>NW_022631089.1:4065925-4434982 GCF_010015895.1 Lontra canadensis
CCCAATCAAAAGACACAGGGTATCAGAATGGATAAAAAAACAAAACCCATCTATATGTTGCCTACAAGAAACTCATTTGAAACCCGAAGACACCTTCAGATTTAAAGTGAGGGGGTGGAAAAGAATTTACCATGCTAATGGACATCAGAAGAAAGCAGGAGTGGCAATCCTTATATCAGATCAATTAGATTTTAAGCCAAAGACTATAATAAGAGATGAGGAAGGACACTATATCATACTCAAAGGATCTGTCCAACAAGAAGATCTAACAATTTTAAATATCTATGCCCCTAACGTGGGAGCAGCCAACTATATAAACCAATTAATAACAAAATCAAAGAAAAACATTGACAATAATACAATAATAATAGGGGACTTTAACACTCCCCTCACTGAAATGGACAGATTATCCAAGCAAAAGATCAACAAGGAAATAAAGGCCTTAAATGACACACTGGACCAGATGGACATCACAGATATATTCAGAACATTTCATCCCAAAGCAACAGAATACACATTCTTCTCTAGTGCCCATGGAACATTCTCCAGAATAGATCACATCCTTGGTTCTAAATCAGGTCTCAACCAGTATCAAAAGATTGGGATCATTCCCTGCATATTTTCAGACCACAATACTCTGAAGCTAGAACTCAATCGCAAGAGGAAAATTGGAAAGAACCCAAATACATGGCGACTAAACAGCATCCTTCTAAAGAATGAATGGGTCAACCAGGAAATTAAAGAAGAATTGAAAAAATTAATGGAAACAAATGATAATGAAAATACAACGGTTCAAAATCTGTGGGACACAACAAAGGCAGTCCTGAGAGGAAAATATATAGCGGTACAAGCCTTTCTCAAGAAACAAGAAAGGTCTCAGGTACACAACCTAACCCTACACCTAAAGGAGCTGGAGAAAGAACAAGAAAGAAACCCTAAACCCAGCAGGAGAAGAGAAATCATAAAGATCAGAACAGAAATCAATGAAATAGAAACCAAAAAAAAACAATAGAACAAATCAATGAAACTAGGAGCTGGTTCTTTGAAAGAATTAATAAGATTGATAAACCCCTGGCCAGACTTATCAAAAAGAAAAGAGAAAGGACCCAAATAAATAAAATCATGAATGAAAGAGGAGAGATCACAACTAACACCAAAGAAATACAGACAATCATAAGAACATATTATGAGCAACTCTATGCCAACAAATTTGACAATCTGGAAGAAATGGATGCATTCCTAGAGACATATAAACTGCCACAACTGAACCAGGAAGAAATAGAAAGCCTGAACAGACCCATAACCAGTAAGGAGATTGAAACAGTCATCAAAAATCTCCAAACAAACAAAAGCCCAGGGCCAGACGGCTTCCTGGGGGAATTCTACCAAACATTTAAAGAACTAATTCCTATTCTCCTGAACTGTTCCAAAAAATAGAAATGGAAGGAAAACTTCCAAACTCATTTTATGAGGCCAGCATCACCTTGATCCCCAAACCAGACAAGGATCCCATCAAAAAAGAGAACTACAGACCAATATCCTTGATGAACACAGATGCAAAAATTCTCACCAAAATACTAGCCAATAGGATTCAACAGTACATTAAAAGGATTATTCACCACGACCAAGTGGGATTTATTCCAGGGCTGCAAGGTTGGTTCAACATCCGCAAATCAATCAATGTGATACAACACATTAATAAAAGAAAGAACAGGAACCATATGATACTCTCCATCGATGCTGAGAAAGCATTTGACAAAGTACAGCATCCCTTCCTGATCAAAACTCTTCAAAGTGTAGGGATAGAGGGCACATACCTCAATATTATCAAAGCCATCTATGAAAAACCCATCGCAAATATCATTCTCAATGGAGAAAAACTGAAAGCTTTTCCACTAAGGTCAGGAACACGGCAGGGATGTCCGTTATCACCACTGCTATTCAACATAGTACTAGAAGTCCTAGCCTCAGCAATCAGACAACAAAAAGAAATTAAAGGCATCCAAATCGGCAAAGAAGAAGTCAAACTATCACTCTTTGCAGATGATATGATACTATATGTGGAAAACCCAAAAGACTCCACTCCAAAATTGCTAGAACTTGTACAGTAATTCAGTAAAGTGTCAGGATATAAAATCAATGCACAGAAATCAGTCGCATTTCTCTACACCAACAACAAAACAGAAGAAAGAGAAATTAAGGAGTCCATCCCATTTACAATTGCACCCAAAGCTATAAGATACCTAGGAATAAACCTAACCAAAGAGACTAAGAATCTATACACAGAAAACTATAAAGTACTCATGAAAGAAATTGAGGAAGACACAAAGAAATGGAAAAATGTTCCATGCTCCTGGATTGGAAGAATAAATATTGTGAAAATGTCTATGCTACCTAAGGCAATCTACACATTTAATGCAATTCCTATCAAAGTACCATCCATTTTTTTCAAAGAAATGGAACAAATAATCCTAAAATTTATATGGAACCAGAAAAGACCACAAATAGCCAAAGGAATATTGAAAAAGAAAGCTAAAGTTGGTGGCATCACAATTTCGGACTTCAAGCTCTATTACAAAGCTGTCATCATCAAGACAGTATGGTACTGGCACAAAAACAGACACATAGATCAACGGAACAGAATAGAGAGCCCAGAAATAGACCCTCAACTCTATGGTCAACTAATCTTCAACAAAGCAGGAAAGAATGTCCAATGGAAAAAAGACAGCCTCTTCAATAAATGGTGTTGGGAAAATTGGACAGCCACATGCAGAAAAATGAAATTGGATCATTTCCTTACACCACACACGAAAATAGACTCAAAATGGATGAAGGACCTCAATGTGAGAAAGGAATCCATCAAAATCCTAAGGAGAACACAGGCAGCAACCTCTTCGACCTCAGCCGCAGCAACATCTTCCTAGGAACATCACCAAAGGCAAGGGAAGCAAGGGCAAAAATGAACTATTGGGATTTTATCAAGATCAAAAGCTTTTGCACAGCAAAGGAAACAGTTAACAAAACCAAAAGACAACTGACAGAATGGGAGAAGATATTTGCAAACGACATATCAGATAAAGGGCTAGTGTCCAGAATCTATAAAGAACTTAGCAAACTCAACACCCAAAGAACAAATAATCTAATCAAGAAATGGGCAGAAGACATGAACAGACATTTCTGCAAAGAAGACATCCAAATGGCCAACAGACACATGAAAAAGTGCTCTATATCACTTGGCATCAGGGAAATACAAATCAAAACCACAATGAGATACCACCTCACACCAGTCAGAATGGCTAAAATTAACAAGTCCGGAAATGACAGATGCTGGCGAGGATGCGGAGAAAGGGGAACCCTCCTACACGGTTGGTGGGAATGCAAGCTGGTGCAACCACTCTGGAAAACAGCATGGAGGTTCCTCAAAATGTTGAAAATAGAACTACCTTATGACCCAGCAATTGCACTGCTGGGTATTTACCCTAAAGATACAAACGTAGTGATCCAAAGGGGCACGTGCACCCAAATGTTTATAGCAGCAATGTCTACAATAGCCAAACTATGGAAAGAACCTAGATGTCCATCAACAGACGAATGGATAAAGAAGAGGTGGTATATATATACAATGGAATACTATGCAGCCATCAAAAGAAATGAAATCTTGCCATTTGCGACAACGTGGATGGAACTAGAGGGTATCATGCTTAGCGAAATAAGTCAATCAGAGAAAGACAACTATCATATGATCTCCCTGATATGAGGGAGAGGAGATGCAACATGGGGGGTTAATGGGGTAGGAGAAGAGTAAATGAAAAAAGTTGGGATTGGGAGGGAGACAAACCATAAGTGACTCTTAATCTCACAAAACAAACTGAGGGTTGCTGGGGGGAGGAGGGTTGGGAAAGGGGGGGTGGGGTTATGGACATTCGGTAGGGTATGTGCTATGGTGAGTGCTGTGAAGTGTGTTAACCTGGAGATTCACAGTCCTGTACCCCTGGGGGAAAAAAAAATATATGTTTATAAAAACAAAAACAAACAAACAAAAAAAACCTAAGTGTAGGGTGCCTGGGTGGCTCAGTGGGTTGAACCTCTGCATTTGGCTCAGGTCATGATCTCAGGGTCCTGGGATCGAGTCCCGCGTCGGGCTTTCTGCTCAGTGGGGAGCCTGCTTCCCTCTCTCTCTCTGCCTGCCTCTCTGCCTACTTGTGATCTCTCTCTGTGTGTCAAATGAATAGATGAAATCTTTAAAAAAAAAAAAAACTAAGTGTATTCTCAAGGGGCAAACAACAATGGAATGTTTTAGTGTCTTATATCAGGAATACAGGGAGTATGAATACCATTCTTTTGTTCAAGCAAGTTGTCTTCTTTATATGGGAAAGTTTTCTTATTCTGTAGTAATCAAAATATATTGTGGTTATCTACTTACATCTAGACACATTGTTCATTGGGCTGGTGGCTTTAACTACCAACAGTTTTGTACTTTTTTATTTATGGTCTCCAAATATATTTATCTTTAAAAATTTTTCCTTTTTGATATTTTTCTTTCAGTGTCACAAAATTTTGAAGTAAAATCTTACTATAATAGGCAAAAAGGAATTCAAGTGGATCCATATGTAAATCATACTTGCCCTGTCATTTTTTTACTTCCTTACTTAAGTCTGATCTAGAAATGATTTAATGTGGCTTAAAAGATGCATTAAATGCAGCACAGGCATAAACTAAGATTGCCAGAGAGGTGGGGGGAAGAGAGTAAAGAAGTAAAAGAAAAAAGAGAAAGAGAAAAAAAAAGTAAGAGAGACAAAGGAAAAAGAAAAAGAAATCATGAAATTAAAAATGAATAGTACAGCTTTCCTTAAACTTTACATTGTTCTAACATTCTCTACCAGTTAAAAGAAAAAACTGGTATTAATTACATACCTCAAAAGGTCCACTTATGGCTCCCATTCAGAACCAGTATTCTCTGGGTATTCTGCCAGATTCTGAGACTCTCTACTCCAATTATGCATTTCACCAGTGGTGAAACAGCCATAAGTCGGGTTTGGGAACAACTCTACATACTGTGACACAAATCTGACCTAAAACTCCATTGGTCACCTGACGTCTAAAAGTCACTACCCTGACGGATAAGCCCAGTAGTATTCTGGATCTCCTGGATTGAATGTCAGCTTAAAACCATTGCCCAGTAGTCCTCAGAAGATCTCATTATTTCCTCTTCCCCAATGCACAATTACCCTGGTAAAAGGCTGTAGGGCCCTTTGGGGAAGGCGGTGAGAAAAACTAACATAGTTTCAATTTTTGACACTGAACCAGGGTCCTTCTTCAAAGGGATACAGCTTCCCCTTCATCTGAAGCATTCTGGGACTCTACACTGGCTCAAGTCTGGGAACTGATTTAGGAGTAATGACCCTCCATTTTTATGATTCAGGATAGATTTTTTTTCTTTTGATCTCAAATTGTTAAACTTAAATACATCAAGTAAAAATTTATTAAGATTTCCTATCTATATCACTTCTAGGAACACCATGATTAACTAGCCAACACCATATGATCTTGTCAGTCAGACTATTCTGATTGCTGCTTTGACTCTATTGTCCATTACAGTAACCACAGCCAGTGGCAGCCACCTGGCCCTCCCACTAAGATCCAATTACTCCCACTGTACTGAGGTTTCCTAACTCACTCACTGCAGTCACCACCATTAGGTCTGTCCTACAGGTAAGACCAATAAGAGAGCTCTTCAAGGAGTCTTAAACTCTCCTCCCAAATTTCTTTCTCACAACTGAGATGAAAAATATGTCTTCCGAATCCTCCCAGCATAAGGGCGGACACACATGTCTTACAGGACAAATCCGCTCTAACATTTCAATCTCCTTAAGTCTTTGAATTTTTCCCCTTAGCAGGTCTGGCATTCCTAAGTTACTCACTGTTTAGTACCCACTGTTTAGTGGGCCAATGCTTAGTTCCTATTTCAGCCAACCAACCAAAAAACTATTAGAGTCCACCCTAACATCCCAAGCTGCAATAGTAAATGCAAAATCTCTGCTTAGGGAGCCCATATCATAATTTAGCTTGATCCAACTTTATGTTCCTTCCATCATTATACCATACCCTTAATATCTATTCCCACAAATGTTCCTGGATTTCTGCCTATATACATTAAAAAACACATAAAGTCCTTTGGACTGTCACTTCCTTATGGGTCACTTCCTATACTTTAGCTTTAGGAGCTTGCTAGGACTTGAGTCTAGTTATAGATCTAGAAGCAGAGAAGCATGGTCTGAGGAGAATCAGCACTGCCTTAGTGCTTAGGAGAATGGCAACTGCCTTAGGGGAGCCTATTACCATCTTCTCAACAACGCAGATTGGGATGCGTAGCCTACTACAGCTAGGGCTGGTGAGGTGCCTTCCACTAGCAAAGAAGACCCGTCAGAATTTGCAGGTTCGATGTCTCCAGTTTTGTCAGGCATATCACTCATTCCCATTCCAACTTATACTATCTCATTCTTTCCCAATCAGAGCCCTCACTTTAATAGACACCTGCAAGACTGGAAGTTGTACTTGCATTGTAATTTAGCCTATCACAGGATGAGGTTCTGCATGTGATTTGCAGCAAACTCTGTCTGTGGCTACAGAAGATAAAAATCTCCTTCAGTGCACACATAGAAGATTATAAGGCCATTTCTGGAGTGATTGAGCTGGGAATTGGAATCCCTGAGCTCATCCTTTTACCACTTTGTTGACAGACATTGGGAGCAACCAGCCAACCTCATAATATTCATGTTTTCCAAAACTGTTTCAAAATATCATACACAGTTACCAAGCTCCTTGCTTCTTATAAATTCTCAATTAGGAGTATCCAATGGGGAGATATTTTGCATATCTCCAATGCCAGATCATGTATTATGCACTCTTTACTACTGGATATAGTCACTAGCATCTTTAAATTTAAGCAAATTAGAGAGCCAATTCGGGAAACTCCAGAAGCAACTCAGAAAACTCATCCTTAAAATTCTGTTTCTCTAGAACCAGTCTCACTGCTAAAAACCTGTATTAGTTGGGGTTTGCCAGAGAAACAGAATTGACTTACATAATTATGGAGGCTAAGAAATCTTAAGATCTGCAGTTGGCAAGCTAGAGATGCAGGACAGCTCCTACTCAAGTCCAGAAGCCCGAAAACCAAGGGAGCAAATGGTGTAAATTCTAGTCTGAGTCAAGTCCAAATACAGAAGACTGATGTCTCATCTCAAGGACAGTTAGGCAGAAAGATATAATTCTTTCTTACTTGGCTTTTATTCTATTTAGGTCTTCAATGGATTGGATGAGGCTCACCTCCATTGGAGTGGAAAATCTGCTTTATAGGATCTACTGATTCAAATGTTAATCTCATCTAGAAACACCCTCACAGACATCCTCAAATATCGGGGCACCTTGTGGCCCAGTCAAATTGATATATCAAATTAACTATCACAGTTGTCTTTTACTATTTCAAGAAATTTCCTTTCTGAGGTTAAGAGTAAAATGAATAACTGGATACTTGATTCTCCCTTATAGCACATTGACTACTAAATTCTTTTTCTTCATATTCTTAAGCTATTGCAAGACAACTGTTTTTCCAGTATACTTTTTGCTTATAGTATCTACAGGTATCTTTATCAAATTGATTCCTCCTCCAATATTTGATGACTTTAGTGGGAGAATTTAATTGTTTTATCTGGGTTATTAGTTTATGCTGTGTATTATTCTCCTTTTGTTCTAAGGCTCTTTCAAAACGTTCAGCAAAGATTTGGAGACTTGAAAACAGGATAATCTCCTATTAGTTTCTGTTTGCAAGCTAAATCTTGTATTTCTGGATTTAGTCTATTTGAAAAGTCAAGAAATAGGGTCACATTTTTTAAGGATCTATTTCAAAGCTATACAAAGGCATTAAAGAGTAAATTTATCCTTGAACTTCCCATTCATTGCTTTAAAAACTGCATGAGAGTCCCATATGTTTAAACAGGAAGTACTGGGAATGTCTTCCAAAGACCTTGTGTCTGAAATTCATGGACTCTAAAGTCATCATCAGGGTTTTCCCATTTAGACTTTTCTGTTTTTTTTTTTCCTTTTGGGGTGTTTTTTGGGGGGGGTTGTTTAATCTGAGTGTCCAATTTACGTATTAAAGAATTGGTAGATATTATAGAGCCTCAGATATATTAACTATTCTAAATAATTTCTAAATGTCTCCATATCTTGTCTAACCCCTAAAAAGCTTTGACAATATTTCTCTACTCTAAAAAAGACAGGTGCTTAATATGAACTATAATGCATTTGCATTGATCTCT
Organism: Lontra canadensis; assembly: GCF_010015895.1. Classification (NCBI taxonomy): domain Eukaryota; kingdom Metazoa; phylum Chordata; class Mammalia; order Carnivora; family Mustelidae; genus Lontra; species Lontra canadensis. The sequence continues at coordinate 4,074,244 of NW_022631089.1, forward strand.
AAATGGCCATTAGAGAAGGCCAGTCCGTAGATAAGATGGAAAGAAGCATAAGTTAAGATAGGATCATATCAATCAGTCTAAGAGTGAGTACACTTAGATTGAGTTAAAGTCGGTCTAAGCCATGAAAATTTAGCCACAGTTGGTCACATATAACACTTGCGCATCTAGTGATTTGGGGGTCTGTTATTCTTAGAAAAGGGAAATTTTGGAGCATAGATTTTTTTTTTTCCTAGTGCCACACTTTTAACATATAAGACACGGTCAAGAAAACTTTTATGGTTTTGATAGGTAACCCAAATTTATGTTATAAAGTGTCTAATCTCTGAGACCTTTTGATTTTATCATAGTATGTGTGTTCTCTTCCTTGTGAATATTTGCTTAAAGATACTCTAACGAAATGGAGGGGGACAGAGTATAGTGTTTTTAATAACAACATTAAGAATATACATTTCTAATTAAGATAAGTTAATTGAAGAAACACCAAAAAGGTTTCCTTTTAAATTCTTAGAAATCAACATAAGCTCAAAATTTGGGAGCAGAACAAAGAGTAATTATAGCACAAACCATTGTGAGGTTTATCTCATTGTTGCAGTTAGAAGGACCCTGACCTAAAGGGTCTCAGAGGAACGTGCTGCTTTTAAGCCAAAGTTTTGAGCCTCAGCAAAGAGGGGCTTTCAACTGGATATACTTGAGGCCTCTGGGATTCCTGACAGCAAACCTCTCCAAATGAATAAACATACCTGTTTACGAAATCTACTTCAGGTAGAAAGAACACTATCTTGACAGAGATTTAACAGTGTCTCAGAAAGAGAAGTCATGGGTTGATAGTCACAGGCTTGGAAGAGGAGCCATGTTCAAAAGATTTATGTTGGATCTTCCAATGTGTGTATCTGGCTGGAATTGGGCAAATTCTGTGATATGTTTAGTGCTGGTGGTCACAGAAAAATGAGGATCTTAACTTAAATCTTGGTGATTAAAAAGTTGATAGTAAACTGGATGCCTGTGTAAAGAATTAGTGTCCTAAGAAAGGAGTATTTACCTGGATGAGCAGCCTAATTTAATTCAATGAGTTAGATTTAAAGAATTTCCTAAATAGTCAGAAAGGATATTACTTAAAAACTTATCTTCTTGGAATAAAGAAAAATTCATGCTTACAGAAGTGGCCTCAATTCTCAATGTGTTAAAGGAAAGACAGGATGGATTTAAAGTTTTATCACTAAAATATATTGTGGTTTCTTTCTTGATAATATTTAAAAATTCTCAAACTTAAAAAATATTGCATGTAGCCACATGAAGAATTAGAATGTACATATGGTTTGGGCATGTTAAAAATGTCCAGTGAATTTCTTGGTAAGGTAATTTCTGGTAAAACTGCTTAAACCATTAAACCAATTTGTTATTTCCTTCCTTCTTTCTTTCTTTTTTTAAAAATGTCTGTTTAATATACTTTGGTGTTTTTTTACCTGAAGTAAAATGGCATTATTCAATAATAACCAAGAGAATTTAATATGAACAATTAGGAAAATGAATTTTGTGCAATCCCATTGATATATTACATAATTTATATATTTCTGTCATTTTAACCTTTCACAAAACAAGTTTCCATTTGCATCAACAGCTAGTCCTTGGAGTACACAGATGGCTCTATCAACCATATGGTGACTAATCCCCTTTATTGAATGCAGTTGACATGGAAACAACTAGTCAACAACAAATAATCAGATTATTATGTGTAAATAGCAGTCCCTCTGTGATTATAGCAAACATCTTATTTATATTTGAAGAAAATGTCTAACAGTAAGTCAACAACAATTTACAATGTCTCTTTAGTATACTGATATGTGATTTTGTCTACACCAAAATACCTTAAAGGTCTTCAAATGCTTATAGGTTTTATATATGTATGTGTATATATATAGAGAGAGAGAGAGAGAAAGAGAGAGTTTATAAATATATATAAATATATATATAGAGAGAGGTTTATATATATATAGAGAGAGAGAGAGAGAGATTTTATATGTATATAGAGAGATGGAGAGGAGAGAAGGAAACAAAATTTATGAAAATTTAAATGAAATGTTCTTGAAATACTAAAGCAATAATCAACCTCTGGGATCAATTAGCATTTCATGAAATTATGCTTCAAGGTTTCAACATCATCCCCCATCTGTTTAATAGCTATAAAATGACACCTTTGACTTATTTTAGATAATTATATTTTTTAAAAAATAAGGTTTGGAAATATCACAGTGCTGAAGTTAAAAATAGTTGAAAGTGGCATATTTAATTTCCTTTCCCTTCATTGTTGTATGATACATACAGGTTTTGTGTCAGCTACAGCTCTTTGATGACATTATCAAAGTTTAGTTTTCATTTATATCTTGAATAACTGAGAGGAACAAAAACGTGCATTTGCATCTATTTTATTAGAGAAAAGTATAAGTAGTTTGATATTTCGTCTTAAATACCTAAATCTAAATTTTGATATGAAAGGCAGATGCTAAAGACAACTTGTACCAGGTATCATGCGGTCATAAAGATCTGTAGCTGGGGCACCTGGGTGGCTCAGTTGGTTAAGTGTCTGCCTTCAGCTCAGGTCATGATCTCCTGGTCCTGGGATCGAGCTCCACATCAGGCTTCCTGCTCAGGAGGGAGTCTGCTTCTCTCTCTCTCTTCCTCTGCCCCTCCCCACTGCTTGTTCTCTCTCTCTCTCAAATAAATAAATAAAAACCTTTAATAAAAAAGTAAAATAAAATAATGAAGAGCTGTAGCCACAATTACCAAGATTTTGATGCTTAGTTCTATAAGCTAGCCTCTTGCACTAACAGTATTTACTGAGAACTTATTAATCAATAATGGTGGGCCAGTGAACAAGACACACAAATTTGCAATCTTTATGAATATTCATCCTAATGAATGGACAGTGATTGTAAAAAATTTTTATTCCAAAATTATATTCAAAATATATTTTAAATTATATTTATTAAAATTATATTTGTTAAACATGTATTTGAGAATATTTAATTTTAAAATATATATTTAAATATTTATAAAAATTAGAAAGTAGATATGTAATATGTAATATAGAAAGTAATATTAGCTCTGGAGAAAAAATATAAGGAAAAATACATGTAATTTCAATGAACAGCAAAGCTGTGCTTGCAATTTTAATTAAGGTTGTAATCGGAGATTACAGCAGAATACTGACACATGATTCAGTATCAGGATGAAGTGTGGGAGCAAGCTATGCAAATATCTTAGAGAAGTACTTTCCTGCAGAAGGAAGAGCAAGGGCAAAGACTGAGTTTGACAGTATAATTAATGTTTCACGGTACGTTGAAGAGGCCAGAGTAGGTCAAGAGAGCTTTATCATGAAGACAGACTGAATATTGGGGTATTTGTCTACTGGTGGGTGAAAAATCCATTAGACAAGGGGGAAAACACAGTGATTTAGAGGAGAGAGCAGAGAGCAGTATCACTAAGTAGGTGAGAGGGGACGGAATCTGCTATGCAAGTGAAGAACTGGTCTTTGCTAAACAACATGAGAATCCATAGTGAAAAGAAGGGCCACCTGTACTCCAATGTTTATAGCAGCAATGGCCACGGTCACCAAACTATGAAAAGAACCAAGATGCCCTTCAACGGACAAATGGATAAGGAAGATGTGGTCCATATACACTAAGCAGTATTATGCCTCCATCAGAAAGGATGAATACCCAACTTTTATAGCAACATGGACAGGACTGGAAGAGATTATGCTGAGTGAAATAAGTCAAGCAGAGAGTCAATTATCATATGGTTTCACTTATTTGTGGAGCATAACAAATAGCATGGAGGACATGGGGAGATGGAGAGGAGAAGGGAGTTGATGGAAATTGGAAGGGGAGGTGAACCATGAGAGACTATGGACTCTGAAAAACAACCTGAGGCTTTTGAAGGAGCGGGGGAGAGGGGGAGGTTAGGGGAACCAGGTGGTGGGTATTAGGGAAGACTCGTATTGCATGGAGCACTGGGTGTGGTGCAAAAACAATGAATTCTGTTACGCTGAAAAGAAATTAAAAATAAATAAATAAATAAATAAATAAATAAATAAAATAAAGTACCAGGAAAGAATGCAGAGCATAGAAGCCAAGAAGCAGGCAAATTGTTCAGTGGGGTGAGAGAAGCTTCTGGCAGTTTGGTTTTTTTTCCCCTGTTTTCTGAGAAATTTTAATTTGGCTGAGACCATTATTAAATTATTCATTTCACATCATAAGAGGATTTATATTTAAGAGGTATTAGCTTACTGAAAAGCTATTGATGAGGGATCAACTTATACTAGGAACCACAGACAACTCCGACAGACATAAATGTCAGGAGGAGGAGAAGGAAAACTGAAACTCGTTTTTATTGGGCTATATTGCTATGCTATGCTATTTTATATAATTTATATTCTTTAATATGCATATAGTATATATTCATAGAGTATCCTCTTACCTCCACCTTATTACAGGAGATTGAAGTCCCTGTAAAGTAACTTTCTTTTTTTAAGATTTTATTTTTTTGACAGAGATCACAAGTAGGCAGAGAGGCAGGTAGAGAGAGAGGAGGAAGCAGACTCCTGCTGAGCAGAGAGCCCGATGCGGGACTCGATCCCAAGACCCTGGGATCATGACCTGAGCCAAAGGCAGAGGCTTTAACCCACTGAGCCACCCAGGCGCCCCATCTTTCTCAAATCTATAAAGCTAAGAGAAGGTGAAACTTAGTTGCTAACACAAATATTATCATGTTAGTGTTTAATACGTTCCTCTGACTCGAGTTTCATTTACGTTAATGGTTATAATTGAGATTCGAAAAGATTCAAACTTAGGTTTTTTGAAGAATATTTTGTGCATTGATTATGTACTTTCTAAAGTATCACATCAAGAGGCAAATACTGTAGGATTGTTTCTTCTTTTATACTCTTTACTTCCTTGGTTTCTGATGTGTTGTGATATTCCGATTTTGTCTTCTGCATTTTCTCCATTTAAGTTTGGCCATTAACCAAAAAATACCACTTCTTTTCAGTTGGAAATGCATTTAGTGGGCCCACATTTAATGCTAGAAGATTTCATTGCTTTTTGGTTGTTGTAGTAAATAATTTCTAAAGGTCGAGGCTCTAATTCCTTCTATTGTGTATGCCCTTTGTGTGATACCCAAACTTAGACCTGATGAGGTCTTCTAGCTTCCACTAGAAGAAATTTTAATTTGGATTTAAATTTTAATTTAAATCCCACTTGCCTCTGGGACACAAGAAATCAGGGCTATCTGCCTGAAGAGAAACACCTTGGAGGATAAGACTGCACATGGTGACAGACACCACGTGGAGAAAGTCAAGGATCCAGACATACAAAATGGCCATGCAAACAAAGAGACCTGGCCATCTCTGAAACCCCAGGCATTAGAGCTGATCTCTGGCCTTTACCAGGTTGCTCAGCCAACACTATGGAGAACATAGATGAGAACTATCTGTGCTGACCCTTTCTTGAATTTCTGATTCTCACAAGTGTGAGCAATTTAACGTTCATCATTTTATTAATTAATTAAATTTATTAATGAATTTAAATTTACTTGAGAGAGAGACAGAGATAGTGAGAGAGAGAGAGAGCAAGAGCCGGGAAGAGAGGGAGCAGATTCCCCTCTGAAAACATAACCTTACATGGGGCTCAATCCCAGGACCCCGGGATCATGACCTGAACGAAAGACAGACACTTAACCAACTGAGCCACCCAGGAACTCCTAACTTCATTGTTTAAAGCCACTAATATTCACTTAATACACCAACAGACAGCTAACAGAGATGTCAGATGACTAAATTTGGTCATTTTAATAAATATTTTCTGTTGACCAAAGTAGGAAATACTAGTTTTTTTTTTTAAGATTTTTATTTATTTAGTTATGAGAAACAGAGAGAGAGAGAGAGAGAGGCAGAGAGAGAAAAGCAGGCCCCCAACAAGAGCAGGGAGCCTGATGTGGGACTGGATTCCAGGACACTGGGATGACAATCTAAGCCGAAGGTGGACATTCAACCGACTGAGCCACCCAGGCACCCACAGGAAATACAAGTTTTAAGAGAAAATATGTTGGGAGTTCATATGAGTTCCATTCAAACAAAAATTCAAGGTTTTTGCAGTTACCTTCTTTGATATTACATTGTTAATCTCTTTCATTGAAAGTCTTGATTGATGCTAATGTTTATATAGACTACATTTTAATGTTTATCCCTTCTGTGTGCGTATGTATGTCTACATGTTTCTATTAGCTTTCGAATAAGAAACTTGATGCCTAAGTTTTCTGACACCACATTATAAACCAGTTATCATTCTCATGGGGTTACAGGGAACTAATAGAATGATCGCACTATTCTTTTGCTAAGCACTACCAAAGTTGTTTTGTGCTGATCAAAAGATAGGTAGCAGTCTCCAAAAAGGGAGACTAAATAGCAAATGTAAATCCCCTATTTTACTTATTTTTGTTTAGAACTCATGTTTTTTCTATTATCAGTCACCTTTCTACTTCTTAACTTTCCTCTTTACTTCCACTTTCTTCTTCAATTATCTTTTTTCCTTAAACAAAGACAGTACTATACATGTATAGATAGCTATGCTAATATAGCTCATGAGTTTATATCCAGAGAAAGTGAAAGAAAACTTAGTTCTATTCCAGCACAGAATTGCTCTCAATCCCTTCAAGCAACAGTCACCCTGTGTCCACACAAAAATTGACTGTGAGATGCTTCCAATATTCCTTTCTCTTCTGATCTAGCCAAGTTTGTTAAAAGCCCACTTGCCAGAAACCAATTTGTTAGAAATCAATACACCAAAGGATCATTTTAGCAAATGGCCAATACAATTGATTCAGCACACATACTAACTTTAAAATTTAACAGAAATCTTTAATGTTTTATAAATAATGTTCAATATTGGTTACCATTCATGACACATGGAAAAGTATGTTACCATCAGGACCACAAATCTATACTTTTGAGAGAATCTCACAGTGTTTACAGTTTTAAAAAATATACAGAACTTTTGTCTAATTATGGCATCCAGTACATTATTAAATTTAGACTTTAAAATGGTGTGATTAAATACTAATTTATTTTCTACATTTCAACCTTATAATTTATTCTAAATTAATTATTATTAATTTAATGCCAGTTTCTATTTTGTAAATATCTACTTATTTATCAGTTTATCAAATATCATACAGCAAATTTTTTTTTATTTTCAATATTTTTTAAATTTTATAATTTTGTGTAGCTGTTTCCTAGTTAATTTCTTAATTTCCAAACTAATCTTGTATTCCACTCTAATAGTGTGTTCCATCAAGCTCATTTCTAATAGACTGCTTCAAATGCATTTATACTTTCAAGTTACAATTGCTATACAATCTCTGTTCTCCAATGCTTTCTTAGTTAAAAAAACAAAATACCAATATTTTGTTATAATAGTATCATTTTAACTATATTAGATATTTTATGTTCTTTTAATATTTTTATTTTACTTTCAAATTTCAATTTTTTTATTCTGCCAAATCCTAGTATAAAATATCAAATTTAATTTACATTTCTGGTAACTCCATCATAATTTTGATCCAGTGATATTTTAAATATAAATTTATTTCAAAAACATTCAGGGGCACCTGGGTGGCTCAGTGGATTAAGCTTCTGCCTTTGGCTCAGGTCATGACTCCAGGGTCCTGGGATCGAGCCCCACATCAGGCTCTCTGCTCAGCAGGACGCTTGCTTCCTCCTCTCTCTCTGCCTGCCTCTCTGCCTACTCTCTCTCTGTCAAATAAATTAAAAAAAAAACAAAAAACAAAAACAAAAAACTTTCACAGACCTATACCCCTGGGGCTAATAATACATTATATGTTAATAAAAAAATTAAAAATTAAAAAAAATTCAGTAACAGTAATAATGAACAGAAATGGCAGAAAAGTTTTCAGATTATAATCAGGTACATACTGGAAAAAATACTCCAAAGATAAGAAAATATCGAAAAGATCTGAATACAGATTTGCTCTACTTTGAAGGTCTTTTGGGATGATGTATTTTTTCTAAAGTCTATGGCAAGCCACAAAATGTTCATCGGTAAGATGGTGGCATAAATTGTTCACATAAGATTTCTCACATTTCATAGCCTCTACCTACACATTTTACTTATATAAATAAATCAATAAATAAACCCTGAAAAATAGATGTTTAACTAATTTCAAGTGACTTTTTAAAATGATTTAAAAAGGATTTTTTTTCCTTTTTGCTTGACTTTATTAAAAGCAATGTATTTTGGAACTTGGAAATGCCGCTCTGTATATGAAGGAGTGCATACACATGTGTGCATGTATACGTGTATGTGTGTGTTTGTGTGTGTGTGTGTGTGTGTGTGTGTGTGTAAGCACCTGGGAAAGAAAGTAGCAAAGTGATGGGGCATTTACCCTGGGAAGCATCAAAGAGTTAAATAACTTGGGGAAGTCAGCTAAATTAGTTGTTATGTAAAGGTACAGGCAAATAGGTATGAATTTCCATGGTGTAGCTTTAAACAAAACAAGATTAGACACAGAAACAACAAAAATAGGCTGAAAAGGCCTCCTAAGGCCAGGAGAGTTTCTGCTCAATCCCTGTAGGATGACAGTCTAGAAAAGTAATATTGAGAAAGAAGAGCAAAGCTGGAGGCATCACACTTCTTCATTTCCAACTACACTAAGAAACCATAGTAATCAAAATAGTACAGTATTGGCATAAAAATAGATACAGCCCAATAGAACAGAACAGAGAACCCAGAAATCCACCCACACGTATATGGTCAATTAATTTAAAACAAAGAAGTCAAGAATATACATTGGGGAAAGGACAGTCTCTTCAATAAAAGTATTGGGAAAACTGGACAGTCACACCTAAAAGAATGAAAGTGGACTAACATACAAAATACACAAAAATTAACTCAAAATGCACTAAAGACTTGAATGTAAGACCTGAAACTATAAAACTCCTAGAAGACAACATGGGCAGTAGGTTCTTTGACACTGATCTTGGTGATGACTTTTTGGAACTGACTCCAAAAGCAAAAACAATGAAAACAAAAACAAACTAGTAGGACTACATCAAACTGAAAAGCTCTTCACAACAGAGGAAAACATCAATAAAACAAAGAGCCAATCAACTAATGGGAGAAAATATTTGCACATCATGTATCTGACAAGGGGTTAATATCTAAAATATATAAGGAACTTATACAACTCAATAGCAAAAAATGAAATGATATGATTAAAAAATGGGCGAGGATATGGATAGAAATTTTTCAAAGAAGACAGTTGACCAACAGGCACATGAAAATATGCTCAACATCACTTATCATCAGGAAAATGCAAATAAAAACCACAATGAGTTATCACCTCATATCTGTTAGAATGGCTATTATTAAAAAGATAAGAAACAACAAGTGTCAGTGAGGATGTGGAAAAGTGCACTGTTGGTGGGAATGTAAATTGGTATAGTCACCATGGAAAACAGTAATGGAGTTTCCACAAAAAATTAAAACTAGAACTACCATACAATCCAGCAACTCTACTTCTGGGTATTTATCCAAAAAAAATGAAAACACTAATTCAAAAAGATATATGCACCTCCATATTCATTGTAGCATTACTTACAATAGCCAAGATATGTAAACAACCTAAGTGTCCATTAATAGATGAATGATAAAGATGTGAGATACACATACACACACACACACACACACACACACACACACAGGAAAACTATTTAGCCATAAAAAGTAATGAAATCTTGTTATTTGAGACAACTTGGATTGACACTGAGGTCATTTATATTAAGTAAAATAAGTCAAATAGAGAAAGACAAATACCATATGATCTTATTTATATGTGAAATTTAAAAAACAAAACAAAGAAAAGAAAAGAAAAAGAAAAAGGAAAAGAAAAAGAAAAACAAGTTCATAGTTACAGAAACAGATTGGTGGTTGCCAGAAATTGGGGTGGGGAGGTTGGGAAGTCTGTTAAATTGGTGAAGGGGGTCAAAAGGTACAAACTCCCAGTTATAAAATAGTCATAGGGATGTAATGTATAGAATGGTAACTATAAATAACAATGACGTATTACATATTTGAAAGTTGCTAAGAGAGTAAATCTTAAAATCTTCATCATTAAGAAAAAAACATTGTAACTGTATGGTGATGGATGATAACTAGATTTATTGTGGTGATCATTTCACAATGTATATAAATATTGAATCATTATGTTGTACAACTGAACCTAACAATGTTATATGTCAATTACAAATCAATAAAAATTACATTAAATTTAAAAAGCTCTTGGTAGAAATTCATTAGCAAAGTACCAGTGTAAGAACCTCTGAAAATCCTCTCCCTCATAAAAGCAAAGAGAACACTGGCAAAAGTTGTCAAAATAAACTCTTCAGAAGTCTAGAAATTAATCAGACTTGTAAACTCAGAGTTAACTTTTCCTCAAGAAAAACATCTGAATGTCAGTAAGAACATTAACCTTTGTGTTGTTTCAGCTTGGCCTATCCCCATGTCCCCTGCCTCAGCTTTAGAGTAGTCTTGAAAAGCAACCACTTTCAAAAACAACAAAAAAGAACATTCTAGAGGTCTCTATAGTAAACTACTGTAAATGAAATGACTAAAGAATTAAAATTGTGCACTTGAAAATAACACAAGAGAAGGTAACAAGAGAGGACTGGAGGAATAGCAAAACCTAAGACATATGGAAAATAAAAGCAAAATAAAATCTTCCTTTATGAGTATTTAGATTAAATATACTGGATTAAACATTTCAATCAAAAGGCAGGGGTGGCAGATTGGATAAAAAACATGAACCAACCATATTGTCTTTATAGGAGATATGCTTCATATTGAAAGACATAAAAAAGTTGAAAATAAAAGGATGGAAAAAGATATACCATTCAAACAGTAATGGAAAGAGAATTGGAGGGGTCCATTAATATCAGACAAAACATACATTAAGACAAAGTTGCTATTAAAAACATAAAAGGTTGTATTATAATGGCAAAGGGGGCAATGCGTCATAAATAAATCACAATTATATAAATATATCCACCTAACAACAAAGTCCAGAAATACATGAAACAAAAAAGGACAGAACTGAAGGGAGAAAAAAATAACTCAGCAAAGTAGAGACTGCAAATATTCACCATATTAGAACAACTAGAAAGACTAACAAACAAATAGAATGTCTAAAAAATACTACACAGCAGTTAGAACCAAAAGAAATCTATAGATGATCCCAGTAACAGTAGAATATATATTCTGCTTAAGTTTAGAGATACCAGCATAGACCATATGCTAGGTCATAAAACAATTCTCAACACATTTAAAGAGAAATAAGTAACATAAAGTTATATATAATGGATACAATGGGATAAAATGACAAATTAATAATGAAAAGAAATTTGAGACATTTAAAAATACATGAAAATTAAATAACATATCCCTAAGTAAATACCCAAAACCTAACTACCATAGAGGTCACAAGGGAAATTAGAATATATTTTGTAATGAATAAAAACATAAAACCAACATACCAAAACCTATAGGATGAAGGTAATGCGCTGTCCATAGTTAAATTTATAGTTGTAAATGGCTATATTAGAAAAATAAGAAAAATTACGTAGGTTTCCACCTTAAAAATTAGGGAAAAAATAAAACTAAACCTAAAACAAGTAGAAGAAAGGAAATAATAAGGATTAGAGCAGAAATGAATAAATGGTAAATAGAAAAACAATAAAAGCTGATCTCTGAACAGATCAACAAACTTAACGGACTTTGTTAGAATGAAAAAGCAAATAAGAGAGAAGCCTCAAATGAAAAAAATCAGTTTTTTTTTAAAGAAGAGGAGATACTAATATCAATCTCAGAGAAATAAAAATAGTCTTATAAGAGAATATTATGAACAATTCTACGACAATGAATTAGATAATCTAGATGAAATGGCCAAGTTCTTAGGAACGCACAAACTACAAAAACTGAGTCAAGAAAAATAGAAAATATGCGTGCACTTATTATAAGAAAATATAATGAATAGGTAATAAAAAAACCTTCCAATATGGGATGCCTGGGTGGCTCAGTGGGTTAAGCCTCTGCCTTTGGCTCAGGTCATGATCTCAGGGTCCTGGGATCAAGTCCCACATGGGGCTCTCTGCTCGGTGGGGAGCCTTCTTCCCCTCTCTCTCTGCCCGTCTCTCTGCCTGCTTGTGATCTCTCCCTCTCTCTGTCAAATAAATAAATAAAAATCTTAAAAAAAAAAAAAAAACCTTCCAATAAAGAAAAGGCCAGGGTCAGGTGACTCCACTATTTATTTCTTCAAACATTTAAAGGCAAATTAACATGAACCCTTCTCTAGTTCCTCCAAAATTTAAAGAGGTGGGAACAGCTTCCAATTCATTCCATAAGACCAGTATTGCTCTTTTACTAAAACCAGGCAAAGACATCACAAGAAAAAAATCACAGATTAATATCCCACATGAATATAGATACAAGAATTGTCAACAAGATACTTTCAAACCAAGTTCAGGAAAATACAAAAATGATGCTGCACCCACCCAACATGTGATTTACTTCAGGTGTGCAAGAAAAACTCAATGTGAGAAAACAAATCTATGTAATATGTTATAGAATAAAGGGGGAAATATACACACACACATGAAACTGCGTTTAACAAAACTGTTATTCTTTCATGATAAATCTCTCAACAAAGTAGGAATAGAAGGGAACTTCTTCAACCTGAAAAAGGACACCTACCAAAAAAACCCACAGCTATCACTGAATTTGAAAGAATGAAAGCTTTTCCCTTAAGATTAAGAAAAATGCTCACCACTTCTAGTCAACATTATGTAGGTAGTTCTAAACAGCAAAAATAGGCAAGAAAAGAAAAAAGACATTCAGACTGGAAAAAGAGAAAATCTCTATTTGTAGATTCATGGTCTTGCATATAGAAAGTCCTAAGAAATCCATACGAATAACAACAAAAACAGTAACAAATTAGTAATGCTAGTAAATGAGCTCAGCAAGTTTGCAGGTCCAAGATTCATATGCAAAAATCAGTTGTATTTCTATATTCTAGCAACGAATGATCCAAAAATAAAATTAATAAAACTGCATTTATAATAGCATCAAAAATAATATCTTTAGAGTAGTTTTAACAAAAGAAATGCAAAGTGTGTACACTCAAAACTTTAGATCATCATTGAAAAAAATTAAAGGGACCTACATAAATGGAAACATATCCCATGCTTATGAATTTGAAGACAGTCGTTCAGATGGCAATACTTCCTAAAATGCTCTCCAGATTCAACACAATCTCTATCAACATCCACACTAGCTTTTCTTCAGAGAATTTTATGAATTTATGAAGTTCACATGAAAATGTGAGGGATGTGGATAGTCAACAAAATATATTAAAAAAAGAAAAAAAGACTAACACTTCTTGACTTCAAAACTTAATACAAAACTATAATAAGCAAGACAGATTCATCATAGCGTAGGATCAATGTATACATCAATGGGATAGAACAGAGAATCCAGACATAAATCCAAAAAGTCACCAATTGATTTTCAACAAAGGTATCAAAGACAGTTCAAGGAGAGAAATAATAGTCTTCAAGAGTTTTGCAGGCACAACTGGATATATACACAAAAAGGAGTGAATTTGGAGCCCTATCTCATACCACGTACAAAAAGTAACTAAAGTGAATGAAGACCTAAATGTAAAAACTAAAACTACAAAAGTCTTAAAGTAAAACACAGGTTGAAATTTTCATGATCCTGAAGTAGGCAATGGTTTCCCAGAAATCAGTGGAGTATGGAATGACTTTCCTCCCCTCACGCCTTACGGCCACTTCCATAGGAGTGCTCTACGGTAAGAAGCTATTACAGCTAAAAGAGCAGGAAGGCTCAGATCCTATTTGAGGAGTCTCTAGAGAAGCCTAAAGCCAAGAAAGTGGGCAAAACCAACGAAACTGGCAGAAATGTTCACCTCTGACACCTACAACCATAGCAAACAATACATACAGCAAAACTCCTAACCAGATAAACATAAAACCTCACATGAAGGGCCCATTTGCCTCAGTTCCTCTTACCCTATATATCATGCCAGGCTTTCAGCAGAAAAGTAAAAGATACACTAAAGAGCTAAACAGTTTTAAGAGACAAAAAAAGCAAGAGAACTAAAGTCAGATATGGCAGAGAGTTTGAGATTATCAGAGGAGGGTTTAAATTAAGTATGATTAATATGCTAAGGGAGCTAATGGAAATAGCAGAAGACAACATGGAAGAAAACACGGGTTATGTAAGCAGAGAGTTGGGAACTTAAAGAAAGAAACAAACAGAAATGCTAGAAATCAAATACACTATAATAGAAATAAAGAATGCCTTTAATGGGCTCATCAATAGCCAAAAAAGGAATCAGTGCACTTAAAGATTTGCCAGTAGGAACTTCCCAAAGTTCCTACTGGCAAAAAGAAAAAAGAATAAAATTCTTCAAATGTTATGCATGGACTTACCATATGGTAACTATTATATATAGATATATATTATATATAGATATATATCCACTATTATATATAGATATATATCCAAGAGAAATAAAAACAAATAACACCCAAAAGTCATATGCAAATGTTCAGAGCAGCATTTTTCATGATACTTGAAATCTAGGAACAACTAAAATTTCCATCTACTGATGAATGGATAAACAAAACATAGTATAGTCATACAATGGAATATTATCCAGTCATACAAAAAGAATGAAATAGTAATAACACTCTAATATAAAACTTGATGACATTAAGTCAAAGGAGCCATTCACAAAGGTTCACCTGTTATATGAGCCTCTTTTTATAAATGCAAACTATAAAGCATCAGTACCATTTAAATTTGTGCTGTCACAGATTCTCACTACTTTAATTTCATTTTCCAAAAAAAAAAAAAAACAAAAAACCTCCTGCATGAGAGGGTGAATGTGCTAGGGTTGTTATACACTGCATTTCCTCACCTGTTCTACTATATGAATTCTAGGATGCTTTTCTCCACCACTGGAAATGGACAAAGTGGTATCTAAAGCTGATATAAATAAATCAAAAGTTTACATGCAACTCTAATTGTTTAAGTTTCTCTCTAAGGACACTCATATATATTTCCTAAAAATAAACCTACTAGCCAAATTCAATTAATCTGAGAAATTAAGTAAAGACCACCAGTGTATATCGAAGAAAGCATCCAAGTGGGGGGATGGTCTTTTTTGGCAACACCTGTTTTTAACAGCAGTCCCTACATTGCAGCTTGATGGACAGGAAAGAGAGGATAATTGACCTGAACGTGATGAATATAATTTGGAGCATATAAATTGTTTCTTGACCTGGACTTTCATCCTTTATTTGCAAGATTTGCAAGATGAGAAATAGTAACCTGAAGGACATGTTCATGACAGATTATCTAGATTTGAAATAAAGATGTTTTCCCCCACCCCACCAATACTGTCTCATTCTAGAAACGGATATTATGTCACATTTCAAAAGAAGAGATTCAGTAAGATATCTTTTAAAATAAGAATTTGAATGCTGTCAGAAGAAAAACAGAAAGAAGCTTTTCTATAAGATATTTCTAAATGTCATCAGTAATTGCTTTTTTAAAACTTTTAAAGTATCTTAGAATTAAGATTTATTCCCCAATAGACAGAGTTGTTGTTCTCTGTTAATATGCAGAGTAATATTTATCTTAAAACAGAGAATAAGTACTTTATATCTTCTCAGGGGATATACAGAATACAAATCATGGAATTCTTATAATGTCAAAAATAATTTTATGCTGTATTAGACAATAAAATTAAAACAAAAAATACAGATGAATATAGGCCTCTGTGATTTTGCCTAGAGTCTTATTTAGATTGTGTTCTGAAAAGGCACGGATGTTAAATTGTTATGATCTCTGGTGCTAAAACATAATTTTAGAAGATTTTGGTTGAATGCATTTATTTAATACTAAAATATCCTTTGGAGAAGAACCAGCAGAATTGTTACTAAGCGACCCAGTAAGATCAGGTTGCCCAGCAACAGGTTGCCAGGGATCAGGACTTTTCCCTTGTCTGGTCTTAAATTAAAATTTCCAAGCGATCTATGGGGTCCTGTCCTCAGGGTCTCTGGGCTATTTCACATCAGGATGTCAGGTACCTTCCTAGAAAAATCTCTGTACAGTTAGTGGACTTTAATATACAGTTGTTTTTTTTTTTAGCTTTATCCTGCCTTGTTCATCCAAAACATACTTGGCAGTGTGTCTTATCTTATGTAGAGTTTTGTGTAATTATAATTAATTAGAATTATGTAAGTCAGCACAAACACTTTGTCACCTATGGATATAATAATAAGCATTTGGTCCTTTGTAACATAAATGATGTGTGTTGATGGATAAATGGAGGGATAATCCAAACATTTCCACATTCTTGGGATAAGTTTATTGTCATGTTATAATTCATTTACTGTGTCCTGGGATAAATTTGTTAATTTCTTCAAAAATCTGCTTTCATATGCAAAGGTAGATTACTCTATGATTGTCCCTAGTTTTGAAAGGGTCTGAATTTGAGAGGTGAAGCTCTGTTGGACTAGCAATAAAATGTATCTTTTATCCTGCTTACACTCAAAAAAGATGCTGGTAAAAAATGGAGTTCTTTATCCAATCCCAGCAAATGGGTAAATGTCTATCTTTTTATCTACAAACAAGAACAAGGAAGTCATGATTTTCCTGACCACTGGTCTGTTACTGAAGAGGAATCCCAGGATTCCAAGACTTGCCAAGGAAGCTTATTATCTGTGACTGAACAAAGAATCCAACTAGTGTAAAGGTTATCCTTGAAAGAGGGGAAATTGCATAGAACAATCTAAACAAATGCATCCTACTAAGATAGGACTAACAGAAGGGTGAAAAGAAGATATTTACTAAGAAGAAATAAAGTAACTCACAGAAACCCAAAAATAACACAAATTTCTTCCTAGAAATTGAGATACTTAAAACATATCGACAATATTTATGTTGAAATATAATAGACAAGCTAACTACACTGCCCACAAGAAATAGACTTTATATATTAATAGGTAACTAGATTAAAACTAAAAGTGTGGAAAAAGCTATAGGAGGCTAACGAAGGGGGGAGGAGCAACTGGAGGGTCAGACATTAGAGTCAGACAAAGCAGATTTCAGAACAACGCATATATCAGAGATAAGCAAAGTTATCGAGAAAGATAAATAATAAACTATCGCTATTTTTATTGATTGATTAATTATGGCAAGAACAATTAATGTGAGATCTACCCTCTTAAATTTTTATTTTTATTTTTATTTTTTAAGGATTTATTTATTTATTTGCTCAAGAGAGACGGGGAGAGAAAGAACAAGAGAAGGGAGGGGCACTGAGCAGGGAGCCTGACTACTTGGGCTCAATCCCAGGACCCTGGGATCATGACCTGAGCTAAAAGGAGATGCTTAATCGAGTGCCACCCAGGTGCCCATACCCTCTTACATTTTTAAGCACATAATATACTGTTGTTAACTATTGGCATAATGATGTACAGCAGATCTCTAGAGCTTATTCGTCTTGCATAAGTGAAACTTCATACCCATTGCTTCCTGCAATAGTAAAGATATGGAAACAAACTAGATGTCCACTGATGGATGAAAATAGAGAATATAGTGTAATGTACAATGGAATATTATTCAGCCTTTAAAAGGAAGGAAATCCTGCCACATGTGACAATGGGGATTAACCTGGAGGATACTATGCTGAAGAAATAAGCCAGTCACAGGACAAATACAACATGCTGTAACTTTATTATAGTTGAAGTGAGAAAGTTATTTTTAGTTCCTATCATCTACTTGATTTTGTTTACATAATTGGCTTTCTAAATATAAATCTAGTATGAGATTTTAAAAAGGAAGAGTCTTAATGAAAACTAATAAAATGTGAAATAATCATGTTATTAAGAGTTAAGAAAAAAGGTACATTTTTGACATTTTCATTTATTTCTAAACCCAAGTTTTTTATGTAATGATATTAATTTTTCATGTAGTGTTAGTAGCTATCCAGCAGTTATGAGATTACATTTCCTAATTTTATGTCACATCCTGTGACTTACTAATGAAAATTAGTGTTTTCATAAATTGAAATTTGATAGTGCTGGCAAGTAAAACAAAGAATACTTATAGGGTCATATAAATTAGACTGAGTTATAAAAATCTAAAAGTAACATCTCAAACTAGGAGTTTTCTTACTGAAACATTTACATTCATGTATTACAGCAACTATAGTTCCTTCAATTTAGATGCTATCTATTAAAACTGAAAACTTAATATTATTCATAAAAGATCATGAACTATGATGCTAATATCTATTCATATATAATCTTCAAATTCTGGGTTTAAAGTTCAAACATTTAAATAAGCATGTACCAAGGAAAAATAATTTAAAATGGTCACAGCTTAAGTGGTGGCTATGTTCTGATTTTTCTAATTGAACCGAAGTGAAACTTCTGGAACTGCATACATCTCGAAGCAAATCCACCTCCATAATCTGTGGGGTTCAGTACAAAATTAAAATATAGAGTCCCTTGTTTTTCCTTTTTCTGAGGTCCTTTCCTCACCTATCATGATATTTTTGTCACTTAATATTGCATTGCCTAGGGCAATGGGATACCTGTGGGTGAGTGTAAATACTCACAGGAGCCCAGAGCCCTGCCCCATGACTTGATGCATGAGATGGTATACATGAATGCATGAATGTGTGCATGGGTGCATAAGTGCAACAATACACGGGTGTATGGCATTACTACCAACCTCTGTAACTGGAGGCAATTACATCCAGAAAAACATAAATAGATGGATGGATAGACAAACAGATAGGAAGATGGATGGATGGATGGATGGATGGATGGGACACTCAGACAAAGACAGGCAGATAGAAGGTAGACAGATGATAGATAAATAGGTAAGCAATAGTTTAATACTAAAGTTAATATTACTGGTAAAGCATATTTCTGGCTTACTCCTACACTTCTTTATTTGAATAACATCCAAAATTTGTCTGTGAAGCAAGATGTTTGGATTAAATGACCTGAATTATGCCTCTCTGCTCAGACTTGCCTGCAACGCAGTAAGTGCAAAGTCAGAGAAAGACCCAGGCAGTAAATAAGGCCCAAATCAAAGCATCTAATCCATCTTTGGTGCATTAGGAACAACTTTCCTTGAAAGGGTATTTTTGATTCAAGTTCTAAAAGATACTTATTACATTATTTGATGAAGTGATCACAAACAGAGAGGTTGGAAATCACAGTGTATATGCAGAAACACAGAGAAGGATTAGTGTTTATGGAGCAAAAAGCTAAGAAAGAAATGATAATAAAAGAGATGAAGTTACCATGGGTCTTCCATTATGCTAAAAACCTTCAACTTTGTGCTATTGATGAGTGGTTCCCTACTGGAGGTAAGTCTGTCCTCTAGGGACCGTTTGGCAGCATCTGGAGACCTGCTGGATTGTTGCATTTTGAGCTGGAGGTTGTTAATAGCATCTAGTGCACAGAAACCAGGGGTGCCACCAAGCAGCTTTTACAAAGCACAGGACAGCCCTCACAACGTAAAACTATAATGTGACCCCAAAACGCCAAGGTAGAGAAACCCTGCTGTAACTGAATGGGTATTTATTGAAGAGATGGGTATTCACTGAAGAGATCTAAAACATGGAGTGAACTAATCAGATGTGTTCTTTGGCTAGCCTATGGTGGTAGCTATATGGTTACATGAGATATAATTTATGAACACTCAATATGGTTTTTCCTAGGTTGCATTAAATTTTTAAACTTATTTTTAACTCAAATATAGTTAACATATAGTGTTATATTAGTTTCAAATGTTGCATATATTGATTCAACAATTCTACACATTACTCAGTGCTCTTCAGGATAGACTGCATTGAAGTTTATAGGTAAGATAACACAGACTTTCAATTCTTGATTGACTTTGGGAACTTGAAGAATTTCCATCAGTGAATTATGTACTTTACAATAATGCTTCTTTAAAATTGAAGCTACAGCCCATGACTCAACAAGTGGCAAAGGATTAATTTTTATCCCCTCTGCCACCATCTGCTTTACTGGTTAATTGTACTGCTCCACACAATATTACATTTTAATTATGAAAGGTTGAGAGAACATTAATTTGGTATTGGCTCAAGGAAAAGATCTCAATTAGATTTCCCAAGTTTTTCAGTTTGACCTCATTTACTTTCTGTCTTTACTACTGACTGCAGACAATATTTGAGAGATGAGTTATAATAGGAACAATTAAAGGGATCTGGCTTTAAATATAAGCATCCAAAACATGAAATGCTAATACGCTTGGAATCTAGATGCACTACATTATTTTATTAAGCTAAAACTGTGCTGTTAAAAGTAACATATTATTGGGGTGCCCAGGTGGCTCAGTTGGTTAAGCATCTGCCTTCAGCTCAGGTCATGATCCCAGGTTCTGGGATTTAGCCTCGTGTCCCCATGGAAGTCTGCTTCTCCCTTTCCCTCTCCTCCTCCCTCCCCATTCATTCTCTCTCTCTGAAATAAGTAAAATCTTTTTTAAAAGAGTAACATATTATTACTGGAAGAGATAAATCTCAACTGAACTCATGAAGTGGCTCTAAAAATACATAGAAAAAAAAAAAAAACAGAAGTACATAGAAACACAAAATCAGTGACTTTGCAGAATTTAATCAAACTACCACCACAAAAAATATAACCTTTCCCAACTTTGACCCTCCATTATGAACGCAATCAGATTTAACGATGTTATATTCAAAACAAGTTTAAACTTTAAATTTCAAACATATAATCCTCATACTTATAACCTCATACTTGTAACCAATATATTCTATTCTCTATTCTCCCCAAAAACTTAATTGGAAATAAAGAAAATTAATATTTCAAACATTATTTTTTACAATAAAAAATCTAGGTTTATGTGCATCACAGTGTGATAAAACCTAAACAATAGATGGAAAGTATTGGCTCTTTTCATACATTGTTTATCATTAAAAATGTGTACAATCAGCTTTTTAGGGTCCATGAAAAATTTTTGGACAATCTGATTGGAATTGGATAATATCAATAGAATAACTCTTCCAAATCATGAATATACAATATCTTTTGATGATTTCTGTCTTCTTTACCACTTTACAAAAAAAGTATAAATGTGTAATAATTAGACTTCAGATTTTTGTAAGATTTATTCCTAAGTACATTCCTCAAATAAACAGGGAAAGTTTAAAGAATTTTTTATATTTTTACTGGTAAATAGTACATCATTATTATTATTATTATTATTATTCTGACTTTTAAAACTGTCTTATTAAAATTCTTGTGGATTCTTCGGTATTTCCTACTACAAATAGTCTACAGATGATAGTTTTATTTCCTTTTTTTAAAAATTTTGTTTTTATTTTTCTTGTTTTATTATTCTGATTATAAAAGACATGGAAGGTTGACCATATTTCTTGCCTTTCCCCTCATTTTAGGGAATCTGTGATTCAGCTTAGATATTTTTAATGACCCATTATCCATTTCACTAATGCTAATGTCTGTGTTCAATCTGCTGTTAAACAATGCAGTTATTTATTGCCTTTATTGTATATTCTTTCTTTTACATGGCCATGTCTATTTTTATAAGAAGTACTTTTTTTTAATGAATGACTTCCTTTGCGTTCACAAAAATCTAGAGAGTCCAGATACTATCTTCCACCAGTGAAGGTCTGCGCTTTGCTAAGTAGATACGGTAGAGACAATCATACAGCTGAGCTCAACCTGGATTACAGTTTTGGTAAGAACAAGTCTACCTCTTTACTCTGTCCTCGTATCTAATACATAGCCCTCCATATTTTTCTTCATTGTGACCCTTGAATGTCTCAACATTGAAAGAGTGAAAATTTTTACATTGCTTTTCAGAAGTTTTGGCTTAAACTGACACAGCTTTAAACTACGGCAAATGTTCTCAGTTTGTGCTTTTGAGAATCTTCAAGTCCCAGTTTGATATTTCAAACCCTGACAGTCTCTAAAATCTTCCCGGGTTTTCTCTCCTCCAGTCCTAGTTCCCAGCCAGGTTCCAAATCCACCAAAATAGGCAAACTCTTCGAAACAGAGAAAAATAAGGATTTTCAGTGTCACTCTCTCAAAAGCTTTCTTCTCACATGTAGTCTCTGAGACTCTCTCTTAAATAGACACTTGCTTTCTAAACACAAGAGAAAAATACTGATTTTCTAAGTTCTTTGGTTTAGTTCTCAAGCCCGTTCTTGGGCATAGCTATGAAAGTTAGCATATGCATTGAGGGGAACACTAGCCAGGTGGAGACACCTCTGATACGCAGTTTAGTCATTCTACTCCATGGCTTTTTGTTTTTTGCTTTGTTTTTTATTTGACAGAGATCACAAGTAGACAGAGAGGCAGGCAGAGAGAGAGGAGGAAGCAGGCTTCCTGCTGAGCAGAGAACCAGATACAGGACTAGAGCCCAGGACCCTGAGATCATGACCTGAGCCAAAGGCAGAGGTTTTAACCCGCTGAGCCACCCAGGCACCCCGCCCCCAACTCCATGGTTTGACAGAAGTTCTCTATCCACGCAGTGCCCTTAGCCCGTGCCTGCACTAAATTCCCAGACTCCAGCCTGAACCAGGGTTGGTAGCTACCACCAGTGAGGCCTTCAGAATATCAAATCATCTGTGCAAGTTTCTCTTCTTTCCAGAATTGTTTGCACTCTGGTCCTGGTTGCTTTCACAGCTTTAAAGATAATGGCTTACTCTTTATGACTTATTATCTTAATTATTTAATCTATTTGTTATTTAGCTATTTAAAATTATTATGGATTTACTATTTTTAGTCTATTTTATTTGTGGAATATTTGTCACTGAACTGCTATATTCTACTCTTAATAAAAGCCATTTCTTTTTTTTTTTTATTTTATTTATTTATTTGACAGACAGAGATCACAAGTAGGCAGAGAGGCAGGCAGAGAGGGAGAAGCAGGCTCCCCGCTGAGCAGAGAGCCTGATGCGGGGCTCGATCCCAGGACTCTGGGATCATGACTTGAACCGAAGGCAGAGGCTTTAACCCACTGAGCCACCCAGGTGCCCCAGTAAAAGTCATTTCTTAAAAAATCATGAATGGCCATTTAATTTTGTGAAATAATTTCTCATTGACTAAGGCTTTCTTACAGCTTTTCTTCCTTCAACTAGTGAAGTAAATGCCACTTAAAGATTTTTTTCTAATATTTAATCCTTCTCCCATATCTAGAACAAACTCAAATGGAATAATATGTCTTGTCCCTAGGATCTATATGCTGTTTTAGTGCTTCTGCCTCAAGGATCCCTGTTGCTCCTTGTTGCCTGCAATTCAAATCAGCTCTGCCACTGTTCATCTGTAAGTAGTGGCAGTGGGTGGGGAGTCATTTTCTTTCCCCCATAAGATGGAAAGTATACAGACTGTTTCAGAGTGGAAAGATCTTGGATAGTTCCTAGTTATGCGTGGTCCTTAATGCTGAAACTTCCCTCTACGCTCAAATTATAGGGTTTGAGGAAAGAGAAGACATCTTTTTATATACACATTCTTAAATGTCCTAAACAGTAATTTATCACTGATTATATGGTAACTATTCTGCAAAGTCTCCAAAATTAAGTAAGAATTTATGCTATAAAATCCTAAAATTCTATATTCGATAATAGTAAACAGATGTGGTCTGGAAAGAAACAAATTAGAAAATTTGGTGGCAATCTAGAGAATTTGGAGGCATTTTGCTGTGGTACAAATACATAAATTTTGAAATTAGACACGTTGTAGTTTATAAAGACTGGCTGGCTCCTAATTGTCCCAATGATTTGATTCAAATATGCTATCTAAATCTTCTGAACTTAGGAGTATTCTTTTTTTTTTCTTTTTAATGAGAAAAATGAATGGCACACATTGGAAAGATTACCTTTGTGTTTAATGAGAGGATTTTTACAACTAATCAAAACTGTGTTTTTCTCTCGGGGGTGCCTGGCTAGTCAGTCTCTAATGCGATTCTTGATCTCTGGGTTGGAAGTTCGAGCCCTCTGTTGGGTGTAGAGATTATTTAAAAACAAAATCCTTAAAAAAAATGTGTTCGTTCCTCTGTTTTCTTAAAAATATAGTAACATCGAACTTTAATGTTGGAAAATGTAAACTCCTTCTGAAACATCTCATAAAAGTAGAATTTCCGATTATTAAGGGTGGGAGGGAAATGCTGACGTCTATTTTGTTCTAAATAAAGTATGAATAATACGGAAGAAATATGTAAAAATCACATTGCTGCGGATTTAAGATACATACTTTCTATAACAAAAAGAATGGGAAATATAATTTTTACTTAAAAAGAATTCCTTTGTAATTGAAATTATTTACAAATTCATTACCAGTGAATGAATCAATACTCTATTACATAACTTATTAAACCAGAGATTTATTTCTAAATAATAAAGTTTACTAGACTTTTAAAACAGACTAAACCAGCATTTTAAAATGACAATAATCATTGCTTGATTATATGAAAAATTAATAATGCTTATATATCAATATTTTCTAGTTACTAACTTTGCTTTTCATAAGTTAGGTGAGAAGAAAACTTTAAAAACTAGCATCCCATTCTCAAGTAGTGTTCAAGAAAAGATATAGGTAAATTTATTTTATTTTAAAAAATAAACATGTCAAAAAAATAAATAAAAAATAAAAAATAAACAAGTCACAATTATTTCAGAATTAGAGAGAGAGTTTCAAAATGACATAAACAATAAAAGGAAGCTTTTGATCTTGATGAAGTCCCAAAAGTTCATTCGCTTTTGTCTCCTTTGCCTTTGGAGACATATCTTGAAAGAAGCTGCTGTGGCTGATACCGAAGAGGTTACTGTCTATGTTCTCCTCTAGGATTCTGATGGATTCCTGTCTCACATTGAGGTCTTTTATCCATTTTGAGTTTATCTTTGTGTACGGTGTAAGAGAATGGTCGAGTTTCATTCTTCTACATATAGCTGTGCAGTTTTCCCAGCACCATTTATTGAAGAGACTGTCTTTTTTCCACTGTATATTTTTTCCTGCTTTGTCGAAGATTATTTGACCATAGAGTTGAGGGTCCATATCTGGACTCTCTAATCTGTTCCACTGGTCTATGTGTCTGTTTTTATGCCAGTACCATGCTGTCTTGGTGATCACAGCTTTGTAGTAAAGCTTGAAATCAGGTAACGTGATGCCCCCAGTTTTATTTTTGTTTTTCAACATTTCCTTAGCGATTCGGGGTCTCTTCTGATTCCATACAAATTTTAGGATTATTTGCTCCAGCTCTTTGAAAAATACCGGTGGAATTTTGATCGGAATGGCATTAAAACTATAGATTGCTCTAGGCAGTATAGACATTTTAACAATGTTTATTCTTCTGATCCAAAAGCACGGAATGGTCTTCCATCTTTTTGTGTCTTCTTCAATTTCTTTCATGAGTGTTCTATAGTTCCTCGAGTACAGAGCCTTTACCTCTTTGGTTAGGTTTATTCCCAGGTATCTTATGGTTCTTGGTACTATAGTAAATGGAATCGATTCTCTAATTTCCCTTTCTGTATTTTCATTGTTAGTGTATAAGAAAGCCACTGATTTCTGTACATTGACTTTGTATCCTGCCACGTTACGGAATTGCTGTATGAGTTCTAGTAGTTTGGGGGTGGAGTCTTTTGGGTTTTCCATATAAAAAATCATGTCATCTGCGAAGAGAGAGAGTTTGACTTCTTCATTGCCAATTTGGATACCTTTTATTTCTCTTTGTTGTCTGATTGCTGTTGCTAGGACTTCTAATACTATGTTGAACAAGAGTGGTGAGAGTGGGCATCCTTGTCGTGTTCCTGATCTCAGCGGGAAGGCTGTGAGCTTTTTCCCATTGAGGAAGATATTTGCTGGAAAGAGTCAACAAAACAAAGAGGCAACCCATGGAATGGGAGATGATATTTGCAAATGACAGTACAGACAAAAGGTTGATATCCAGGATCTATAAAGAACTCCTCAAACTCAACACATACAAAACAGATAATCATATCAAAAAATGGGCAGAAGATTTGAACAGACACTTCTCCAATGAAGACATACAAATGGCTATCAGACACATGAAAAAATGTTCATCATCACTAGCCATTAGGGAGATTCAAATTAAAACCACATTGAGATACCACCTTACACCGGTTAGAATGGCCAAAATTAGCAAGACAGGAAACAACGTGTGTTGGAGAGGATGTGGACAAAGGGGAACCCTCTTACACTGTTGGTGGGAATGCAAGTTGGTGCAGCCACTTTGGAGAACAGTGTGGAGATTCCTTAAGAAATTAAAAATAGAGATTCCCTATGACCCTGCAATTGCACTACTGGGTAGTTACCTGAAACATACAGATGTAG
Organism: Lontra canadensis; assembly: GCF_010015895.1. NCBI lineage: Eukaryota > Metazoa > Chordata > Mammalia > Carnivora > Mustelidae > Lontra > Lontra canadensis. Next base: position 4,100,777 of record NW_022631089.1, read on the forward strand.
TGAAAAGAAGGGCCATCTGTACCCCAATGTTTATAGCGGCCATGGCCATGGTCGCCAAACTGTGGAAAGAACCAAGATGCCCTTCAATGGACAAATGGATAAGGAAGATGTGGTCCATATACACTATGGAGTATTATGCCTCCATCAGAAAGGATGAATACCCAACTTTTGTAGCAACATGGACAGGACTGGAAGAGATTATGCTGAGTGAAATAAGTCAAGCAGAGAGAGTCAATTATCATAGGGTTTCACTTATTTGTGAAGCATAACAAATAGCATGGAGGACATGGGGAGATGGAGAGGAGAAGGGAGTAACAAAATAACATGTATTTTGTTAAATACAAAGTCAATGTACAGAAATCAGTGGCTTTCTTATACACTAACAATGAAAATTGGAAGGGGAGGTGAACCATGAGAGACTATGGACTCTGAAAAACAACCTGAGCGTTTTGAAGGGGCAGGGGGTGGGAGGTGGGGGGAACCAGGTGGTGTGTATTGGGGAGGGCATGTATTGCATGGAGCACTGGGTGTAGTGCAAAAACAATGAATACTGTTAAGCTGAAAAGAAATTTTAAAAAATAATAAAAGGAACAGATCACACTAACACAATTAAGGATTTTGGTTATGACTAACAAATAATGGCCTACCTATTTTTTTAGTGGCCTACCTATTTCCCACTTCTTCCATCAATTTTAATGCTTTCACAAATAAAGGGGTTATATATTTGATTAAATAAATGTATATTTCTGAACATGAGAGTAACCTCAAGTGCCAAAGAAATGTCCAAAATATCATTACAGAGGAGTCTGATAGATCGAAGATTTGAAGTTAGCTATTTGGAAAATAAATAATATCAAAACAGTGTCAAAATGTAGTTGTCTGGCTAATATTAAAATATATATATTTAAAATAATTTTTTGTTTAAACCATTTTATGGTAAAATATTATACCTTCAGAAATATTTATAGGTTTATTAGTTACTTTGGAAGATTTAGAAAACTAAAATAAAGTATATAATTCAGAAGCAAAACCTCTATTTAATAATCAGGGGATGCATTACATTTCTACTGCTGAAAAAATTAGTAAAATTACATAATGATTAAATTATCAAATGCTTTATCTTATAGATACTGTAGGCTAGAGGCCCAACACAGAATGGTTCTCACAAAAATGAAATAAAGGTACTGGTTCTCAGGACTTTTATCTAGATGCTCAAGAGAAAATTCCATTTCCAAGATGGCTGGCAAGATTCAGTTCCTTGTGGTTGTGGGTCTGAGGTTCCTGGGCTCCTCCATCTTTAACCAGCAAAAGTGTATCAAATCTTCATGCTTTCAATGTCTGGCTTCCCCTTCTATCACACAGAATATATCTAGCCAGAGCAAGTTCTACACTTTAATAAGAGTGCATATTGTTATATTAGGCCTACCTTTTTATAATCCAAGACAATGCCCTTATCTTAAACTCAACTGATCAGGGAACTTAATTGTATCTGCAAAGTCCCTTTTGCCTATAACATAACATATCTATAGACTTCAGGTAGTGAAGACCATGGAGTCAAATTTCTGCCTGCTAGAGCTGAGATCCTTTACATTTAAATGCATTAAATAATTAAATTATTTAAATAAAATTAAATAATGTGACTATTCAGACACACACACACACACTTACATATATAAATTTAAATATATTATATATATATATATATATATATATATGTTGAAGTGAATTTTAATCCTTGACATTAGTATTACAATTAATTACAACTTGTGATACTTGTGTTAGTAAAACTTTTGGAATTGATTTTAACAAAATAAAGCATAACAAAATATCTTTTACATATGGAGAGGCAGAGTAGATTGAAATATTTTATTTATAAATACTACTCTAGTAGCTGATAGAAATTCGATAAAGTATCCAGATTTCAACAAAATTTTGTCAAGTTTATGATACTTGTGGATACAATGGCACTGAACCTAATGTTATAATACAATGCAAGTAGGCAAATATGTAATTGGTTAACTTAGAAACATTTTGAGAACATGGCACAGTATCTTGTCTTCAGTTTTATTTTCCTTAATATTTTAATCTAATACAGGAAGACATTTGCAACAAATTATTGGAATGTTAAACACAGAGAAGAATAACATTACTTTACATGACAAAAACCCAAAAACTACAAGCTAGGATGATGAACTGATTTTAAATAAATTTAAAAGGGTTAAATACCTGTCCTTGCACTTTGTTCCAAAACAGCAACTGTTTATTTTAAACTGAGAGGAACTTATCTAAAAAAGTGCACGTATAAAGATAATTTACCAGTGGTAGCTCAAAATCAGTCAATATAAATGAATAATGCAATATGCTTCCAGTAAATCTAATGCAAAAAAGACTTTATTAGTAGAAATACTGCATCTAAAAAAGAAATATGGAATTTTTCATTCTGCTCTGAATTTTGTCATAATGTATCTGGGTGTTAAAAAAAAGCTAAACAAAATGAAATATTCAAACTTTCAAAAATGCAAACTCAGAGGTCGTATCTGTCTTTAGCAATTATTATGGCATTGTGTTATAAATAATTGATTAAACTTTGCCTAATAATGAGGGCACATGGGTGGCTCAGTGAGTTAAGCATCTGCCTTTGGCTCAGGTCATGACCCCAGAGTCCCAGATGAAGTCCCATGCCATCAAGCTACCTGCTCAGTGGGTAATTTGCTTCTCCCTCTCCCTCTCCCTCTGCCCCTCCCCCTGTTTCCTCTCTCTCAGTCTCTCTCTCAAATAAATCAATAAATTATTTTAAAAAATAAATAAACTTTGCCTGATAATAATAATGATAACAATGACAATAAAGCTAATAGTACAGGCTATAATTTTTGTTTTACTAGAGAAGAAGATGGAAAAGGAAGTCTCACAGAAACAACTTACTGTTCTTACTGAAATAGAAGTTTCAGAGACTTTCTTGTTAATCAAGAAGCAGCTACTGGGCAGTAAGGTGGACCTATTTTTATTCATGTCATCTCTGAACATGATCAGGGAGATATCCAAACAGTATTGTGCACAGTAATGGTTCCTATTGATTCTAGAGCAAGGAAGAAATTCAAATTGCTAATTATAAGGCTATTGAAATATTATTTGTATTTTAAAGATTTATTAAGTCCAAAGCATCTCAAGAATTATTTTGTCTGTGAGATGTGCATGCATATATATATATATATATATGAAATATATATATTCCATAGAGATATCTATCTCTCTATCTCTGTCTCTCTCTCTCTCTATATATATATATCCATATATATCTCTAAGAAATGAAATAGCTAATGAAAAGAATGACAGTATGTGATGGTAAAAACACCTCACCAGACACTTGACTGACAGGTGATCTTGGGCTGTAGAGGTTTAGCTGGTTCCCTTCTCTACCACCATCATCTGCTGTTCTGAAGATTTCCTAATCTGCTGTAATTACTCAGAATTTTGTATATGTTTGAGGGTAGGAGGTGAGATCTAGGCTCGAGAATTTTATGTAGAAATGGTAACTCCTTTTGTTTTCCTTTTAAATTGAAACATAGTTGGGGGCGCCTGGGTGGCTCAATGCGTTAAGCCTCTGCCTTTGGCTCAGGTCATGATCCCAGGGTCCTGGGATCAAGCCTGGCATCGATCCCCACATTGGGCTCTCTGCTCAGCAGGGAGCCTGCTTCCACCTCTCTCTCTCTGCCTGCCTCTCTGCCTACTTGTAATCTCTGCCTGTCAAATAAATAAATAAAATCTTTTAAAAATAAATAAATAAATAAATTGAAATATAGTTGACATACAATGTTATATTAGTTTCAGTTGTACAACATAGTGATTCAACAATTCTACACATTAAACAAAAAAGAAAGAAATCTTTTATTTGTGACAACATGGATAGATGTAGAGGGTGTTACGCAAACTGAAACAAAGACAAAGACAAATACTACATGATTTCACTTATATGTGGAATTTAGAAAGGTAATTCTTTTTTTTTTTTTTCTTTTTTTCTTTTAGAGAGAGAGATGGAGTGGCAGGGAGAGGAAGACATAGAGGGAAGAGAGAATATTAAGCAGACTCTTCCCTCAGTGTGGAACCTGACCCAGGGCTCAATCCAATGACCCTCAAATCACAACGTGAGCTGAAACCAAGAGTTGAATGCTTAACCAAATGCACCACCTGGGCACCCCAGGAATAATAATTCTTGATGAATAAGTGGAAGTTTATGCAAGGAAACAAAAGCTAAGTTAGGCAAGAAAAGTATTAATCTGAGGAAAAGAAAGACTTCCTTGATGCGTATCCTGAACGTAAAAGACTTTTGAAAGGATACCTAAAGGATTTGACTTTTAGGTTGGGATTAAGTAGGGAAGAATTGATATATTAATAATATTGACCTTTCTAATCCATGAGGAAGGAATAGCTTTCCATTAATTCAAATCTGTTTTTTTTTCATCAGTATTTTGTAGTTCTCTAGATAAAAACCCTATAATATTTTGTTAGTTCTAATAGCTAAGTATTTAATTTTTCTGAGAGCAACTGTAAACAGTAATTAATTTCAAACATTTGTATCTTGCCTTGCATTTTACAATGTTTGTGTAGTAACTTTTCAGTATGAGGAATATTTTTGTTGATTCTTGGGTTTTCTGCATGGAGCGTTTTATTTCTTCCTTCATAATCTGAATACCTTTTCCATCCTTTTTTTCTGATTGCACTAGCCAGGGCTTCCAGTACAATATTGAGTAGGAGTGGGGAGAGAGTAAATCCTTGATATTTTCCCCATCTTGGTCAAGTATCCAATTTCTCACAATTAAATGTTAGCTGTATATTTTGTAATGTTTTGTTTTGTTTTACCAAATGATATTCCCCTCTATTCTTAGCTTGCTGGGACTTTCTATCTTGTGTTATCGTTAATTATTATAAAATGCTTTTCTTTCATCCATTGATATTATCATATGACTTTTCTTTAGTCTGTTGATGTGACAGATTACAATGCTTGCTTCTCAAATATTGAACCATCCTTATATAAATGAAATAAATCCCACTGGTTGTGGTGTATAATATTTATATATATATTGGTGGATTTTATTTATTAATACCTTTTGAGGATTTTTATAACTTGTTCATGAAAGATATTGATCTCTCATTTTTCTTTCTTGTATTGTGTTATCTGATTTTGGTATTAGGGTAATCCTGGCCTTTTTGAAAGAGATAGGAAGTTTCCCTCTATTTCTATTTTCTGGAAGTGATTGTTAGAATTAGTATCATTTCTTCCCTAAATACTAGGTAGAATTCAAGAGTAAAACCAGTTTGGGTGCTATAAGTTCTCTTTCAGGTGGTTATTAATTATTGATTCAATTTCTTTAATAGATATAGGTACATTAATAGTATCTATTTCCCCTTCTGTGAGTTTTCTTAGTTTGTCTCTTCTAAAAATTGATCCATTTCATCTAAATTATCAAATTTGTGGACATAATATTGTTTGTAATACTCCTTTATTATTCTTTTAATATCCTGTTACAACATTGATGAGACTCTATTTCTTTTATGATACTGGTAATTTATTTCTTTTTTTTTTTTTCATGGTTAGCCTGACCAGAGGTTTACAAAATTTATTGATCTTTTCAAAGAATCATGTGTTGACTTTGTTTCTTTTTTCTGTTTTTTCCCATTTTCAACATCATTGATTTTGCCTTAATTTTTATTAGTTCCTTCTACCAGCTTTAGGCTTCTATTTCTTTTTTTCCCCTATAATCTCCTTAGGTAAAATATTTGGTTAGTAGAATATTAACTTTTCATATCATTTTAACTCTCTACAAAGTTAGTATTTCATTAGGAAATTCTTAATTTATCTGCAAAAATACCTATTATGTTTTTGGTGAAACCAAAGGGAAAAAGGTTGTTGTGCCATCCTACTTTCCCTGCTAGTGCCTATAGGGGGGAATTACCTTGCTCTTATAAGGGAAATGGAAATGAAGTTGGGCTTGAGAATTATTTTAATAAAAGAAGAATAAATAAGCCATAAATGCTATTCAGTAGACAAGCAAAATTAAACTTTTGAAATTTCTATAATTTCTTTTTTTTAAATTATAAGTTATGTATAATTATACTTCAAAAATGAGAAAGTAATGGTAGAGGGTTTATAAAGGTTTATAAAACTTTCTAACACCACAGATTTAGTAAATTAGTATTAAATTCCAAGTATTTGTATACTAATGCATGTATTCTCAACCACTCTCATGATGGACATAATCTCCCAGCATACATGTTTTAACTCATTACAAACTATTGGTGGAATTATTCAAGCATAAGATATGCAATCAGTTGGCAGGGGTATTAAAGTGGAGACCATACTGTCAAGTGTCCATTTAACCATATGATTTATGGTCACTTCTATTCTTGAGTAATCCTATGATATGAATATAGGTATGAATATCCTAACACAGAGTTCTTTTTCTACTGTGTCTTTTATGTAACATTTAAGACCATAATGTGTTAGTCTGAATAATGGCCTCCTAAATAGTCATGCCCTAAGCCCCAGAAGCTGTGACTATGTTACCTGTATGGTAAATACGATTCTGCAGATAGGATCAAGCCAAGGATCTTGAGATAGAGAGATTATCCTGGATCTTCCAGGCAAATGCAATGTAATTACAGGGTCCTTACAAAAGAGAAACAGGAGTATCAGAGTCAGAAGTTTTGCATAATACAAAAGAAGGGCCACAAGCCAATTCAGTCTATACAAACTCTATGAAGGGTAGGAACCAAATTCTCCCCTGAAGCCTCCAGGAGGCAAGCAGCTGGCTATGTCCTTGATTTTAGACTTCTGACCTCCAGAACTACAAGACAAAGTGTTTGTGTTCTTTAAACCACCAAATTCATGGTAAGTTTTTACATCAGCAATCAGAATCTAATTCACAATGCCAGGTGGGAGACAACTTCCTTTGACAATGTCTCAGTTGATACGTATGATTTATTTATATGTATTATATCTATTTATATGTATTATATCTATTTATAAACCCAGAGTATACAGAATGAAATGAAAAATGCGTTCTTGTGCATTATGAATTGAAGATGACTGAACTCTTCTTCATGCTAATTTTCTTACCACTGCCACTATAGCCATCTACTATATCCAACAGGAGCTTAAAATCTACTTCTGGGGGGAATGTAAAAGGTATCCTAGAGTTGAGAGAAAAGAGAGAGAGAGAGAGAGATGGGAAAGAGACACACAGAAAGAGAGCCAGAAGGGTCAGTGCTCTTTATTCTCAGTTAGCTGTTTCTATGAATAATTGCAAGACTTGACTCTTCCTCCTCCATCTTCAGCATTTTTATACAACCTTCCCACTCTATTAGAAACAGAAGACCAAGACCTAATGGAGGTCTAAGAGTAAATGATGCATTCTCACTTCTCACTTAATTCAAGTAATTGGTTACCATTGCTTAATTTGCAAATCTTTGATTGAATTCTGACACTTTGCAATGTTAAATGAGCTTGAACAGCAGATGGCTAACTTTTTTTTTTTAAATATCAAGTAGTTTGAACTACAGAAATTGTTAGAAGGTAAATATAAAATCCAAATACAATGAAAACTAAAGTGTGTTTACCAGCAGAGTATTTTCAGATCAAGAGCACTCATGAAATAAGGTGTTTCAAGTGTCCTACAATATTAACTAAATGATTGGAAAATCATCAGTTTATCTTTATATTTGATTTAATAGAAAACCTTCCTAAATAATTCCATTCTTTTCATGAATTATCTACTTAGTAAACACATTAATAAAATTATGTACCAGTCAAAATTGTGTGACTATTCTAGTTACTAAAGATACAAAGATATAAAAGGACATAACCCTTATGCAAGAATCTTAACATCCAAGTGGGGAAGACAGACAAAGTAAAACAGGAATGGTGTAATTACAGAAGTGAACACAACTTACTCTTACACCTGATAGACGGGAGAAGGAAGAAAGTGGATCTCAGGTAGAGATAATTGAATTTATAGTAAAGTTTTATAACTTTAAAATATCAATATTACCCTTACATCATAAGTAACAGTAGTGATACTAAGACATTACAAGATGTGAAAACAAAAAACCATATTTTATCTATATACTAAATACCTAGTTTTGATGCAATATGCACAAAGCTTAATCAGTATAATGTTTGCAATTAAAAAGCCTTTAAACCCATGTAATAGTCCAAGCACATCACTTGTACCTATTGAACAAATCCCACAATTCCAATTATCTAGATGCAAGTTACTAATTGTAACATCCAATTGTAAAAATACCCCTAAGGTTTCCTTATCCATCTGATTCTCCACACTTCACAAATTCTCATGAATCTTTATTTTCTTATTTTGTTGAGGGTTCTAGAACAACAGCTGCAGAAAACAGAGGAGAAAATAGAAAGCTTCATCTGCTGGTGGGAGGTTAAGTCCGAGATACCACCCTCTCTTTTTTGGTAATTAGGTTTGTATGAAATAGGCACTCTCTTTGGTCATGAGGAAGATGGTGGTAAGAAACAGGAATGTAGGGTGGGCTCAGGGCCAGTCTTGAGATCAGTTCATAGTTCCCAGTTCACAGAAGCAGCTGGTCCAAAAAACAATCTGTCCTGGGAAAGTACCTTCTGTACCTTTGAACTTATCAAGGGAAACTGACAGTTTATATAAATTGAGAAGAGTATGGTTTAACAAGGTAAGTATTATGGACTCAAAGGCTACAATTTTTGTTATGTAAAGTTGCTTAAGGTCTTAACTCTTCACACTTTCTCAACCCAAAATTATTTATGAAATAATTTCAAATTGATACTTTTGAACATAGGAATAGTTACAACTACTTGAAATCAAACAAGATCTCTGTTCATTTTTGTTTTGAGGTTGTGAGCTGGATAGCTAGAGAAAGCTGTTCCTAGTTAACCAAAATCATAAAAAAATTAATATTATATTACTATAGCTAGTTATTATATTACTAGCTATCTAGCTAGCTATATTACTCATAGCTAGTTAAAAAACATTGAAAACCCATTTTCAAAAGCACATCTATGTAAGATAAATGCCAGCATTCTAAGAAACTACGTTGCATTTGTTAAAAATAAACATCTAAGTGAATATCAATGAAGATGGCAATTGCACTGATAACACTTCATTGTTTTAAACATCCATTTCTGATATCCTGATTCCAGAACTATACCTCATTATAGACAGAAATGAGAGAGATGTCTGTGCTAATGGAATGTTTTCCCTGGCCCTTGTACTCTCTACAGCCTGCTACCAGGATCAGGAAGCGACCGTCTCTCTGAAACACATGTTAGAGCTAGTTTAGAGTGCATACATACCATTGGAATCTTGAGCCTCCAATTTTGAAGAGTTTGTGACAATTAGTTATCAGTTATCAGCTAACAATTAGCAGGAGTTAAGAAGTTAGCAGGAGTTAAGAAGCTGGCTTTAAAATTAACTCACTCAGGAAGTCATTTGACCCTTGTGAGAAAAGCACCCCCTTAAAGGGATCAGAGATTTAAAAATACAGAACTGCCCGATTTTCTTTCGGCAGTAGCTTTGATGTTAGAGACATCAAGCAAATATATCTGGAGCTGACTTTGACATATATTGAGTATTCTTTGTAGGTCAACCAAAACAAACAAATAAGCAAACAACAAACCCCAAAACTCAAAGGATTATTTGATATCACAGTGGATTTCATTAGTTTCCACTTAAAAATAATGTATGGACATGAATATTACCTGCAAAAATTCATTTTAATCTCCTTTATCCTTTCTTCTTCCTCCTTGACTAAATGGGCCAACATTCTCATTGCACTGGCCCCAAGGAGTTGTATTTACAAGGAAAGCAATGTGAATCATGCTACCACAGAGCTATGGAGCTCTATAGGTTCTGCCTCCTACTGAACACTTGCTCTCTGAGAGGTGGAAAACTAAGTACAGTGGACAAATGGGAGAAAGGAAGGAATTGGATAAGATTTTTTACTATCTACTATATGAAGGACACCATACTTGGAAATTTTCACATACTGATTGCATGAAACAGTTTAATCTTTTCAATAGCTTTAAGAGACAAATATTGTTACAATTTTACAAAGAGAAAGAGATGCTGAATTGCAGGCTAAGTATTGCCCAAGGTTACACAGCTAGTTAGTAAAAGAAACAAAATCTATATAGGATTAATCCCAAACACCCTATGGTTCCTGCCACATGAAGCTGACCAATTCATTTCTGTCAAATTTAATTGACTGTGGATCTATTATACCATATCTTCTCAAAAAAATTAATTTTCCTCTGACATATGCTTTGGGATTTTGCACAAACTATATGTATTTTCTCCACTTCCATGTTTAATCCTCTAGAGAATAAAACCAAACATTTTTATTCAGTTATTTTATTCGATTATTTACCATGTGTATGGTTGCCATTTTATTAAACTAGAATATAAATGAAGATTAATAATTTGGTTTCTTTTTATTTTAGCAAATAGAGGCATTGTTGCTGATATTCTTTAATCATTACTAAACTTGATTTTCAGCCCATTACCACAAAAACTATTTTATTCTCCTAATTGAACTGGCATTATTCCTGATTAAAAACATTTTAATAAGTTATACTCAGTACTTGAAATATTGTCTCAAGTGTAAATTATTCTTTTCTATGTAAGGCAATTAATTATCTGAGGTTCTTCAGTATGTTATTAAGTATAAGCACTATTTTCAATAAACATTAACTTAACCCTCTTAATTTAAAAAAAAATGGTTATTTTAAATAGACTACTGCTATGAAGCAGATTACAGTTTCCTGAAATATTGCCAATAACTTCATACTACTGAACCGTTGCTCTCTTGCGGTGTTTTTAACATGCCCACTTGCTTTCGGGTTCTACTTGGCTCCTCCTTCACAAGGACCATATGAGTAACACCAGTAATTTTCTCCTTGTGCTATTGACTTTTGTATTTTATCCATGCCAATTAAAAATCTGTATCACTTCAATGTGTGCCTGGGTGGCTCAGTCAGTTAAGCATCTGCTTTTACTCAGGTCATGATCCCAGGGTCCTGGGATTGAGTCCCACATCAGGCTCCAAGACAAGTCTGCTTCTCCCTCTGCCCCTCCCTCTAGTCACCCCATCTCTTGCTCTCTTTCTCTCTCAAATGAATAAAATGTTTTTAAAAAGCCTATATCACTTCAAAATTCACCTTGTCAGCTTCTGCACATTGAAACTTTGAGAAAAACACTATTCGGACTGGACAGCCTTAGAAACTGGTATTTTTTGGTGTTAATACTCCACCACATTTTCAGTGTTCCCATGATTTTATTCCCCAAGTCTCAAACACCTCAACACTTCTAGATCCTTTACTGTCAACAGAGGGTCCTCATCTAATGCGATTCTGGGGACACTTTAGCAGAAGCTAAGCGGCAACGAAGGATTCTACTTAGAGGCTCAGAAGTTATTAGCCTTGTTGACACCTTGATTTCCAACTTCTAGCCTTCAGAATTGTGAAAACATGCATTTGTGTTGTTTTGAAACTCCCAGTTTGTCAAACTTTGTTACAGCAGCCCTAAGAAATACAAATATGAATCCTAGAACTACCCTGGTTCCTGACAACACTGAATCCATACTTAAACACTCTGGCTAAAATCACATTACAGAAGACCAAATCCTACAGTCTTTCCTAATATTGTCTTATTGAAATGCTGCATGATTCCTCACTACAGTGTGGAATTCCTCCTATTGCAAAAAGTCAATACACCCAACTTTGTTCAACCACCTGACAGCCTCTAACTGAAGGGCAGTGAAATCTCCCTCTTCATTCTTGATACATTTTATCTCACAATTAAAAAGCTGTAACAGGTTCCTAACTATCATTATGCATTAAGTTTTGACTATATTAATTTCTGATCTACTACTTCATATACTGGTTAATCTTTCTAAGTATGTTCTGAGAGGTTTCCATGATGTCCAATAAACCATGACTCATGGATTAGTGCAATCCCTTCTAATCAGCGCTTGCCTGTGACCTGCTTGAATCAATAGGAGATGACAGAAGTTATGCTGCATCAGTTTCCAGACTAAGCCTTACGAAGGTTTAACAACTTCCAATTTTGCACTGTGAGGGAAATCAGCCCCCATGTATGAAGTCTGAATACTCTGAGGTCATTTTTATGAGCAAGAAGTGCAACTGAGAATACATGAAGGCTCACACTCTATATTTCTAAACATTTAAAATTACTAATCAAGCTAAAGAAACGATTTTAAAAAATCTGTCCTCCCTAATGTAGAAATACAGCTTAATCATGACCTGGTGGGTCAATTCTGAACATTCAAATTCTCAGAATCCTTGGAATTCTGTGCTGGGCTTGAATGATGTGGGGACAGTAGGCCCAGGCTCCTGATCCCCATTTCCCTGGCTTCATGTGCTTTGTCAACCCTCTTCTCTTCTCTTTTCCAGTCTGTTTGCACTACAAAGGGCCTCACATACATATCCAAGATCCACCCCTATGCCTACAAGAGTTGCCTTTGAGCTAATGACTCTCAGCCTACTGGTCTTCAAGAGGACAGAAAAAGGGTCAGGCCTGTACAGGCTTTGAATTAGGCTCAGGATTATATGGTTGAAAAATTTAATGTTCCAGTTAGCTCTACTTGCTTGGGACTATAAACAGGAACAAGATCTGAATTGTGGTTTACCTTGGCCTATTGGTGCCTCATCATCTGGGGTAGCATGAGACTGGAAGAAGACAAGAGCGACTTCATAAGCTGTAGGCTCCTGGGCAAGACTCTCATAATGGGTCTACGCTTAGTACCTAGTACTGTGCTCACATCTTATAAACTGTGCCTCATATCACACCATGACAGAAGCCATTATTTTAGTGACTATGAGTGAAATTTCTTCTGTATAATAGAATATTAAGGCTAGTTCTAGATCCAAATGTGGTAAATGAAATTTATCCCATTTTTTTTTATAGTCCCTACTTATAGTTCCTATTCCAGCATGTGGACTTATCTTTGCAGCCATATTTCTACAGGATAATGGGATGCTTGCTTTAAAGCTAAATCAGTCTCTTAAAAATATATATATATAAAATAATTTAATTTGGAGCGCCTGGGTGGCTCAGTGGGTTAAAGCCTCTGCCTTCAGCTCAGGTCATGATCTCAGCATCCTGGGATTGAGCCCCGCATCAGGCTCTATGCTCAGTGGGGAGTCTGCTTCCTCCCCTCTCTCTGCCTGCCTCTCTGACTACTTGTGATCTCTGTCAAATGAATAAATAAAATCTTTTAAAAAAAATAATTAATTAATTTATCATAAAACATCTTTATTCCTCAGTGAGTTGCTAAAATAACTCTCCATATTTATATTTCAAATAATTTTCTTGATTAGCCCCCATTGTTCTTTATACTTTTAACATTTCAGTAATAGTCAAAAGTGAGTGTACATTCAAATAATCAATTTTAGGTATTTTTAAGTGGTTTGCAATATTAAGAGTAAATATAAAAGAATACATATTAAAATTATTCAAATTCCCTTTGAATGTGCAAAAAATTATATTGTGTCAGATATTCTCCAAGATACGTACTCTGTAAGAGACTCTTTAAAGCATAGGACCTATAATCACAACTTTATTCATATGATACCATGTTAGAAACCTTATCTCAAAATTATATGTTGTCAAAAATGGTAAGTAGCATGTCATTTGTAATTCTGCTAGACTTCCTTATTTTGGGGGGTCAATTTGTATCCAGGAGTCATGGGGGAAATTCTCACTAAAGACTACTTTCAGGTCTAATTGCAGATACAATTTAAAAAGCATGTCATTAGCTATACGGAGACTTTGGAGATACTGGAAAATTGATTTAAAGGGTATATTTTCATTAGCTGCACACTTTGAAAGTTCTTCCATTTTTTTTTTTTTATTCCATGCTTGGATGTACACTTTCAATATAAGCTCATTGTCATTTCCTTCACAGGTATGTGAAGGAAATCATCAGCTGATGGTGAGAAGTTAAGTTCAGAGACTGACACATTGGCCTTTCAGTCATATTAAAAAATCCTAAGGTCTTAAAGGTCTTATTTTGTATTAAAAGTCATTACATTTTGACTGTGATTCTTAGTCAGCTCAAGCCACAGAACATGTGGTGGTAAACACTGGCTGTAGGAAGCCCACTGAAGTGTTAGTTTTTCTTTACTGTGTTATTAATATCATGAGAAAATATTTGTAGTTTTATCCCCTGATTCAGACATTCTTGAGAACACATGTCCCATTAACCATGAGAGCATTCCACAATTGAAAAAAAAATGTTTTCTGATGCATCCATTTATTCAAACAGGTATCAAAGAACATATAAGTGGCCATGATATCTTAACTAGTGATTTTCACTATTCTCTTTAACACTGACTGACTCTAAATCCAAGGGATATTTTTGACTGACAATTATTTTTTGAGTAGTGCAGTTTTGGAATTGATATTCAGATGCAAAATCTTTTACATCTCCTCAATTAAGATTTCTGGAGCGCCTGGGTGGTTCAGTCAGTTAAGTGTCTGCCTTCTGCTTAGGTCATGATTGCAGGGTTCTGGGTACAAGCCCTACCTACACTGGGCTCCTTGCTCAGCAGAGAGTCTGCTACTCCCTCTCCCTCTACGCCTCTCCCCCAGCTCGGTGCTCTCGCTCTCTATCTTGCTCTCTCTCTCTCAAATAAATAAATAAATCTTAAAAAAAAAAAAAGTTCTGTTGCACACATAGTGGTTCTTTGAACACTGACCGAGAAGTATTAGGAATTAAGGAAAATACTTCTGTCCCTATAGCATACATTCACAATGGTGAATGAAACAAAAGTAATTAAGCACTTCTCCCTCCTGTGTCAAAACACATTTGCAAAAGATGGCACATTCTCTCCATACTAGTGTTTCTGTCCTACTGTGAGCTAAAATATCAGACAGCCCAACTCCTGATAGTAATCGCTCTTGCACGTTGTATGTCACTGGTTTGAACAGTCCAGCATGTAATTTGGCAAGGTATTTTCCAGAACCTCATTTTTTTCCCCTGAATGTATTATGTGTTATTAACTTCACAGGTGGCTTAGAAGCTTCTTAGCAATTACCTTACTCTTACATTTCAAATTTGTGAAATGTATATGAGAATAATTGTTTCATCTCTTTTTTCCCTAGGACCAACAAATGACCTGTAGACTAACTGATGGTATGTCAAAGATCCCAGTTTTCAAAACACTGCCTTGACTTCAAGACGCAAATACAAAGTAATAATATCTATAGCACAATGGAGTGTCGGTGTGCTACATATTTTAGACAATTTTCTGGAGGAATTAAAATCTAAAATATCTGGGTAAAACTACACTTTTAAACTTAAAAACAATTTTTGCTGAAATAATGAAATATAGACCCTTCAAACATACACAACTTAGTCTCATTTATTTTCAAAGTGGTGCTGTAGTATAAATTCAAATCCACAATATGGAGCAAGCTTGCTAATTTGCTATATGTGGAGCAGTAGCATTAATAGAAAAAATTTTAAAAATCTGCCTCATACAATATGGAAAAAGGCATTATACCTTACTTATACTAAAGAGTTATTCTAAGTCAGTATTTAAAATTCTGAGATAATAAAAACTGTTACATATGCATAATCTGTTGTAGTTTTGGATTGGTGTCAGGGATTGGATTTATAACTCTTGCCCCACTTGATTTCTGATAGGCAGGATAGTATTGAGATAAAGAGTACAGATTCTATATAGTGCTTTGATAATTATTTACTTCTTCGAACTTAAATACAGTAATTTACCTTCCTATACCTGATTCTCCTCACTTAAAAAATATGGATATTAATAGTGTGGATACTAAAAAAAATAGTGTGGATACTAAATATATATTTAGTACATAAACTAATATATATTTATACTTATATACTAACTCATATATGAAAGTATCTGAAATGTCTGGCTCATGATAATTGCTCTAAAATCAACAGATTTTACTACTACTACTATCACTGTAAATTAATTATTGAAAAAACAAACATAAATGATGTGTTTTATGATGGCCTGAGAAAGTATAAAAAGAAATTTTCTCATTCCTTTTTCCTAAACTCCCCTGGTCAGAATACACAGAGCTTTTCTCATGACAAATATATGCATCTGTCCACCTCCTCATTAATTGTGAGAATCCTGAGAAAATAATATTGATCAGATAAACATACTCCAGGCTCTCACAGAGTTTACACTTGAGTATATCTATACTGTGAATCAGTAAAAGTTTTTATTTCTTACATTTTTGCTTATTATAAAAATAGTTTTTGCCCTATAAAGCAGAGATGTATTTAAGTATTTATGAAAGGTCTGGATGACTATACAAAATAGTTAAGAAAAAATATTTTTTCAGATGTTAAAAGTAACTTTTACAATCATGCTGACATTGCAAAGACAATAGGAATAGATTTTTATTTTTTATTAACATATAATGTATTATTAGCCCCAGGGGTACAGGTCTGTGAATCGCCAGGTTTACACACATCACAGCACTCACCATATCACATACCCTCCCCAGTGTCCATAACCCAACCACCCTCTCCCTCCCCGCCTCCCCCCAGCAACACTCAGTTTGTTTAGTGAGATTAAGAGTCTCTTATTGTCTCCCTCCCAATCCCATCTTGTTTCATTTTTTCCTTCCCTACCCCCTAAACCCCCCACTTTGCCTCTCAACTTCCTCATATCAGGGAGATCATATGATAATTGTCTTTCTGATTGGCTTATTTCACTCAGCATAATATCCTCTGGTTCCATCCATGTCATTGCAAATGGCAAGGTACCATTTCTTTTGATGGCTGCATAGTATTCCATTGTACATATATACCACTTCTTCTTTATCCATGCATCTGTTGATGGACTTCTAGGTTCTTTCCATAATTTGGCTATTGTGGACTTGCTGCTATAAACATTCGGGTGCACGTGCCCCTTTGTATCACTACATTTGTATCTTTAGGGTAAATACCCAGTAGTGTGATTGCTAGGTTGTAGGGTAACTCTATTTTAAACTTTTTGAGGAACCTCCATGCTGTTTTAGGAAAAGATATTTTTTTTAAAATTTACTGGGTCAGGGACCAATGACATGACTAATAATTTAGACCAGATGATATATCTGGTTTTTTCAACAGATGATAGCAGAAACAGAAGTGAAGTCAACCCAGAAACATGGAACGTTTGATAACTGTAAACTGGCTTCAGAAATAAAATAGTATCAATGTAGTATCAGATGCCACACCCAATGACATTTAACATTTTATCCATAAATATGTAAGTGGAGGTAAGTATAGCGTGCCTTACACAGTGGTTACAATATATTGACAGACCTTCTAAATTCTACCTCCTTTTTTTTTTTAAGATTTTATTTATTTATTTGACAGACAGAGATCATAAGTAGGCAGAGAGGCAGGCAGAGAGAGAGGAAGGGAAGCAGGCTTCCCGCTGAGCAGAGTCCGATGTGGGGCTCGATCCCAGGACTCTGAGACCATGACCTGAGCTGAAAGCAGAGGCTTAACACTCTGAGCCAACCAGGTGCCTCCTGAATTCTACTTCTAAGATGTATCTTTCCACATACTGATGAGGTGAGCTGTATTACATTCCCAGTAAATGTGTAAGTTGTCTTAGATGAAGATGATTATGTCAGTTCACTGAATCAGAGGTTAGAAGCTATAATTATGAGAATAGCATTCTTCTTGATTATGTGCATCCTAAATATCAAACCTATAGTGGTGAAAATATACATGACTTATCAAGACTAACATGACAGAGGAACTTAGGTTTCTAAGAATAGAGACTCTCATCAAAGCCTTGGAAAGAACGGAGTAATATTTAAGGAAGGAAGGTATTATTATAAGGGCACAGCATGAAAACTAGACAAAAGGAGGCAAAAAATCTAAAATTGTTCCCAAACTTATAGGCAAGGTTATTGTAACTAGATCCTTACTGATGGTCCCATAGAAAATGGCCTAATTTTGACCAAATTGATTCTGAGCTAACTTTTTATAGTTGGCCTTGTTATATGCTGACATACAATATAACACATAGTACTATTAGAAAATATTTACAATATCATTTTAAACACTTCATCACATTGTAATAGATGAGACAATCTGATAAAGTCGGTTCAGAAATTCCCCCAATGGAAGGTTATGTGCTATGATGAGTGCTGTGAAGTGTGTAAACCTGGCGATTCACAGACCTGGGGCTAATAATACATTATATGCTAATAAAAAAATTTAAAAAAAAAAGAAATTCCCCCACTGTTTTGTTTGTTGTTGGTTGTTATAGAAAAGTAAAGTGGATGGAAGGAAAACACTATATACTCATGTGGGAAAAAAGCTAAGATCTGTGAAACATTTTATAATATACAGCAATCACATCGGTTTTCTCTTCACAAGACTGAACAGTGTGATGATAATTTCTTTGACACTTATTAAGAAATCAGAAGCTGAGCACCTTATCTATGATCTCTCAGGTACTGAGTGCTGGAAGAGGTTGGGAGACCATTTGCAAGTGCCTTTCATAGGCCAGTTTCTGTATCAGGTTCTTTTATAAGCATTACCTCTTTTAACCTTTCCTATCCTGTGAGAAAGATGCAAAATGTAGAAACAAAGAGTCAGATCAGAAAAAAATACATTCCTATCTTGGTGCCAGAGTTCACTGCATTTAATCAGGCTGACTCACACTAACTAAATTCACAAAAAATTAAGATATATACTCACAGATAAATTAATATATTAATTCACAGTGAGCAATATACCTGTCACACAAACCGTATTTGCTCATGTGGCCAAAAAATCAATTTGGCAAACCAAATCACAGTCAGAAGTTTTACTGTAAGCATGCAAATCACAATAAGGAAGGTAATTTTGCATGCTTCAAATATTAGACAGCATCAGGCTCTGATTTCTTAATATATAGATGACCATCGTTGAAAGATGTCTGTCATAGCACCATGAGAGTTGAATTTTATGTCAGAGCTCTATTTTCCTTGCACAGTGTGGAAGACAAACTGCCAACCTTGCTCCCCTGTTACTCAATTTTCTTATTCCATTTCTAACTCCTTCTCTTCCTCTTTCTCCTCTTTGCCATTCTCCTCCTCGATTTGATCTATTCTCTTATTTCTTTAGGTCTGTTAAAGCTAGCTTATTCATGTGAAGTCTCACATTTTCCCGGGGACCAATCTATTGCTGTTATTCATAGAAAAAATCTTATTTATGACCTTATTTTTCATCATTTATTATCTCTTATTATTTATGTTCATTACTATCCATTGCAGCTTAACTTTTACAGGGTGTATAAAAAGTCAGACTAATTTCAATTTTCTATATAATCTAAGATGAAAACTCAAAATAATGGCAATATTACCACCATATAATTTTCTGGAGATAAGCAGTCCAAGGTAGGCATGGTGGCTCTTTGGGGACATGAGGAAAAAATCTATTTCTGTCTTATTCTCTTCCGTAATGTTTTCCATCATCAGCATTACCTCATGGTGTAAGATGACTATAAGAGCTAACCACCCAGAACAGTATTTTCAAAACTACATCATGTACATCATTAATGTGATCTGGGCATAGAAAACATGGTTTGCTTTTACTCACCTCAATTTGTACTAACTAGTAAGGGCATGGGGAGCCAGCATATGCTTGGCAGAATCCAGAGCGTTGATCAGGAAACCTGAAACTGACTTCCCTCTCTTCCACTTACTGGCTATATTATACTACTTCCATAACCTTAAAAGCTTCAGTTTCCTCTTATTGACTATGGATATAATCTACCTGTTTAATGAGGAACATTGACACAGAAAATGAAACTATTTTTAAGAGTATATAGTGCGTTACTATCTATATGATTATTTTGTTCATTAATCGGTGGCTCCCATGTTGGGGGCATAGCAATACAGAAGGGAAGAGGTGCCGGGATGGGGTGACCAGCTGATGGGTATTAAGGAGGGCACGTGTTGGGATGAGCACTGGGTGTTATGTGCAACTAATGAATCGTTGAACACTACAACAAAATCTTATGATGTACTAAAAGTTGCTAACAGAACATAATGAAAAATAAAAATAAAATAAAATAAAGTAAGTGTATTTTGTAGTTTAAAAAAAGTTTATAGTGCGAAACAAGTCAACTGAATACATTTTTAAGCCATGCATTATGTGTAAAAAAAAAATGTAATTTTATTTTTCCATGTCTAAGTTACTCTTTATTCAGAACCCATTTCATCTAAGGCTGAAAGACACACTCCTTGTAAACTGATATACTTGGTCAATTTCACTACTGCAACAAGTCACTTCAGAACCTTCCCATTTCTTGTTTTGTCCTGCAGTGAGGAATAAGCTGAGGCCTTCCAACATCATGGATTTGCTTATGTTGATCAGCATTTGTTCATTCTGCCTTTTTAGGCCTCTAAGCTTTGTGGGATGTTCTATTGCTTTTCAACTTTGGAACTACCATTGCTGAAGACTCATCTGCAGAATTATTCCCACATATAATCCCTTGCCCTTTCATCCATTTCTTCTTTCTCAAAACTTATTATTGGCTTCATGATCTTTATGTAGGCTGGGCAAATTGGAATACTTATTCCAACTGATCACAAATATTTATGTTACTTGGATCAGGATGTTGGATTGCATTTGTAACTCAAGAAGACGTTATCTTTCAAAGCTATTGTCTACCATTACCTTCTGAAGTAGTTCTAAAAAGATTTTTTTTATTTATTTACTTATCTATTTATTTGAGACAAAGTGAAGAGAGAGCACAAAGTGGGTAGGGGACAGGGAGACAGAAGCAGACTCCCCACTGAGCAGGGAGCCAGATGCAGGACTGGATCCCAGGACCCCAAGATCATGACCTGAGCCTAAGGCAGATGCTTAACGAACTGAGCCACCCAGGCACCCCCAAATATTTTTTTAAATAAGGAACTGCACTTTCTATTTCTATTTGATTTCTTAACACACATACACACAAAAATGTGTTCTAGAATTAAAAGGAAATAAAATTTTCTGAGAAGCAATAAATTGGGGGGAAGAGCAGAATTTCTACCTAGTTACATCTCTATGGCAACTCATTACATTCATTAAGGTCTGAATTTTCCATAACTCACCAAAAATAGTGCCAGTGAGCAGGGAGATGGAGAATCAGAAAATCTGTGCATACTAAACAACGTGCATATTATGTATTATGGAGTTATATAAAAATCATGTTGTCAATTAAGAAAATGGAGAATTTTCATGAAATTGGCATAAATACAAGTAGAAATTATGGGTTAACTATAAATTTTGGTGAAAACTGATATTTTAAAAGCCTTTAAGTTTAACTTACATTTTTCATCCTGTAATTCAAGTGTGAATGATCCAAAAACACCTTAGTTCTATAACAGCCCTGTTATTTATCGCCACAAAAATAGCTGACATTGTCCAGTTAGTCCAAATGTTAGGACAGAAAAAGAGTAATGGATAAAATTAATGGAATTGTTTTCATCCTTAATACTTATACCCAGTAGAATCAATTTTCTCATGCCATGTTATGGTCTGTGATATATGGGCAACTCAGAGAAAGAAAGTAAGAGTCAAGATATATTTTCTCTGTTCCCCATTCAACTCAAAAAAATGAAAAGTTTTTTTTTCTATGAAGGCAACATTCCCAATTTCCAAAATCTATCAGATTTTTAAGATCTAATCAATCTATCTTTTCCCACTGTCTATCCTATTTAGAAATATAGAGACACAAAATTAGAAATATGTATTTCCCATAGATATGAACGAATACTATCATTGTAATGAGTTATTATTAAAGTCATGCAAGGTTGGCCAGCCAGCAATGCTTTCCTTTTCTCTCAAACTTTCTTCTACCCACTAATAAAAACATTAACATATATATCAATGACTGCAGATACCTTCTCACTAAATGTACTAATAGCAAGCAAACAAAACATTTCTTATCCAAGATGTGCAAGTTATTTCCTAAAATAACTTGTTTTTATTGTATTAGGTCTACTTTATAGGGTTTTGCAACCCACATGGGATTATGTGTAACATGGTATGTATATTATGCACTTATGTTTTTAAGAGTGTTTTGGGTGGGGGTGGGGGATGCCTGGGTGGCTTAGTTGTTAAGCATCTGCCTTCGGCTCAGGTCATGATACCAGGGTCCCGGGATCAAGCCCTGCATTGGGCTCCCAGTTCTGCAGGAAGCCTGCTTTTCCCTCTCCCATTCCCCCTGCTTGTGTTACCTCTCTCGCTGTGTCTCTGTCAAATAAATAAATTTTTAAAAAACAAAGTGTCTTGGAGGGGCCCCTGGATGCCTCAGTCAGTTAAGTATCTGACTCTTAATTTCGGCTCAGGTCATGATCTCAGAGTCATGAGATTGAGCCCAGCGTTGGGCTCCATACTGAACACACAGTCTGCTTAAGATTCTCTCTCTCTGGGGTGCCTGGGTGGCTCAGTGGGTTAAAGCCTCTGCCTTCGGCTTAGGTCATGATCTCAGGGTCCTAGGACAGAGCTCAGCATCAGGCTCTCTGCTCAGCAGGGAGCCTGCTTCCCCCGTTCCCCCTCTCTCTGCCTGCCTCTGTCCCTACTTGTGATCTCTGTCTGTCAAATAAATAAATAAATCTTAAAAAAAAAAAAAAGATTCTCCCTCTCCCTCTGCCCCCCCACCCCTGCTTGCACACTCTCTTTAAAAAAAAAAAAAAAAGGCAGAAACACTGCTTGTAAGCTACTTCTTTTAAATAAGAAGAAAAGAAGAACCAATAAAAATGTCCAGGCATTATAATTCAGACACCAACAAGTTGTGTATGAAGAAATCAAATCCAAAAATCTCTTTCAAAAGGTGAGATTTTGCCATTTGTGAAAAATGGATGGACCCAGAAGGTATGATGCTGACTGAAATAAGTCAGGCACAGAAAGGCAAATACCATATGATTTCACTCATATGTCAACTTAGAAAAACAATACAAATGAATAAACAAAAATAAGCAAAGATCATCAACAGACCTATAAACAGAGAAAACAAGCTAATGGCTGCGAGAGGGAAGGGATGCAGGGGTAGGGTAAAGGGGGGTGGGAGATACAGGCTTCCAGTTGTGGAATTAATAATAAATCATGGGAATAAAAGGGACAGCACAGGGAATATAGTCAGTGATATTGTAGTAGTGCTGTATGGTGACAGATGGTAGCTACACTTGTAAGCAAAACATAACATATAAAGAAGTTGAACCACTATGTCATACTCCTGGAAATGTAACATTGTGTGTCAACTACACTCAAATAAAACAATTTTTAAAAAAGTGAAATGAAAAACAAACAAACAAAAAAACCCCCAAACAAACAGCAACAACAACAACAAAAAATTCCACAAAAATCTCTTTTGGAAAGTCAAAGAAAGAAAACTTTACATTTTAAAATAAAAAGTTATTTTCATATAGTGGTATGAGGTAAATTTAAATTAGCATAGTATGAAAATTATATAAAAGCACATTATTTAATGGGTGCCTGGGTGGCTCAGTTGACTAAGCGTCCAACTTTTGGTTTCAACTCAAGTCATGATCTCATGGTTGTGAGACTGAGCCCAGAATCAGGCTTTGCACTCAGTGTGGAGTCTCCTGCAGAGTCTTTCTCTCTTTCCCTCTGCCCCTACCCCAACTCATGCACACACACACACACACACACACAGTCCCCCTCTCTCAAATAAATAAATAAATAAAATATATTTTTAAGAACCACATTATTTAGCATAAGTTGACTATTAATGATTCAAATAAATAATGGTTGTATTTAGGAATTCTGACTATATATAGGATGTTATTTATTAATGGCTTGTTAAAGAATCCTACAAAAAACAATATAGGTTCTGTTATTTTCCCTAATTAGTATCTCAAAGATATGTTAACTTGGGTGTTCTGGAATGGATAGCTGCTGTATCAGGCTAGCATCTGCAAATACTGGCCTAAATGGAATCCTGTCTGGGATACCTGTGGAATCTGAACCCTGTTTATTGAGGCCTTAAGAAAAGCAGTAGGTATGTATTTGACTGGGCTGATTGATAGTGATGAGAAATCCATCCAGAGCTGAAAATCCTGATATTCCCACTTACTGAGTAGCAGAAAGACTAATGATGATGATGGTGGCCCAGGGTAAAAGGAGATCAAATTTCCACTTTCCTTCTTTTTGCATTTATGAACTTGGAGATATATATATATATATATATATATATACATATATATATATACACACATATAATTAATTATTAATTGTATTTAGTTATATTTTGATATATTTAATTATAATTGATTCATTAATTATGTACATATAATTAGTTATATATAATCAATAATATATTGATTATATATAATTAATATATCATATAATATATATGGTTAATTGTATGTACATATAATTATATATACAAACTTTCATATATATGAAAATTATTCATATATATAATTCATATATATATAAAATTCATATAATATGAAAGTATATGTACATATAATTATATATATATATACAGACTTTCATATATATGGCCATTTTTCTTTAGTATTGCAGCTTTTCTTAAAAAGATATTATTTATTTATTTTAGAGAGACAGAGAGAGAGAGAGAGAGAGGACATGTGAGTAGCGGGAGGGGCAAAGGGAGATGGAGAAAGAGAATCTCAGGCAGATTCCACATAGAGCGTGGAGCCTGACCCAGGGCTCGATCCCAGGACCCTGAGATGATGAACTGAGCTGAAACCAAGAGTCAGACACTTAACTGGCCAATGCCTCTAGCACTGGAGCTTTCATCAATGTGTGAGAGAATGACCAATAATGCAATGGATAATAAACAAAAAACATAATATACGCGACTAGAAAAGGAAAACACTTGTTAAACATGTAAGAAGACACTCAGAATAAAATCTAGAATATGGAAAAATGGTATTATTTTACTGTAACATATATATGTATATATATATTAAATCTTAAAGTATTAGCACTGGCACGGTGGAATAATACGTAATAATTAATATTTGAGTGAAATTGTGCATAAAAATGGCATGGCATTGACATTATTTTTCACATTCGCAGTAAAATATTCTAAAAAAATATGTGGTTGACCAAAAAAATGAGCCTGATTCTTCACTCCCCCTTTTTCCACAATCTTTGAGATATGCTTTTACAACACTTCACATTAAGAGGTAGATTCGTTTTCCCACCCTGAGCCTAGACCTAAGGGAAACTTGCTTGGTTCTGCTCTCTCTCAGACTCCGACATGTGTCTTGAGGAATCAGCCTAGGACAACTTTCTGAAGGATGAGAGACTATAAGAAACAAAACCAAGGCAGCCCACTTGTTCAAGCTGAATCTTAATTATGTGAGAGAAATCAGCCAGTATTAAGTGCTAAAGAATGAACGTTTATGTCCCCCTAAAATCCATTATGTTGAAATCTTAACCTCCATTAGGATAGTACCGGAAGGTGGGGACTTGGGGAGATAATTAGATTGTGAGGGTGCAGCCCTCATGAACGGTGTTTATGCCCTTATTAATGAGACCCTAAAGGGCTCCCTTACTCTTCTGCCATGTGAGGTCATAGCGAGAAGACGACCAACTATGAGCCTGCAAGCAAACCTTCACCAGACACTGAATCTGCCAGCACCTTGACCTTGGAGTTCCCAGCCTCCCGAACCACAAGAAATAAATTTCTCTTATTAGCCATCTAGTTTATGGTATTTTCATTATAGCAGCCCAAACAGATTAAAACAGTAAGTCATCTTAGCCATTCTACAACTGACCACAGATATGAAATTGAGTCCAGCTGTGTGAAGCCAAGAATTTTGGAGCAATTAGTTACACCATATTATTTTGGCTATATGTAGCTAAAACAGAATCATATATTTGTTGTAACTCTACCATGTCCGTGAAGAGCCTTCAGGCTTATTACATACACTCTTGCCCTAGACATGCAATCAGCATGATACTGAATATGAAAAACTCTTCAAAATTAATCACTTTATTTAACAAATAAATTAAGTAAAAGGAAAATAATTGTGAGAGAAAACCTACAACTTTACAGATTTAAGGCACAATTCAATGAAATGCCATATGTGGCTGTGTTTGGATCCTAATTTTATTTTATTTATTTTAAAATATTTTACTTATTTAAGAGAGAAAGAGTGTGCCTGAGAGAGAACATGAGCAAGGGAAGGGGCAGAAGCAGACGCAGACTACTGCAGAGCAGGGAGCCCTACACAGAGGGACTTGATCCCAGGACCCCAGGATCATGACCTGAGCGACCCAGGTACCCCCTGGATCCTAATTTTAATAAACAAACCATAAATGAAAGTATTCATGACTTAAATAGGAAGATTTAAAACTGAAAACTATTGATAATGGTTTAGTATATTAATAATACAATAATAGGGTTGTGATTATGTTTTTTAGAAAATAATCCTAATCTTCGTGAGCCTCATACTGAAATATTTTCAGGGATATGATGAGATCTTTGGAATTTGCTTCAGAACAATCCAGTGTGATAATGGTAGAGAAGTGGGCCAAACTAAAGACCAGTGATTCTCAAGCTTTTATGAGTAAGAGTCATTTGGGAATCTGGTTAAAATGCAGACCTGGATTCAGTACTTCTGTGGTGTCTATGTGTTAAGGAGCTTCCAGGGAATGGGAATGCTACTGGTCCCGAGAACACACTTTGAGAAATAAGGTTATAGATAAAATGAAGGGCCATGAATTAGTAATTGTACACCTGAGTAGTAGCTACATGAGGCTTCACAGCACATTCTCCCTACTTTCATATATGTTTAAATTTTTCATAATACAATAAAAATTGTTTAAAATAATATTTCTAATTCAACTAAGCAGATACATATTGCTGCTGGAACAGTGAGCTCCTAGGTTGTATTTGAGTCTGATATGCCGGATGAGAGAATAAAAGAATGCCACATTTCAGGAGACAGAAACTGCCTAAAAGCAAGAATGAACATGGAATGATTATGTAGAAGATATCTAGATTGCATGCTAACTGAAAGATATTTACAAATGTCCTACGTTGCCATGGAATTTGAGAATTCAAGATATATATTGTTGCTTTCATTGCGGGGTGTAGTTGGGAAAGAAAACAAACCAGGACCATAATCTAATTAACCGCAAGATGGCGCCAAAGCCCCTTCTGACCATCTCACAGCTTGAAATTTTCTCCCCCCTGGAAGAAATTTGGAGTAGAATCAGAGCATAAAATAGAAACTCCGTGTTTTAAGCAAGTAGTTAAAATAATTAAAATTTGAACCTAGCTATTATCAAGAATGATTTAATCATGAGGGAACTCATGCATTTTAATCACAGATATTAAATGCATTTATTAGTTCACATTAAGTGATAGAAAAAGTACATATTCATATTTGATAAGTTTATTCTTCCTTAAATATCTTGAGCAAACTGCAGATAAAGTTTTATTGGCAGCACTAATAATAATACCACTAAAATGAATTCTGCATCTTTATTTATTATATCCATTACTGTAAATGGTTTCTAAATATCTTTTCAAAACTGATGAGTCAGATTAAAAAAAAGGAGAAAGGAAAAACTAGTGATTTCCTAAAACTTTTCATAAAGGAATGACCTTAATTGTTAATATGAAAGAACATGTGATTTAAGTAACAAAATATATTTTGGAAAAATTTATTTTAATATTAGATTTACTGGATGATGTTTTGACTGTACAAAGTTGACCCTAGCCCTATTTTTGGGTGTTTATCTTTTCCATGCTAAATTTTCAATACATTAGAAAACAGGAGATTGGCAAACTTAAGTCATTGGTATTAATGAGCTACATGTACACCTTGTCCAAAAATTTCAGTACCAGTAAATAAATTTAAAAATTATTTATTGTGAATTTATTATATACTATCCAACATGTGACTTGAATGATATTCAGTGACATAAAAATAAATAAGTCATAATTTGAAAGGATGGATGATGGACAGCATTAAATGTGGAAGAATATTCCAGCTAAGCCTAAGGTTCTTTCTTGGAAATTATGGCTGGGAGTTCACTAGTCAATTAGTAGTTGGAAATTTCATTACCAATGATAATAAAGTAGGAATCCAGAATAACATGGGCTTGGGAGTAAATTTAAGGTAAAAATTGAGACAGTTTTGGATACTACTCTTTCAAGAAGTACTAAAGAGAAAGATAAAACTAGGAAAGTATCTTTGAGGGGAATTCAAGAAAAAGAACAATTTAGAATAAAATATTGGATTTACAATGTAGGTAAAATGAGAGTATTATGAAGACATGCTTTCCAAGTTTGGGCTTTATTCACATACTGTGGCTTAATAACAAAAGAGCTGTAAACATGGAAAAAATATATAGTTGACTTTTTAGTGTCATATCTATGATTTCACAGAGAAAACATATATCATTTATTCCTCAGGGATGAGTCTACAATATAATCAAAATGTAAATTACTACAAAGTAAAAATTATACTACTCAAAATGATATGAAAAATTTTATCATGAAACACCAATCAGAACTGAATTTGGAAGTTTCTAAAGGAAAGTATTTATAATTTAATGTTTTATGGAGAAAAAGACAAACTATTAAGCAGTAAAGATTTTTAGAGCCATGTCTTTAATAAACATTATACATGATTAGTAATCACAATAAAAATCATAAGGCAATTGGATGTTTTAATTAATAATGGTAATTTTTAAGTAACTTGGATATTTTATTTACTTAATACATAAGCAGTTTACTAAACTGCTTAGCAAACATGTTTCATTAAAAAAATATTAGGGTAATCAGCTTGTGCCTCCAGTCCTAAATCTAAAGAGAGGAGACCAATTAGTAAGTTTATTTTTCACAGAAATTCATGCATACTACTTCTTCTATGATCAGTAGGCCTCTAGATAGCAAAGACATTTCAACATTAAATGTGATAAAATAAATTCAAACATGATAAAACAGATTAATATAAAAAATGAAATTACTGTTCCACATAAGTGATTATCGAATTAATTGCACTCTTAAAACAGAGTTTAAGTGTTTTTTAGCCCACTAGGACAGAATATTTATGTTTTTATTTCTCCAAAGTCTTTTGATTTTTTTCTTATCCATTACTCAAAAACAAATCACAATGTCTTTGACATCAAGAGAATATTGTTTAAATATGCCTGAGCTCTACCTTGGTGGACATAAAGCACTCCAACTACTTAGGGAAGATTCGGTGGCAAATGATCCCTTAAACAGAATAAGATGCTTAGCATTTATTATTTTATGATTGGTTAGAAGAGAATGTGGGAGTCTTTTATAGTGAGAATACTTTATAAAGAACTTGTACATAATGAGAAGGGCATTCTTTGGAGGAAGCAAAATCAATACAGGACATTTGAGTTGCAGGAGTTTCATTTTACTTCTTTTGTTAAAACAAGATGATCATGGCACATGGTATTTGGAGAAACTAAATATTCAGTGGTATTTGCCCCCAAATTACAAAACTCATTTATGTTTGGTTTAATAATTGGTGAAATGCATTGCTCCCAAACTGTGAGCACTCTGCCCTGAAACCACATTTTTGTAATATATCATTTTTGACGATCAAGAGTTGAATTTTGTTCCTAAGCTGGTACTCGGACATGTAGTTTCCTTTGTTACTGTTCAACAGAGAGTTTTGCTTGTAGGAGGGGTCGGGTGGGGACTTCCACAGTCAGTAAGTCACCTATTTTTTAAAGCACTGTTCAGAACACATTGTCTTGTAGCATTTGTTTATGTTTTCCCCCTTAAAGCTAGGGACTTAATTTTGTTTCTTGAGCCTTTCATTATGGTTACACGATAATTACACAATTTTTTCTTTATGTTTATTAAATTCCATATGGGTCAAATTAATTGATACCATTAGACTTTCACCCTTGCAATTCCTGATAATATCTTAAATCTTATATGTGAAAAACATAGGTCATAAGAAAAAGAAAAGGATCCCCTTTAGTATCTAGAAAGTGAACTCGTTCTAAAGTATAAGCCATGGCAAAAATCTTTTCCTACTGTGCTGGTCAGTTGGAGACAATAAAACGAAATATAAAATTCAATATTTGAGAGCCTGACAGATACGGAGTTTAATCTACTCAATTCATTACTGTGTGTCAGCGGGGGAGAGGAGTA
This sequence comes from Lontra canadensis, assembly GCF_010015895.1. NCBI lineage: Eukaryota > Metazoa > Chordata > Mammalia > Carnivora > Mustelidae > Lontra > Lontra canadensis. Next base: position 4,130,970 of record NW_022631089.1, read on the forward strand.
GTTTAAGGAAACAGACTGGAGTAACTATTTGCTATCCAGAACACTAGTTTACAATCCTTCTAGAAACATAAAGATCTATGTAAAAGGGGGAAAAGGCAAATTTTCATTTAATTTTGCTTTCTACCTTATATTTAAACCTGTAATACAGACAGGGAAGCAGAAAGATGAAAATATCCAAAGCCATTCACATCCATCCCCTTCAGCACTACTGACATCATTTAATTACAGATGGTTTTTCTATCAGCTGCTGCATCTTCTGTTTTCAGTTTTAGAAAGAAAAATTTATTAGCATTGATAAAGAGTTCACTTAAACTATGTAATGCTTTTATTAAAACTTTTAATTTCCTTTTGAAAAATGTACATACAGGTAATTTTATGTGTATTTAATTTTTCTGAGTTAAAAGGAAAATGCATTGCTAGATGCCATGCAGATCAAAATACTGAGGTTTATTTGATCATTTAAAATCAATCCACAGGGGCACCTGGGTGGCTCAGTCGGTTAAGCATCTGCCTTTGGCTCAGGCCATGGTCTTGGGTTCCAGGGATCAAGCCCCACTTCACACTCCCTGCTCAGCAGGGAACCTGCTTCTCCCTCACCCTCTGTCTCTCTCCCCTTGCTTGTGCTCTCTCTCTAGTTCCCTTACTCTCTCTCAAATAAATAAAATGTTTGAAAAATAAAATAAATCTGTAGGTTTCATCTTAGAAGTAATACACCCATTCATATCACTGAAATATTAACAGGTAATGAAGAGATAAAGTTCAAAGTAATCATTCCAATTAATTTAATTTTCCATGATTATCTTTCTGATAAATATTTTACAATGGTTACCTTTCCTAAAACGAAATATAAATTAGAGATGTGAAGCTCTCCTCAAAATGCATTTGCATCTTTAAATAAACTAGACAGATTCCCTAATACTATGAGAATTGTTTGAACTTTAAATGTTTGGAAGTGAAGTCTTGAAAGAAGCATGATCCTTATAGTATGATGCTCCTTAGGAAAAAAAACAAATGAAATGACCTTATCACGGCCGCTAGACTTTTACAAAATGGTGAATGAATGAACAAATGCTTACCTCTCATGCTAGCTCTTAGTAATGACAATCAAAACTTTCACTTAACATTAGTTTTTATGTCCTTTATGCCCATATCAATATCATTCATTCTCCTACTAATGTTTCTCCTTGGTTTTTACCCAGAGAAAACCCATTTTTTTAAATCAATTCTTTTTGTTTAAACTATAAGCCCACAAAACAAATCATCAATATTTTAAACCAATAATATTCATTATGGGGTGAATTTCTATTGTTATTTGCTTTGCTCTTGATTAGGAAAAGTGAAGATTTTTTTTTGTATTAATGACTAAATATATATACTGTATAAATCAACACACTGGGATTATACTTAATCAATCAGGCTTTTAATGAATCTATCTTTCTAGACTGTCAGAGTTCAATGATTATTAATCCAGTCACTACTTATTGAGTGTGTATTATGCCCCAAGCATTCACTGAAGTACTAAGGATATAATAACAAATTAATGAAAAATACTGAAGAAACAAAACCAAAAATCAGAAACAAAATTTGCCATGTGGATATGCATTTTGATATTTTGTTTTTAAATAAAGAATAGCAAAGAGAAAATTATCACAATATGGTCCATTATTTTCTGTTTGGATTCTGCCACTGCCTATGGAGAAAGCACTCCAGAACTTCAAGCCAATAACCAGTGATCAGTATCTAGACGTTTAAAAAAAAAAAAAAAAGCTGTGAAAGGCTATAGGAAATACTGTTGAAAGTATGACACTATAGCTTGTGTAGATTAACATGATAATCTATGATCTCCTCTATAAAAGAACAGTGGTGCTCCTGTATTACTCATAATAGGCTTTTTCTCCAAATATTATATTATTCTACACTTCGAGAAATGAATTTATAATGAATTACAATTTAAAGACAAAATGAAATCTTACCATTTGCAATGGCATGGATGGAACTAGAGGGTATTATGCTGAGCAAAATAAGTCAATTAAAGACAACATTCTTCTGCAAATAGTTATTATAAGCTCTCAAGATTAGAGTTACATAGAAACAAAGTGTTAAAATACAAAAGGCAAATGCCAAACTCCCAATTATGTGTGTAGTTACCTGAAACACTGGACTTATGAACTCATTTGTACCTTTGTCTCCTTAATATTTCCTGATACAGAATAAGCTACTTTACATTTTTCAAAATTAATTATATTGTGATTGCCTCATCAATATATATCAATATATTCAAATCTTAATAGTTCCTCAAGATTAAGTACCCAAAAATCACTGATTAGTCTGCCGCAATCAAGGCTGGAGTTATTTCTCTAGGGTACCACAAAAGACGATCCAAGAGGTAAAGTAGCAGGGTCCTAAACTGGCAAATTCTCTAGGCAACTACCTGGAAGTAAAACAGTAATCTTTATGTATTTTCCTTATAAGGGGATTATCAGAGATTTTAGAAAGGCTCCCATGAATATATTTCCATCTTCATCAGAACTAGGTGTCCCAGCTTATCTTTTCCTATTAGAGTGATAAAGCTGTTTTATTTTGTCCTTTTTGGCAGAGGGGGGAACTTCTTGACTGAAGGCCTAGCTGTATATTGATTTTTCTATTGCCCAGGATCTTGGGAATTCTAATATTTCCAAGTCTAAGATGGTTAAACATTACCCAGGCAGCAGCTAATGAAAGATTCTTAATAAGCCGGATAATACACATCATCTCTCAGGTAAGTAATCAAGATTAGAAAGAGAATTGAGATAAAAATTAATTGTCTTGTTTTTAAAATAAACTTGACAGGTACAAGCACTGGGGGGATATTATTTCTCTTTTACCTATTAATGTTACTATTCTTACACTTACCTTTATTACCTTCAATAATCAAAAATTAATCATTGGCTTTAATGTTTATACTAATTACTGATTTTTTTTAATAAGAAAGTAAGTAAGATATAACCTAACTCTTAAGATTAGCTACCAGTGTGGATCTTTCTACATTGCAATGCACATCAATATGAATTAATTGTAACACTTTAAAACATAGATTGTCTCTTTTTAGATATATTTTGGGTAATAACTTCACAAAGCCCATTTCTTCACGTGCTAAGTATACTGTCTGCCTGAGTGTCTTGAAATTGTAATTGTTCAGTGACTTATAAATATGTTTGTTGGTCTTTGATAACTTTGCAATAATATTTTGGAAATGAATGAATAATAAGTAGAAAATGTGAAGTGATTATTCTTCTATGCCATGGTACTTAAGATTTATTATAATATAGTGTTTTATCCTGGGTCACGCATTTATAGTGATACCAGTTAAACCTCAAAAGAACTTGTAGAAAAACAAGAGAGATCTTTAGAATGTGGAAAGTATATTAAGGTTAATATATTGCTTGAATTGGGATGATGGGGTGGGAAAAATGTAATCTATATTATGTCTATATTTATTTACCAGATTAACTGTGTTATTAATAGGAAGTGAAGAAGTGCCCAGTGATACAACCTTATCCCTTTTCCTTCATCCCATAATCACAGCCTGTATTTGCTGCCAGATATGACAAGGTGATTAGGAGGATTCATTTCTTTCTAGCACTATTTTTCTTCCTTTTCAATTTATTTCTTTTGTTTTGTTTCATAACAGTACTTCACAGAGCCACTTTCTATGTTAATAGATTTCTCCCTTACCTCTAAAATCATAATAAAATATCACATTCATGTACAACTTAGATAGCCATGAAGGTTATATACTAAGATATAAGTGCATTAGTAGATGCAGAACAAGCTCTTGAAAGTTCTTCTTTCCTGAGAATGCAGTCAGCTACAAACTATAAGAATGAAGTAGAAAGAAAACCATTAATATTTCTATTGAGTTGACTAAGGGTATAGATTGCTTAAATGTTTAAAAAAGACAGACATTCCTTTAGTTAAGTTCTTGAGAAAATATTATAAGCAGTTCTCTCAAAAAGAGAGGGAAAAAACATGAAGAGAGAAAACGAGAGTGAGGTAGAGAGAAGAGAATGAATTAGTTAATGCCTCTCTTCAAAGGATTATAATTTCATTATGGATATAATTAGAGACCAAAAACAAACACATTACATTGTGGACCCTCTAATCAAGGGAGCAATCAGAGCATAGTGAAAATGGGGAAAAGATGTTGGCAACAGACCACAGAAATAATGCATCAAACATGTCACAGTTGAAGAAAGCAAACCAGGAAGACATTTTAGGTAGGGCAAATAGATTGAGCAGTACACCTAAAATGGTATAAGGAAAGGTTTGACTAGATTGTACTGGATGAGTCATGCTGTGAGATAATGCCATTACCTAATTTGGGGAAATGGTTAATAGAGTAGAACTTGGTATTTATAAAAGAATTTTATTTGAAATTAAGAGAATATGTGAATCCACACAAACACCTTGAAAACAGGAGTGAAATGGTGAATAAAGTAGTGCGGAAATTACTCAGTTTTGGAATGTGGCAAAGAGATCACAAAGGGATAAAATAAATATGTATATGACTGAAATTAAATTTAGTTTGACCTATTTGAATTAGAGTTGAAAAATATGCAATATCTAAAACTAAAGGACCAACTAGGATTGTAGCATCACCAACTGGTAACTAGTTTTTAGTTTTTATAAATATCATTCTAAGTTAACTGATTCATATTAGGGAATTTAAGTCTGTTTGAATTCTGACTATGCAATCCTATAGGTTTATCCTAGAGTACATTTCTCCCCTTTCCCCCTCCCCGCTGCCAGGAATGGTCTTAGGGTACTTTAGATTGGGTGGCTTTCTCTGTAAACAACTGTTTTCCAAAAAAAAAAAAAAAAATTATGTATGAGACTATGAAGACAGACTAATTCACTTAGAACTATTATTTTAGAATATTTCTAAATATTAAATATGGGAAATATGTAAAAATATAATACTTTCAACTAAGTAATTTCCCAAATATATATATAAATAAGATGAAATATAACATACATAACATATATAAATGACAAATGATATATAATTATATATATATAAATAATACATGTAATGCATTTTACATTGTTAAATGAAGTTATTACACATAAACTGTATTATACATTTAAATACTTACTGGAGGGTTTTTTTTTAAGATTTTATTCATTTATTTGACAGACAGAGATCACAAGTAGGCAGAGAGGCAGGCAGAGAGAGAGAGGGGGAAGCAGGCTCCCCGCTGAGCAGGGAGCCCAATGCAGGGCTCAATCCCAGGACCCTGAGATCATGACCTGAGCCGAAGGTAGAGGCTTAACCCACTTAAGCCACCCAGGTGCCCCAATAGTTACTGGAGTTTTTAAATCACCTTAAGGGAGCTCTCCCCTCTTATGATTATTAATATTCAGTAATATAAAAATATATGAATAATTTTAGGATAAAATCCTCTACAGAAAGACATGCTTTAGAAGTATTTACACGATCAACATATTTATAATCTTTTTCAAAAAGATTCATAAAGAAATTATTTCCAAATTTACTTCTGTGGTACATCATATTTATGTCACAGATACTCATTTTGTAAAGTTAACCGGTGCACTTATTTAGTAATAATGAAAACAGATAAGACATTTGGGTAAGGTTTTCACCCACCAGTTTCCCACTGCTTCAACTGAAGAGAGTATTATTTCTAAATAATACAAGGTGACGCAAAAATGTATGAAAATATGGTATTACACTTGGATTTTAAGGAGAGTTTGAATAAAGCATGAACCATCCTGATTTGTTGATGCCTGCCATTTATAATGCTGTTTACAAGCACAATAAACATATTTAAACTAATGTTGATTTTCCCCATCTGCATCTGAGCAGTGTTTGGTCCTCCCAAATGCTAATTATTGAGAGACATAAAGATGTTTATGGTTATAATAAAGCCATTAATATAATTCACAAGGTTTCTATAGTAGATTGTCTACAAATAATATTGACTCTATTAATTTCCAGGGCCATTGAATACAAGTGATTATGGAGGAATTGCCCTGTCATGGCCATGAATAAATCATGTTCTATGCTCCACTGGACAACACCTCTTAAAATTATATTGGAATCTATAAATATGATCTGGACAAAAGATGGAAGCATTTATGATAGGGTAATGACAATGTGATAGTAAAGCAAAAATAACTGAACTGGAAGTTAAGAGATTTGTGGCCTAACTCTAAACTTTGACTAGCTGTGTATTTGTGGAGATACACCAATTTACTTCTTTTCCTCTTTTGTAATGCTAAGGGATATACCAGATTTTCTAATGGTCTTTCCAGTTTAGTGGTTTTAAAATTATATATTGTATGAAAATATAAGACTACTGATTAGTCAACTAATTGTATATTAATTTGCTGAAGGCCTACTCATTTTAAACTGTGAAAGTTAATTTTGTGGGAAAAAAAATCCAGTAGTTTATTTAGGATTTACACTGGGGTTTTTAATATGGAAAATTTATCTTTGAGTTTTCAGTTTTACTTACATGATACTATATGCCCTACATTGGCTGGTTTCTGACCTAGTTATTAATATGCTTGATCTTGTGGGTATTGAACTCCTGCATGAAAGCAGACTTGCTGAAAGGTTAAATAAAATTTGTTTACATGAATTCAGTACCAGTACGTGGAATGTGGTCATCATGAATATTTATGACAGTGTGACTGGGATATATAGTCCTTGCAGAAATATTTTATTTCAAAATATTATGTATAGAGCGAGTAGAGATAACGCACAGAAGACTAAGATTTCTTACATTTTTTTGGAATGTGATAGTAAGGATTTTTTGTTGTTGCTTAAAATTGCATTGAAAGAGCAAAATAAATGCCATGCTTCTTCAAATTTAATTTTGATCTTCTATTTTGTAAATACATATATAAAAATTGCTAATACTTTTTGTCTATCATGTATCTATTATATACATATATACATACCTGTGAATATATAAGCTATTTACATAAGTATCATTTTTGTGTGAGGTTTTTTTTTGTTTTTTGTTTTTAATTCAAGACCCTGAGATCAAGACTTGAGCTGAGATTAAGAGTCCTATGCTCAAATAAGTCAATTAGAGAAAGACAACTATCATACGATCTCCCTGATAGGAGGAAGTGGAGATGCAATGTGGGGGGTTTGGGGGGTAGGAAAAGAATAAATGAAACAAGATGGGATCGAGGGAGACAAACCATAAGAGACTCTTAATGTCAAAAAACAAACTGAGGGTGGCCGGAGGGAGGGGAGTAGGGAGAGGGTGGTGGGGTTATGGTTATTGGGGAGGGTACGTGCCATGGTGAGTGCTGTGAAGTGTGTAAAGCTGGCGATTCACAGACCTGTACCCCTGGGGCTAATAATATATCATATGTTTATAAAAAATTAAAAAATTAAATTAAATTTTTAAAAAAAGAGTCCTACACTCAATCAACTGAACCACCCAGGCATCCCAGTTCAAATTTTTCTTGATTATGATCCCTAGGTCTTTATTTTCCCGGCACAATAATTATTTTCCCATATTAATGTAATACTTGTGAGAATTTCTCATATCAAGCTTTAAAATATATGCTAAAATCCATATCCTATTAGGCAGTATATAATTTTTGGGTTAAAAAATGCTTAAAGCTAGTGAGTCATATATATCTGAATTTTAATCTGATTATTACCACTTCTTAACTTTGTAACCAAAGACCAATCTCTGAACTGCCAAATTTCAATCATCTCACCAATAACATATAGATTATGAATATAAAATGTATACAGTTTTTGTGACGACAACATAAATTCATAGCAAGTACTTAATGTTATCTTGGGTCACAGACATGCTGAGAGACTGAATATACAAACAGGCAATGGCTGGAACATACATAGGCAGTGGGCCAGAACTCTGACCATGACCTGCAGCAACCTGCCCAGGAGACCAACCCCATTATCTATAATAACCAGTCCAGGAAGCTGGCTTGCCCTAAGTCAGAACAGAAGGAAGCCCGGTTACTAGCCTTGTAACAATCTAGTAAGCTAAGAAATAACTTCTGTAACAATCAGCCTAAAATGGCCAGGACTTGATTAATAACCAACAGTTTTCTTGATTTTTGCTCCCCCTTCCAACTTAGACTCAACAAGAGAAAGCCAGATATGCATCCCTTACTGATCGCATAGGATACCTTGCTTCTATAGTTAGCCTGCCTCCAGCTTCTCCATGCCAACGGCCTCTAATCAGGACACACCTGAAGTCTTCCCTTTGTTCCACTATAAAGGCTTCCCATTTCCCTGCCTGCCTTTGAGTTTCTGCCAAAATCCAAGGGACACGGTGGATCCCCTTGCTACAGCAAGCTGTCAGTAAATCTCCTTTGCTCTTCTCTTTAATTTTTGTTTTTGCTTTGTATAAGAGACAACATTAAAAATCTTAACATCATTGTGCATTACACAGTATGTAAAAATATATACATTCAATATACTGTTGGATAGCATTACCATATATGCATAGTCTCATAATTTTGCACCCATTTGCTCCTGTAATAACAAACAGCATAGATAATTACCTGGATCAAAGAGTGGAAGGACTCCTTTAATATATGAAAACACAGTACTCCAATTAATCATCCAGATTGTAGTACAATTTTTACCTAGGTTATACTCAGGAGCCCCAATTAGTGCTCTGACCAGTATAATACAACTAATAAGTGACCTTTGATTGGCTTACAGACAAGATAGAAGCTAATACCACAAAAATGTCTGCATGATTTTCATGTTGCTGACCCTTATTCATTCATTCACTCAGTAGTATTTTTGAATGGTACTAGGTATGTGATAGATACTTTGGTATCAATACAAAGTTCAATGCTATCATACAGTTCACCCAAGATGAGAGGGATACAGACACCAAACAACAATAATAAAAACAATTTAAAAATTACATACTACAGCATATTAAGATGGGGTGTGTTCTATCGATAAGAAGGTACTACATGGTGAGGGGAATGCATTATCCTTGGGAAAGGAGCCAACACTTAACCTAGAATACTCAGGGGAGGTTTCATGTAGAAGATGCTTCAGCTACCACTGGAAGAAGTGACCTAGTGGGTATCTGGTGGAAAAGTGCTTCAGGAGAAGGTAGCAGTGACTGCAGAGGAGATGGGGGCTGGCCAGAAGTGGGCAATAGAGAGTAACGGGGCCAGGTGTCGCTGGGCTGGGGTGAGTATAGTAGACCTGGCCATCAGAAGAGGAAACAGAGTAAGGTGGGGAGGGTAGTATGTGCAGGATTTGTGGGGCACTGTAAAATCTGTGGCTTTCATTCTGAAGGACATGGAAAGCCACTGCGAGATTTTGAACAGAGCAGTAATACAATAAGATTTACATTTTAAAATGATCATTGAGATATAGAAAGAATAGGTGAAGAATAGATGTTAGGGATCAAATTTAGAAACAAAGATTCAAAACTGAGATCTACTGTACTAACCCCGGTTGGAGAAGGAGGTGTCCAAGACCAGAGTGCTTGCAGTGAAGGTGATAAAAGCAGTTAGATTCTCATAAAAGCTTGAAGACAGACAGAGGTATTTGCTAACAGATTAGATGTGTGTGAGAGAGAAAATAAGGAATCAAGGATAAGACTGAGAATTTTTGCCTGACAAACTGGAAGGAACTTCAGATTTAAAAAAAAAATGCTACTATCTAAATGTCTGAGGAAAGCAAAAGATCAGGAATTCTAGTTCTTATACTCAGTGATTTTTGTTTCTGGACAATCTCTCTCTTTATCTCTGACTTTGATTATCAGTATGCTATCTGTTTAAGTAACCTTAAGACATCTGTAAACATAAAACAATTGTTGCTTTGGAAAACCTTGTTAAGCTTTGGCTATATATATATATATATATATACACATATATATGTATATATATATATATATAATAAATTTTATATATAAAATTTGAATTTCTAGTGCGATTCCAAATTCTTCTTACATTAAAAAATGAAATCAAAACAAGACTAGGTTCTTTTGTCCTTGGTACACCAGCCTATATAACCCTATACAATCCTCCCTTCATCCTGGGAGGCGGGTGTGATTTGGAGGGGGCTGAATTTCTCCTCCAATTTCTTTCTCTGAATTTTGCTGGCGTGCAATATTTACACCAGCCCAGAATCAAGAGAGTAAGGGATCTTCTATCAGGTACAAGAAGACTAATAAGAGGGAGTCACAGAATTAACTGCTATGGCTACTAACCAGTAAAAAGGCTCTATTAAGCATCTTTGAATTCTCTTTGAATTCTCATACTGTACTATGAAAATGTGCTTTCAGAAAGAAAAGGAGTTTTCAACTTAAACTTCATATCTTAGATTTCAACTCAGCCTCCTAGACCTGCTTCTCCTTCAGTTTTTGCCATCCACTCAGTTTGGTTCAAGTCATAATCTTAAGAGTCACTGGGATCCCTCCCTAATTTTAATACTGCATAGAGAATCATTAACGAATGTTAATACCAGCAATAAATAGTAATGATATTAATTACTTATTGAGTTCTATGTGTCAGGCATTGTGTTAATAGCTTTATACTCACAATCTCATTTAATTATCTCAACAACATCATGAGGTAATTATCATTATTATTGTGAAGACACTAGAACTTCTTGCATAATTAATTTGCCCAAGGAGATGGAATTTAGAAAACAGAAAATACAAGATATCTGACTTTGCTACATTATATGGTCTTTCTAAGCTGTGTCAATCCTCTCGCCTACATTTTTTTTTAAGTTGTCTACTTGTCACTGTCCCCACTGCCACAACAGTAATTCATATCCTTCTTTCTTAAGCTAATGCAGTGGTCTTATCAACTGTTTCCCTCCACTATTCTTGCTCCATCATCCATTTTCTACATGGCAGTGGTAGATATCTTTCAAAATGGAAAATAAAATCATGTTAATCCTCTTGCAGTAAAGTCATTCATGTTATCACATTACCCTTAGTCTTGACGTAAACTTATAAGCCCCTATTGGGACAGGCACATGTTCGATCCTTACCTTACACCTGTATACTAGTTGTGCCCATCTTGTAGGTCAAATTCTTAGCATCTTCAGAGGTAACGAAGGATCTAGCTCATCTGGGGAAAAAAAAGTTATGAGATTAAAATTTAAGAAAGACCTTTTAATAATTTAAAATTGAAATAATGGCCAAGTAGAGTACTTTTGACCATCTCTTTATTTTCTACCAGTAGTTAAATATGTGAGGAAAGCAAAATTGTCATGAGAACACTGTTTTGTAAAAACAGAATCAGTGAATGAGAATTTTGCTGCGTTTTGTCAAGGATAATTTCAATAGACTGTATTAACCTGTTGAGCAAATATATACTCGAAACTAGATCAGCAAATTGTCCTTCCCTGCAGAAAACCAGACACCTTTGAAGAATTTTCACTCTTTTTACACTTCCATTTCTTACCTCCACACTGGCTATCATAATTATGTTAAGACTCTAAAATTTAGGTAGAAAAATACAACACACTCAAGTTTATTTTTATAATTTATAATAATTTAATGGGCCTGAGTATCTGATTTGATCTTCAGGTCACCAAGATTTGAATGTGATTTTCACTGAAATTCCTTAAACACCTATTTACAGATTATTATTTGGGGTAGCTCACCTGAACGTATTTTGATTTCATTCTTGCATTTAATTATTAAATAAATACACACATACCAAACAAAACCTCCTGTCTTTATAGGATTTGCATTCTACTGGAGGAAGACAAATATTAAACAATAAACAATAATTAAAAGAAGTAAATTTAGACAGTCTGCTAAGAATATGCAAATGGGAAAACTTTTTTTTTAAATAGAATAAAATAAGGAGGAGTGAGAGTATTTGGCAATTTTGCTATTTTAAACCAAGTGGTAACAGTTAAGACTAATTGAGAACATGACACTTGGAGGTGGAAACAAATTTAGATGCATGGGAATCTAGATGAATAACATGTTAGGCTGAGGAACCAGGCACTGCAAAATCTCTCTGGCAAGAATAGTTCATGTAGATAGGGCGGAGGGTGTGAAAAAGAGGATAGGAGAATTAATGGCAAGGATAAAAAAAGGCTTGTAGGCCATTTTAAGGACTTACTTTTATTCTGAATGAAATGGGGAGCCACTGCAGAATTTATAGTGAAGAAGGGACTTGATCTGGCTTACAGTTCTTCAGTATCTCTCTATTACAATGTTGAATATAACATATGGGGGTGAATGTGGAAGGAGGAGATCACTGAGGAAGTCACTGTTACAATGCAAAGAAGACATAATATTGACTTGATCTGAAAGGGTTGCAGAGGTGGTAAGAAGGGGTCAGAGTCTATATATATTTTAAGACACACTGAATAATAACTAATGACAGACTGGATAAGGAGCAAGAGATAAAGATGGTTATTGAAGATTATTGTAATGTTTTTTCCTGTATGATGGAAGAATGGGTTGTGATCAACTGAGATGGGAAAATATTAGATGAACTGATTCTTGGTGGGGGGGGGGTGTTGGGAGTTCAGTTAAGTACATGTTAAGGTAAAGCTATCTGTCAGACCTTCAAATGTGGAAGTGGAACAAACAGTTGAATGTGGGAGTTAGGAGGTCAGGGAGAGATTTTTTTTATTTCCTTTGTGTGTTGGTGATATTAACAGGCATGAGAGAGGAAGAAATCACTAAGGAACTGAATGGAAGTAGAAGAGAAGAGGTCCAAGAAAAAAACCTTGAAATATTCCCAAATTAAGAGGTTATGGAGAAAACAAAAGAAAGGAAAGGATACTGAGAGACAGATGTCAAGTAAGACAGATAAAAACTTAATTGACCCATTAACATGAAAATATAGGCATCATTGCTAACTTTGACAAGTGGAGTAATTTTTATGAATTGGCTTCTCTTTAGATAGAATTAATTTTAGCATTTTCATTTTCCTTTTTCTTTTTTTTAAATATATTTATTTATCTTTATTTGAGAGAGAGAGAGAGAATGCAAGGTGGGAGGGGGCAGAGGAAGAAAATCCCAAGCAGATACCCTGCTGAGTGCAGAGTCTGCCAGCACTAGATCCTGGGACCCTGAAATCATGACCTGAGCTGAAACTAAGGGTCAGCACTTAATCCACTGAGCCACCCAAGAGCCCCTTCATTTTCCTTTTCCCATCTAACCACGTATTTAATAATAGTTTTCTCACTAGGCATCAAGAGTATGATAACTTTGGATGGAATTTCTATACTACCGCATATTTCAATGGGGCAACACTTCAAAGCCTTGCTTTCACTCTATTAGACTCTGTAGCCAAAGGTATTTATGACTCCGATGTCATGAAGTAATGTTTATCCTTTTCCTTCTCTGCTGTCTCTCCCCTGGTGGTTGAAATATGGATGTGATTGTAAAAGTACCCATCTTGGACCATGACTCAAGATCATTCACAGAGAAAGAATAAGAAGGAAGGAGGAATAAGAGAGATTACCCAACACCATTAACATCAAAAATGGCCCTGTAACCTACTCATATTTTTGCATGAGGAAGATAAATTCTATGTCATTTAAATAATTGTTTTTAACCTAATTATCATTTTCCTCATTCAAAACTTAAGTAATATAGTGGTCAAACCAAAAACCCTTTCCTTTATGTTACATGGAAGCAAAGAAAAGGAAGAAAATCAAATAAATTATAGAAAGAAAATTCATTATTATCAGTGAAGCTGAGCACTGTATAACTATAGCCAGAGCAGTGGCTAGAAATAGAACAAAACAAAATGGAAAAGAAGCTGGGAAGAAAAAAAAAAAAAAAGAAAGAACAGAAAAGGAAAGAAGCTGAGACTTTGGATGAGAACACAAACATTTTACTTCAAGTGAATTTCAAATATCCCCTTGAAAGCAATGCTTAGTGAGGCTGCTATAAATATGGGTATTATGCCTTCTGATCCCTGAATATACTCCCAGATTGAATTAATTAGCCTAATGCTTCTCAAAACATGTTCTCGTGATAATCTTCAAAAAGAGAGTCTAAGAAATCTTGCATCTTTTAATTCCCCTTTGAGGGCAATATTTACATTAACAGAATTAAACTAATAATGCATTGAGAACACTGAGGATACTATTTGATTTTTTTCAACCAAAATTTTTCAAGGACTGCCTCCCACAGCCTTTCACATTGTTAATGACACCAAACACATGCTTTGGAAACAATGTGGCACACTAAAGTTGTAGTTAAAGCTATCTTAATAAGAAAACTTCATGTTATAAGAGAAATTTGAGGATTGGTTTTATTGATGCAGTAGTCAAAACATCTTCACAAAAATTACAGGAGTAAATAAGAGTTCATGTTTTGAATTCAGTTTAAGTCTTGCTTTCTAATCACCTCTGGGTTTCTGTCTTCTATCTTTCCTCTTTGTTAAAATAATAATAATAATGATAATCAAAACATGTGCTTCCCTGCCTGGAAGATCCTGACAACCTGTGTAAAAAAGTAATTCACTCCTAAGCAGCAAATCCATTTAAAACATTCCAAAAAAGAATCACCAACCAAGCATTAAAATTACATTTCAACCATGATCAAAAAAATGTAGCATAATCAATTGGGTGTTAAAGCATCTAAACACAATTATCCAAACTCTTAACTGAATCCAGAAGGTAGTCTCCAAACCTAAAGAACAGAAGGTAACACTTTCATGTTTAAACATACCTCCACAGAGCACTCACCAATACAGGCACAATTAGAGCAATTCTTTTTTTTTTTTTTAAAGATTTTTATTTATTCATGGACAGAGAGAGATCACAAGTAGGCAGAGCAGCAGGCAGAGAGAGAGGAGGAAGCAGGCTCCCCGCTGAGCAGAGAGCCCGACGTGGGACTTGATCCCAGGACCCTGAGATCATGACCTGAGCCGAAGGCAGAGCCCCAACCCTCTGAGCCACCGAGGCATCCCAATTAGAGCAATTCTAAAGACAGATATTTATTCTTAAAATCTTTACATCTGTCATTTAACTACATGTTAACTAAACTTACAGCTACGTAATGTAAGCTAAGGATTTTAAAAGCTACAAATATATCCTGGGTATGTAAAATGTTCCAGAATTTTTTCTCAAATCTGTATTTTTACTTTAAAAAATATGTTGAATAAAACATTTATGTTAGCCATTAATCATAAAAGTTCATTATGTTGATTTTTACGATTTTATCCATGATTCATACTGATTTCTAACAGGAAACAAGTCATCAGGTTATCAGTACAAAAGCTTGGGTAAACAGCATATATAGTACAATTAAATTTAAACTTCCAACATATTTATTCATTGAGACTTAGGTATTAGGCAAGAACTTTTTCCAGGGGCGCCTGGGTGGCTCAGTAGGTTGAGCCTCTGCCTTCGGCTCAGGTCATGATCTCAGAGTCCTGGGGTCAAGCCCCACATTGGTCTTTCTGCTCAGTGGGGAGCCTGATTCCCCCTCTCCCTCTGCTGGCCTCTCTGCCTACTTGTAATCTCTCTCTCTCTGTCAAATAAATAAATAAAATCTTAAAAAAAAGAAAAATAAGTTTTTCCAGGCACTAGGAATAAAAGAATGAATAAAAGTGTTTCTTCCATATTAGCTGTCCCTTAAAATAATGAATTCCTAATCTAACTCAAAACAGATCACTCACAGTTTATTGTATTAAATGAGTTAATAGCGCCTGAAATAAAATAAACATTATTCAAGGTTATAATCATCATTATCTCTCATCATAATTATTTTTTATTGTACATCTTCCCTTTCATTATGAAAGCAAGTATCAGTTCATGACATTTAATAAGCATTTAAGAATACTGAGGAGTAAATGCTATTTTAACTTTTAGCTTTGTGAGGAAGGTATAATCTTTGATGTAAAATATTCTTTTCAGATTCATTTTTAGAATATCAAATATGTTAAAATTATATAGTTCCATATATGTCATGTTAGAAGGAATATGTAATAATGAAAATAGCTGATTTATTCATAAATGACCATAAACAATGCTTTAAAGATATGCTACTCCCATGTCAATGTTTATAAAATAAAATAATAATATAACCTACATGTCAAAGTTAAGACATGATAGAATTATTTTTAAGGAAGATCATTAGTAAATGCAGATTAGTACCTTTTAAAGACTAAGCTGTAATTATAGCGTTCCAAGCTCTAATGAAAAATAAAATGGCTATAGATTAGCAGTAGAATGAGATGGTATCATCATAGGAAGAAAAGAGAAAACAAATACAACTAGGCTTAAGCCCTGTGCAAGATAATAGAACCAAGTTCTATTTGATATGTCATACCAGTACTAATTCGTTTAGGTAACTAAGAAATTCCTATGTGTGGAGCAGTTGCTAGAAGCTGAGAACACAAATATTATAAAAATATAATGAAAGGAGACCTATATATCTCAATATATAATACTGATATAATACAATATATGTAATATCAATATATAAAACAATACATGAGGGGCGCCTGGGTGGCTCAGTCGTTAAGGGTCTGCCTTCAGCTATGGTCATGATCCCAGGGTACTGGGATCAAGCCCCACAGCATCGGTCTCCCTGCTCAGCAGGAAGCCTGCTTCTTCCTCTCCCACTTCCCCTGCTTGTGTTCCCTCTCTCGCTGTCCCCTCTCTTTCAAATAAATAAAATCTTTAAAACAAACAAACAAAAAATTCATGAAATATTTTAATAAATGTGGGTATAAAATCCTCCCAATGCAATAGAAGATGGATGAACTTTCCCTGAGCAAATCCATTACACTCCTAGATGAGAAGAGGGCATTTAGGCCAGATCTTGAAAACTGCGTAGGAGCACAGGAATTTGAAAAGGAGGAAACAGAATTTTTCAAAAACATTGAGACAACAGAGCATGCAGCACATCTAAAAACAGGCAAGGGTTCTGTTTAACTGGAATGTAGCCAGGGTAGTGGTGAGCAATGAGAGAAGGCTCAAAAGGAAAACTGAAGAAATATTTTTACTAAGGTAGCACAGTACAGAAGATCTCGGACATTATATGCTAGTTAAGGGGGAAGTATTAATCACTTTAAATACTGTCACATTTCAAATAGTTTTTTTTTTAAGATTTTATTTATTTATTTGACAGACAGAGATTACAAGTAGACAGAGAGGCAGACAGGGAGAGAGAGAGGGAGAGGGAAGCAGGGTCACCGCTGAGCAGAGAGCCCGATGCAGGGCTCGATCCCAGGACCCTGAGATCATGACCTGAGCTGAAGGCAGAGGCTTTAACCCACTGAGCCACCCAGGTGCCCCTCAAATAGTTTTCATAGAGAAATACTTGGTAGATGGATTAGAAAGTTAAGAAATTTGGAGGAGAGATGCATTGGTAAAGACAGTATGAACTTGGAAAAAGAAAGAGATAAAGATGGATCTAGATGGAGCCTCAAAAAAACTCACTGGTACACTGTTTCATGGTTCCAGAATAGGAGACAGATAAAACCTAGTGACAAATTTTATTAGGGGATATGGTTGACAAGGTTTCTAAACTCCTAAGGATGAGTAGATGGAGGTGACCTTGACTGAGATCTTGAATACAGGACAGAAGGTACTGAGTAAGGGTGAAATAATGCGTTTAGTTATTGACTTAGCTTTAAAACTTAATAATCTATTAAATACTTTAAAATATTTCTTAATCTTTTGAAAATATGGTTCTCAAATGCAGGAAAGGTATCTGAGCTGAAGTTACATATATATTTAAGTATTGCCTTCTATCTCTTGTTGAACCCATCTCTCCAGTCAGTGCATGCAGGGTAAATACTGTGAGATGGGTCTCAGCAGCTGGATGTGGGACACGACCCCTCACAGAGAGAGAGAGGCTGGGGAGAGCGACTCAGAGACTTGGTATTTACTCTAGGAAATAGGAGCTAATCTCCATATTTAGTATAATTTATCACTAATTCCTGATAAAAACTTTCAGCGAATTAGTTATACAAGGGACCTTCCTCCCCCTGATAAAGAATATTCAAAAAAAAAAAAGAATATTCAGCTAATATTATACATAACAATTCAAAAAATTTCTCCTTAAGATGAGGAACAAAGCTAGAAAGTCCTATACTATTCACTGCTGTGGAACATCACAGTTGGTGTCTTTGCTGGTGCAGTAAGAGAAAAAGAAGAAATGAATGCTTCTAGAACTAAAAGGTAAGTTTAGTAATGTTTAAGGATACAGGATGAATAAGCAAATGAAAGCTGAATGTACAGAAAATATGAACAGATATTTCATCAAAAGGGTGTGAAAAGATGACAAATAAACACATCAAGAGATGCTCATTGCACCAGGTGTTATATGCAACTGATCAGTCACTGAACTCTACATCTGAAACTTACGATGTACTATTTGCTGGCTAACTGAATTAAATAAAATAAAGAGATGCTCAATATTACTAATCATTAGATAAATGCAAATTACAACCATGATATACCAGCTGAATGGGGAAAAAAACAACACTAACGAATAAAACTGACAATATCAAGTTCTGACATGGATACACAATAAATGTATTTCTAACTGATAAATTTTTGGAGGAGGTGGGATTTGAAGATGGTACTCTAGGAAACATATTTGTAATTTCCAGTGAAGTCAAACAAATGAGGCATACCTCAGAGACATTGGGAGTTTGGATCCAGACACTGCAATAAAGCAAATATTGCAATGAGGCAGTCAAATAAATTATTTCGGTTCCCCAATACATAAAACAGTTATGTTTAAACTATACTGCAATCTAGTAATTGTGCAAGAGCATTATGTCTACAAAACAATGCACATACCTTTATATAAAAAATACCTTACTGGTTTTAAACAAAATGTTAAGCATCACCCAAGCTTTAGCAAGTCCTAATCTTTTGGTTGATGGAGGGTCTTGTCTTGATGCTGATGACTGGTGACCGATCAGCGTGGTGGTTATTGAAGGCTGGGGTGGCTGTGGCAGTTTCTTTAAGACAAAATTGAAGTTTGCACATCAATTGACTCTTCTTTTCACATCAATTGACTCTTCCTTTCACAATTTCTCTGTCCCACGTGCTGATGTATTATAGCATTTTACCCACAATAGAACTTCCAAAATTGGAGTCAATCTTCTCAAACGCTGCCACTGCTCTATCAACTAAGTTTATGTAATATTCTCAATCCTTTGCTATTATTTCAATGATCTTCATAGCATCTTTACCAGGAGTACATTCCATCTCAAGATATCATTTTCTTTCTTATCCATAAGAAACCATTACTCACCCATTGAAGTTTTATCATGAGATTGTAGCAATTCAGTCACATCTTTAGGCTCTACTTCTAATTCTAGTTCTCTTGCTATTTCCACCATATCTGCATTACTTCCTCCACTGAAACCCTTACAGTCACCCATGAGGGTTGGAGTTTCTTCCACACTCCTGTTCACATTGATATTTTGACCTTTTCTCATGAATCACAAATGTTCTCAAGGCATCTAGAATGGTGAATCCTTTCCAGAAAGTTTTCCATTTACTTAGCCCAGATCAGGTCTGTCATAGGAATCCCTATCTATGGCAGGTGTAGCCTTACAAAATGTGTTTCTTAAATAATAAGAATTTAAGTCAAAATTAGTTCTTGATACACATGGGCTACAGCATGGATGTTGTGTTAGCAGACAGGGAGACACTTACCTCACTGTACATCTTCATCAGAGCTTTTGGGTGATCTAATGCATAATCAAAAAGCAATAATATTTTCAAAGGAGGTTTTTTTTTCTGTTTTGTTTTGTTTTTTCTGAGCAGTAGTTCTCCACAGTAGACTTAAAATATTCAGTAATCTCGTTGTAAACAGATGTGCTGTCATCCAGGCTTTGTCGGTCCATTTACAGAGCACAAGCAAATTGCTAGATTTAGCAATTTTTAAGGGCACTAGAATTTTGGGAGAGGTAAGTGGGCACTGGCTTCACCTTAAAGTCACCAGCTGCATTAGCTGCCGTCCGTTGAAGTTTTTGAAGCCAAGCACTAACTTCTCCTCTCTAGCTATGAAATCACTAAATGACATCTTCCCAAAAATGCCACTTTACTTATATTGGCCATCTGTTGTTTCCTGTAGCCACCTTCATTAATGATCTTGGCTAGATGTGGGTAACTTGCTGCCGTTTCTACATCAGCACTTGCTGCTTCACCTTGCATCTTTACATTTTGGAGATGGCTTCTTTCTGAGTATCTCATGAACCAAGCTCTGTTAGCTTCAAACTGCCTCACCTCTCTCCGCCTTCACAGAATTAAAGAGACTTAGGACCTTATTCCAGAGTAGGCTTTGGTTTTAGGAAATGTGGCTGCTTTGACTTCTATCCAGACCACTAAAACTTTGTCCACATCAGCGTTAAGTCTGTCTCGTGCTCATCATGTGTGTGTTCAGTGCAGTAGCACTTTTAATTTCCTTTAAGAAATCTTTCTTTGCATTTGTAACTTTGGCTAACTGTTGTAAGAAGCTCAGCTCTTGGCCATTCTCACTTTTGGAAGGCCTTCTTTACTAAACTTAATCATTTCTATTAATTTAGTATTATTAAAAATGTTTTATTTATTTATTTGTTTATTTGAGAGAGAGAGAGAGATGGAGAGAGAGTGCAGGGGGCAGAAGGAGAGGAAAAGGGAGAGAGAAGTTCAGATAGAATCCATGCTGAGCACAAGCCATGTGCAGGGCCTGATCCCATGGCCCTAAGATCATGGCCTGAGCTAAACCTAAGAGTCAAATGCTTAACCAACTGAACCACCTAGGGGCCCCAAATTTCAACATTGTGGGGAATAGGGAGGCCTGAGGAGAGGGAAAGAGATGACAGAATGCGTGGTTAGTGCAAAAGTTAGAACACACACAAAATTTGCCTAAGTTGCTGTCTTATATGGATACAGTTTGTGGAGCCCCAAGCACCTGGACAAATGGCACTGACAGACTTGCTTGATGCAGGATTGCCACAAACCTTCAATGTAAAAAATGCAGTATCTGCAAAGTGCAATAAAGTGACGCACATGGAAAAGGTCTGCCTGTGATTACCATTATATCTAGCAATCCTGCTAACAGATATTTACCGCCAATAAAAGCAAACTTTCATTAATACAAAAGTCTATAGATGAATACATATATAATTAGTAAGAAATGACATATATCCCATTATCTTGTATATTATCTTCATTATTCTTTAATCATTTAGTATGGTTTTTGCTCTTTCAGTATTGTTTATAAATCATATGAGAAAGGGGATCATCTCTCCTTTCTAAATTCTTAAATGTTCCAGAAATACAATTGTCTTACTATGATCTTCAGTAACACGTAACAGAACAGTGACCCACCTAGTTGTTGGCAATAGAGGTTAGAGTTATCTTACGTTAGAAATAACAAAAAGACTTAGCTCAGGATCAATGAGACACTGTATTTTTAAAAATCTTATAAGGACCCTCAACTCTATGGTCAAATAATCTTCGGCAAAGCAGGAAAAAATATACAGTGGAAAAAAAGACAGTCTCTTCAATAAATGGTGCTGGGATATTTGGGCAGCTATATGTAGAAGAATGAAAATTGACCATTCTCTTACACCATACACAAAGATAAACTCGAAATGGATAAAGGACCTCAGTGTGAGACAGGAATTCACCAGAATCCTAGAGGAGAACATAGGTAGTAACCTCTTCGATATCAACCACAACAACTTCTTTCAAGATATGTCTCCAAAGGCAAAGGAAACAAAAGCAAAAATGAACTTCTGGGGCTTCATCAAGATCAAAAGCTTCTGCACAGCAAAGGAAACAGTCAACAAAACAAAGAGGCAACCCACAGAATGGGAGAAGATATTCACAAATGATAGTACAGACAAAAGGTTGATATCCAGGATCTACAAAGAACTTCTTAAACTCAACACACACAAAACAGATAATCATGTCAGAAAAATGGGCAGAAGACATGAACAGACATACAAATGGCTATCAGACACATGAAAAAATGTTCATCACTAGCCATCAGGGAAATTCAAATTAAAACCACATTGAGATACCACCTTACACCAATTAGAATGGCCAAAATTAGCAAGACAGGAAACAACGTGTGTTGGAGACGATGTGGACAAAGGGTAACCCTCTTACACTGTTGGTGGGAATGCAAGTTGGTGCAGCCACTTTGGAGAACAGTGTGGAGATTCCTCAAGAAATTAAAAATAGAGATTCCCTATGACCCTGCAATTGCACTACTGGGTATTTACCTGAAACATACAGATGTAGTGAAAAGAAGGGTCATCTGTACCCCAGTGTTTATAGCGGCAATGGCCACAGTCACCAAACTGTGGAAAGAACCAAGATACCTTTCATCGGACAAATGGATAAGGAAGATGTGGTCCATATACACTATGGAGTATTATGCCTCCATCAGAAAGGATGAATACCCAACTTTTTTAGCAACATGGACGGGACTGGAAGAGATTATGCTGAGTGAAATAAGTCAAGCAGAAAGAGTCAATTATCATAGGGTTTCACTTATTTGTGGCGCATAACAAATAACATGGAGGACATAGGGAGATGGAGAGGAGAAGGGAGTTGAGGGAAATTGGAAGGGGAGATGAAACATGAGAGACTATGGACTATGAAAAACAACCTGAGGGTTTTGAAGGGGCAGGGGGTGGGAGGTTGGGGGAGCCAGGTGGTGGGTATTATGGAGGGCATGTATTGCATGGAACACTGGGTGTGGTACATAAATAATGAATTCTATTACACTGAAAAGAAATTAAAAAAAAAATCTTATAAGGGTGCCTGGGTGGCTCAGTTGGTTAAACGACTTCCTTAGGCTCAGGTCATGATCCTGGAGTCCCAGGATTGAGTCCTGCATCAGAGTCCCTGCTCAGCAGGGAGTCTGCTTCTCCCTCTGACCCTCCCCCTTCTCATTCTCTCTCTTTCTCCCATTCTTTCTCTTTCTCAAATAAGAAAATAAAATCTTAAAAAAGAACTTATAAAAAAATGCCAGGAAAACTAACCATTTAGATGCTTATCAATTAATAGAGTCTCACTATTTAATTTGATAACTGATGATGTGCCAGATGTTTAAAATGACAGAATATTTCTTGCATGTCTTCTTGGATCATAAGTTATACTCCAAGATTTCTGTGCAATATTTTGAAATTTTTAGGTTCTTTAAAACTTTAAAAACTATTTTATATAAATATAAAACAATGATCCACTATCAACAGAATACGCTATTTACATGTATTTTTCAACTTCAGTAATAGAATGTAAAGAAATCTTAAGTATACAGGAAGACATTTTGGCTACATGTCTAGATACATTTCTCAGGCATCTGCAACAGAGCACCCTTCCTATTGTAATTCAGAAAATTACCATATCCCAATATTTTAGAGACATATTTATCACCATCATAAAATTATAGACAAAAAAAGAAATTCACAAAATTAAAATTTGACCTCTACCTTAATTCATGAGTCTGAAAGAACTTAGGGATATTTCTGGGATCACTAGATAATGTGGTAGAGAAATGCTGAATTGCCTAGCCAGTATAAATCGTGTTTATACTATTCTGGTTATTAGCATATAACACGGACACGCGCTTCATGCCTTAACATGCCATTCATGATCCTCAAGATCTAGAGATAGATAAAAATGTAAACCTAATAGCTCAGAGAAGTAAAAATTAAAAATTGTTTTCCACATCAATACATCTACTTTTATTTAGCATGATTAATCATCTACCATATACTTACCACATCACAAAGATGCCTGAGCATAATTTGCATCAAAATTGATGGCATATTTTACCAGGTTTCCTGAATACTTACACTGAAAGATTGTTGTCAAAGTCATCTACAGTTTAAGACAAAATTTGATAACTTGTTTCTATTCTCTTTGCAGGCTATAATTTATTGAAAACTCAAAGTTTAAATTGTCAGGATCACTCATTTTGACAATAAAATTATTAGCATTCTAGAAGGCTAACAGGATACAAGTTTACAAATAACCAAAAGGGAGTAACTAGAAATGGGTAAAGCAGCATTTATGGGATTATGCTGAGAAAAAAAAGTATAATAACCTATATTCAAGTTTAATCTAGTATATTGTTAACCTACTATATTTTTATCATTTATTTAATATAATATAGTAAATAACTCAAGAAATAACTCTCTCCTTAAACAAAACAGAAATATCCCATCAGATAAAAGACTGTCTAGGTAATTTAGATACATGAAAGAGTTTAAAATATCATTTTTTCATATAGTTTTCTCCTTTTATGCCCTCCTTCTTTATTATTGCTAATCCAGCTCATAGAAAAAACTCAACCTCAATAAATACAAAGCATGTATAATGATATCCCCTAGAAGGTGCTTTTCTCACAGGATTTAAAAAAAAAAAATCAAGTAAAAACACAGACATTTCCAAAGGTAGTAATGCTAAAACTTATTTTTATTTAGGTTCATATACATGCATATGTGTGTGTTGTGTGTATATATAGTAACTGTATGTAAGTGTATACATAAGACAGAGGCAGAGAGACAAAGATAAATGAAGATTTTTTCCCCCATTGAAACTCTTTTACTAGGACTTAAAAGCAGAAGACAAAGCTTAAAGAAACTAAAAGAACTAAAGAACTAAAAGAAACATAGTAAAACCAAAACATAGTCCTTTCTTAAGAACTAAAAGAAAGAACTAAAGAAACTTAAGAACTAAAAGAAACATAGCAAAACCAAAACATATTCCTTTCTTTAAACAAATATGTCTAACTAGATTCTAATTAGAATCCTATATTTAACAAGTAACTAAATGTCATCCATGTAAGTTTGCTGGCATATAATTATTTTTAAACAGATCTTAATGTTTGTTGACTTCAATTATGACATGGGCCATATGCTTATTCTGAAAATCATTTAGAATAATCAGCAATAAAATATCTTAGCAAGAAAAGAATTAAGATGATAAACGGTAAATAGAATGGTTTGAAGTTATTAGTTTAGTCCAGTAGTTTTCAACAATTTCCTGCTTTCTGGAGCTCAACTACTGTTATTTTCTTAATTAGATTATTTTTTCTCCTATGGCTGATAATGTCTTTACTAAAAGTAGCTATTCCTTTATGCTTGTTTCTTCTTTCATTTTGGATATTTTAATAATTATATCTATACTATAATCTGTGTTCATTTCCCTATTGTTTAAAAATAGTAGAGACACTGGGGCACCTGACTGGTTCAGCGGGCTAAGCATCTGCCTTCGGCTCAGGTCATGATCTCAGGGTCCTGGGATTGAGCCCCATGTCAGGTGCTCTCTGCTCAGCAGGGAGCCCGCTTCTCCCTCTCTCTCTGCCTGCCTCTCTGCCTAATTGTGATCTCTCTGTCAAATAAATAAATAAAATCTTTTAAAAATAAACAAATAAATAAATAAACAAACAAATAAAAGAGACATTATTTTAAAACAGAAGACCTTGACTCTAAGCCATGTGACAAATCAAGGCATACCCTGATAAAGGATGGGAACACCCAGGAGCTCAGGAGGTGGCTCCTCTGTGTGAATGCTACCCACAGTTGGTGAGGGGCAGCCTAAATTATGGTTTTCTAGTGGGCATGATAGTGAGCACAAATCTCAAGATACATTTAGTTGTTCTATGTTTATTTTTAAAGGGAGTAATATTTGTTGAAAGAATCCATGTTAAGTATTTGAGGAACAATTTGAAAGGGGACTCTTCGGTATAAGCAGAATAGGCATGATAACTATTAATATACTCGGGAAAAAGAAGAAATTAAAGATTTTCTCAGAGATTTAGAGCAAGATAGAAAATGCAAATGCCAAACAGTGTGTGAAAAAGATCAGAAGTTCATTTACAAACTTTAATAACTCAAAAATTTAAGAAAATTATATAGGCTTTATTGAAAAAATATGAATATTTTGATTAGGTTAAAAGAAACAGGAAACATGCAGAATATAGTTACAACCAGTTGCATTTGTCCACACATATATTTACAGATACAGAAATAGAAGCAATAAAAATATATGGAGGGCCAAATGGATGTACTTGGTTATTTCTCATATCTAGGAATAAATTGTATTTTAGGTGTTAAGGGTGTGAATAAAAAATATGGGGAAAAGGAGTAAGAATAAAGTGATAGTCTCAACATGCAGACATTAACTTTTCCTAGGAATGGATTTTACTGAATACTCTCATTTAATAAAATGCAACCATTTGGGCAGTGGTCTTCCCCATACCCTGAAATGGTTAATTTCAAGTTTCAAATTTGCAATATTGATTCTATTTCACTAGCACTGAGATGGAATGTACTTGAGACCATTCATCATGACAGAAAGAACTACAGATGAACGCTCAGAGGTACAGGAATATATCTATCATATTCTGCCAAGGTTTCCTTTCAATTACCCTGTACTTCTATAGAACGAGCTTTGGAAGTATGATTTCTTCAGAGACTGGGATAGAGACATCTGTAGCAGTCCTTTATTCTAATCGTAAATAGTCTAGTATGTCTACAGTATATTTGACATAAGAGATGATACTTGGCTTCTGGGTAAAAAATGGTGACTTTCTGAAGGCTTAAGAGTTTTTATCTTAGACCTAGCCCCAAGACACATGTGAGATATTCTGAGAGAGATTTCTGCAACTCTGCTTTTCTAATGTGCTGATACATTTGGCTAGAATCCATAGAAACCCACTTCATAGAAAATCCTTAATTTGGGATGCACCAATTATTCTTTTCATACAAGGAAATCACAGAGAAGAAGGAATTCCTCTTTGAGAACATCACAAATCAGCATTTCTTACTTCTTTGAGGATATGCAGTGCACTTTAATCTCCTTTTATTTTTTTTAAAGTTTTTATTTATTTATTTGACAGACAGAGATCACAAGTAGGCAGAGAGGCAGGCAGGGTGGCGGGGTGGGAAGCAGGCTTCCTGCTGGGCAGAGAGCCCAATGTGGGGCTCCATCCCAGGACCCTGGGATCATGACCCGAGCCGAAGGCAGAGGCTCCAACCCACTGAGCCACCCAAGGCACCCCTTAATCTCCTTTTCTTAAAGTAAGCTGGAAAGTTTAATATTCCTGCCATAATGGCTAGCTGGAATATTTTATGTAGCTGGAATATTTTATACCTCTGGACTCTGTTTAGATAGTTACTTTCTTCTGCTAAGAATAGATGCCTGGTTATTAAAATTAGCAGAGCAAAGATATATAAATGCCCATAAAGCCCTCAAATGAGTTTACTGTTGGTAGTATACCCAAATGTGGATCTCTGCTGAGCTAGTGCTATTTTTAGAAAACATGAGGTATGGGTTAAAAGGAAGGGCTGATGATAATATAAAGTAGGACCAAAGTAAGATGTTCCTCCAGAGACTTGATTTAGATCTCAAAGTGCCTTCTTAAAGTTAAAATAACTACACCCTAATGTATCCATACCTTGTAATGAGTACACAGTGTTTTAATTTTCCAAGAACTTCAAATAACTAGTATAGATAATCCAACTTCTTTCTATACAATGAACAGTCAATGCTTAACTAAGAAAAGTGTTGTAGAAAGAACACCTGTAAATTGGTATTAAATAAAACGGGACTTGAGGAATTACGAGAACTCCTTTTATAATGTTTTATTACTTCCTTGCAATAGTAAACTTTCTCTAAGGTATGTTACAAATATAATCAAAAGCATCTCATAGGAGGAAGCATAATATCAACCTCATTATAAGAGATTATCCTAGTGCAAAATTTCAAAGCCCACTACTTCGCTCTGCATTGGGCCTTAAATATTTTAATTAGTGTACACATCAAAGTCTTTCCAAGGATGCTTAAATACACAGTGTCTTGAATGAGAACATGGTCTAAAGCCAGAATACTTTGTTTTAAACCCTGGCTCCATTATTTAATGCTCTTGTGACCCTAAGCACATCACTTAGACTTGTTTCCTTATTTGTAAAATGGGATATGAGATAATAATGATACTAAACACAGAGAAACACAGAGAATGATTAATCAGTACATAGGGAGAAAAAAAACACATGAATAAAATGTAAAGGTACAAAATTATAAGCCAAAATAGGAGGCTATGATAATCTTTACCTACTCAGTAGCAAAAACAATCAAAGCCATCCAAACATATCCTTACTCTATGTTTAGTGAACCCTCTCCACATTCCCCTACAAACTTAAAAACTCAAAAGGTAGTTATTTGCTTTGTCAGAATAGAAACATCACAAATGTAAAATGTGATTCAGCAGGTAAGTAATGCTTGTGTGGTATGTTTGGTCTGGTTGTCGGCTCTTGGTTTATTATGTTCTTAGTCTAGGACCTCCTGTCTTGTGAATGTTTACTCTGACATTTTATAACATCTCCTGTAACATTTTTTTTTTTTTTGCTCAGAAGATAAAAATACAGTTATATCTGTTCAAATATGCTTAAAACAACTTCTTTTTCTTGTTTATATCATAAAAATGCCAAACTAACAAGTGCTTGTTTGTCTGGCCATTTATTTAATTAGACATCTAGGTTGCCCAGACGTGGTAAAGAGAAATGGTCTTCCTAGTGCTCAGCGTGCCCAAAGGGAAGCCTCATTCTTCCACCTGCCTCAATGAAGCTAAATTCCTACAAACTTATGAGGAAAGAAGCAGGAAAAAAAAAAAAAAAGAAAAAGAAAAAGAGGAAAGAAAGTCCTCTGTAAAAAGAATATAAAATGTATTTAGGTGCACATATCTCTCTCTTCTTAGTTTTTTGTTCATATTAGAATGAAATTGTTTGAAAGAGCTTGTTAAAGCTCCGTCTCTTTTTGGCATTTAAAGTGGAACTAATAGTTATGTTTATGATAGTGGGATTTTAAATGTGTAATTGCATTTGCATTATAAAAAATTTTAAACTAAACTTGAAGCTTTGGATGGGACAAGCATTCAAGCATTGTGAAACATTAATATTCAAAAGAAATAACTAAATCATGTCATAATTGTCTAGCACTATTTAAATATAAATGGCAATAGTGAATGTCATTAACAAATACACTTTTACATTTTAACCTGGTTAGACATTTATGAAAACAAAGCCAGAGAAAGAAAGCCTCATTGAACTATAAGTCAGAAAGAGGATGGAACTCTTCTTCACTAATTGAGTACATAAGTAAGTCTTTTAGAAAGAATTCCCAGTAGCTCAGATAATCTTTTGTAAGAAACTCAAATTAAAACCCTGTTTAAGAAGCTTATGACCTAAAGTAAAAGGAATTCACTTTCCTTAACCTTGACAGCATAAACTTGATGTTTTCCCCTTCTAACAGGATGAACATTTACGAACTCAGGTAGAATGTCAAGCATTCTGCAAAAATGAATTATATAACTACTTCTCCAATAAGCCAGGGAGCATATTGGCCCATTCTTCTTAAACTTCAAATTTCAGGGTTTTAAAAACATGTGAATAATAGGTCTGTCTTTATCCCTACTTAACCTCATAGCCATGAACGAAGGGAACAGATACTAAGCCATTTTGTAAAATGAATTTATCCTAAGAAAGTCACTGATAATACTCTTAATAAATCCATAGACTTAAAAAAGAAAGAAAGGAAATAAGAAACTTTTTCCACGAGCTGAATTAACCATTCCAGACCAATAGGCATGTGTTTGTAAGTAAAAGCAGTTTTTTTTTTTTTCTTTTAAGATTTCATTTATTTATTTGACACAGAGAGAGAGAGATCACAAGTAGGCAGAGAGGCAGGCAGAGGCAGAGGGGGAAGCTTGATCCCAGGACCCTAAGATCATGTCCTGAGCAGAAGGCAAAGTCTTAAACCACTGAGGCACCCAGGTGCCCCTGAAGCAGTTTTGTTAAATAAAAGCCATTTGAAGGTTTTGTTTTGGTTTTCTCCTGTTGTTCTATCTTCTATCACAGCCACTGTTTTTTTACATCAAAATTGCTCAGTGGAAATAGTACCAATTTCGAACTACGAATTTCCTACCTACCAATCAGTCATCTGTGATCCTGTTTGAGCAACAAATATTGTTATT
This sequence comes from Lontra canadensis, assembly GCF_010015895.1. NCBI lineage: Eukaryota > Metazoa > Chordata > Mammalia > Carnivora > Mustelidae > Lontra > Lontra canadensis. Next base: position 4,160,945 of record NW_022631089.1, read on the forward strand.
TAGGGAAGAAGCAATTCTTTAAATCATGATAAAACTCATTCTTGTTACTTTATTTCTTTGGTGAACTGATTCTAATACCTCAGGTAACCAACCTCTGTCATTCCTTTCTGGCTGTTCTACCTGATGGGCCAGATATGTTAGTCTAAGTATATACTTATTTCTTGTGAAACATATAGAGATTAAATAGCGCAACTCGTATTGCCATGTAAAAAAAAAGAAAAGAAAACAGGTCAGTTTTTCTGGAGAGATGTTTAACTGCAACAGGAGACATGTGTGTATACTTTGATTTAAGTAAGTGAGGGGAATTGCACAGACAGGACACACTTGACAGTAAAGTACTGAAAGATGTGGCCTGATGTACCAGATTTAGTTTCTCAGTCAGTTTGGTATGAGAATTGGAATTATAGGGAAAAGGAAATCTAGGAGAGATGACTGAACATTGGAAGTATGCTTGCCTCTTAACAGCAAGTGCTAAAAGAGGGCTGGCACTGATCCACCACCCTCCTTCCCTTTGGGGCCAAAGGAAGTCCTCAGTGCATTACTTCCAATTTTACTGTGGGATCCACACTGAGTCACAGCTGTCATATATATTTAAATAGGACAGTCTCTCCCAGTATCAACTTTAATAAGCCTTTTATATTTGACTATGAATTACCAATAACTTCTTTTGGGGGGGCTCAAAATTAAAACTCTGGCATCTAGGTAATAGTTTATTTTCAATATTTAAAGGAAATAGTTCAAAGTCAACCAAGAATCAGGTTACAATGACATGACATATGGAAACTAATCAACTACGTTGTATCATCTTCTTTGAAGTGAGGTATTGTCCAATATTCTTCTGGTTTCAATTTCAAAAATTCAGAGCAGTCAATCTTAACTGGAAGTGTTCATCAGAATCCCTTAGGAGGGTGTAAATAAAACACATGTTCCCTGGCCCCTCCTCTGAAATTCTGATGGATTATGCTCAATAATCTTAAAACAGAACAAAACAAAGCAAAATCTCTACATATAATTTTATTTGTTTGTTTATTTTATTTAAAATCAATTGCCCAAGAGACAGTACATCACTGGTTTTATAATATAATGTTCAATGATTTATCAGTTCAGTATAATGTAATTTTTTTTAAGATTCTATTTATTTATTTGACAGAGAGATAACAAGTAGGCGGAGAGGCAGGCAGAAAGAGGGAAAGCAGGCTCCCGGCTGAGCAGAGAGCCCAATGTGGGGCTCGATCCCAGGACCCTGAGATCATGACCTGAGCCGAAGGCAGAGGCTTTAACCCACTGAGCCAGCCAGGAGCCCCTAAATAAATAAAATCTTAAAAAATAAAAATAAATAAAAACAAAAATAGTCAACTTTACTGTATGTTAACTTAAAAATAAACAACTTTTTGGAAATATATTCTGACATAAAAATGCATATCTGTATGTAGGCTACTTGTGTACAATGTCCAAAAAAGTCACAAAACAATTTATTACATTTTAATCTAAAGAGTGAGGACCTCTAGAAATACAGAATTGCCATGACCCTGCAAATCCATCAATACCCTTCCCCTCTATTGGGTGTCCAAACTGGGAAATTTTTTAGTATCCTTCCAGAGTTCTGGGGCGGCACAGGAAAGGAATGAGAATTATCCTGAACCTACTCTCTATGTACACTCTCAAGCTATGCTCTGGCAGCACTATGCTCCAGTTCTATTACATTCATGACTACAACAAACACATTGTGTAATCCTCATGGAAGCATTTAGTAGGTTTTTGATCTTTTGCCTGGGTGGCCTAGAGGTTACATAATTCAGTTTAATTGAGTGTCTACTAAGTATTATTTCAGCCACTTATATAAGGCATAATCTGAACTATGGATCTTTCTTCCATCATTCATTGAACAACTTTTTATTTTCTTTTAACTATGTCACACACTATGTTAGCCATTAAGTAACAAGCAACAAATAACATCTCTGCTGTCCTGGAGTTGATACTCTACTGAGGAGTAACTGATACATAAAAACTTATAAGATTTAAAAAAAAAATGTGCTCTTCCTAGGCCGGCGCTCTCACCAAGGAGAAGGCCACGTTCAGTTCGAGGTTGAAGATCGTGAAGCCCAATGGCAAGAAGCCGGACGAGTTCGAGTCTGGCATCTCCCAGGCTCTGCCAGAGTTGGAGATGAGCTCCGACCTCAGAGCCCAGGTAAGGGAGCTGAGTGTCACGGCATCCAAGGAAACTGAAGTTGGCGGTGTTCGGGAAGCTATTACTATCTTTGTTCCCGTTCCTCAACTGAAATCTTTCCAGAAAATCCAAGTCCGGCAAGTCCGTGAATTGGAGAAAAAGTTCAATGGGAAGCACATTGCCTTTATCGCTCAGAGAAGAATTCTGCCTAAAACAACTTGAAAAAGTCACACAAAAAATAAGCAAAAGCGTCCCAGGAGCCGCACTTTGACAGCTGTGCATGCCGCGATCCTGAAGGACTTGGTTTTCCCAAGTGAAACTGTGGGCAAGAGAATTCATGTGAAACTGGATGGTAGTCGGCTCATCAAGGTCCATTTGGATAAAGCACAGCAAGAAGCTCACAGGCAAGGATGTTAACTCTGAGTCCCCCAAGTTTCAGTTGTACATAAAAATGATTAAATAAAACTTTGACAGTAAAAAAAAAATATATATATATATGAAAGGGGAAATATAAACTACTATGATAGTACATATGAGAGGACTAAACCAGGTTTTCAGATCATAGAAGGTCCTGGAAGGCAACACTGGATTCTCTCTAGAGTAAAAACTCTTAAAATTAACTTATTAAACAGAGAAGTCTCTCACTTATGACAAAGACTGATTGTTAAACCCATCATCCTTAGAGTCATCCTATGAGACAAGAACAATTACTCTTATTTCCATTGAAAATAAGGTACGAATTTACCCGCTGTACCGCAGCCTGGGTGACCCCAAGAGGATTCACCTCAGGAAGTCTAGCTTCCATCTGTTCTTGTTATGATTACACTATGTTGCCACTGCCTCCAGCTCTTCTTACATTATGCAAGGAACAGGGTCATGTTCAGAGGCTTTAAATGTGTCTCATTACGCTTCCCGGAATCCACAGCACAGCCACCTGGTGCTCAATTCGGTCAATAATATAACCTTCTGGATTGACTTCTGTTAAGTGAGAAGCACACGGAGCACAAAGCGCATGACAGGGCCACAAGGATCTTCAGAGTACTGTACTTTGGGGAAACGAGATCAGCCTTACCCTGAATTCCCAAAACACATATTTTATCTTCTTTTTACCTTCAGTGGGACACAGACCTGACCTCATACATCTCTGCACATTTGCAACTTTGTTCCCAGTTGGAGTAAGTTGGGGAACATGCTGCCTTCACAGCAGTGAGAAATGATAATTTTCATAGCAGAAATGAGGCAACTGACTATCCATGTTGCCTGCTGTACTTTCTCCGTGAGTTTCTGCCTCTTTGGTACTCTGGGTGTTTGTTCATCAACTTTTCTGTGTTAACAGGTGGACCGTTTCCCCTCTGCAAAACACTTAACATGGATTTTGCCCCCTGCACTCTCCATTAACACTATGGTATCATATTGTGCAAATGTGTCAGCATGGATCAAGAAACCAATATAAGAAAACCTGTTATATTGCTCAAGATTTTGTCACTGAACCTTATGGCATCGGTACTTAAACAGGGAGAATGATGTTTCCAGGAAATTACTCTGATTCAAAATGTAAGCCCATTTTCTAGTGACTTCCCACCAGGGTTGGTTTATTTGTTTGTTTTTGTTCCTTAATGCACTTTGCCACTTATTTTGTCTTGCTTCTGGCCTTTGTAATAGGCTCCCTCTGATGAGATTGCCATCATATTCCTAAGCAAGTTCTAGCTTTAGCATTTTCTCCAGTAACCATGTAAATTTTTTGAAGCTTAGTGGCTCAAAGGAGTAATATGCCTAAAAAAACACAGCACAAGCCCATTCACATTCAGAATAGGAAAGAGAGAGAGAGAGAGACAGAAAGTGTGTGTGTGTGTGTGTGTGCACGTGTGTGTGCCCGGACATGTCTGTGTATTCTCCCTCACTTTTCTAACCCTTTATGGTCTGGTTTAAAATACTGTACATTATTTGTATTTTAACTTGCAGTCTTTGCTGTAAAAACATGTTGGAGTTTCTGAAGAAATGGCAATCATCCTTGTCCATGTCTGAAAAAGCTGGTGGATAAAACAGAGAGTTAAAATGGAGGCTGATGTATCACCTTATTATACAGAGACCGGCTGGGAAAACTTTTTGTCTGTAGGCTACTTTGCAGAAGTAGAACTGATGTGGCAAGGTACCCTGGTAAGACTCCATGGGTGGACAAAGAAGAAAACCCTGCGTGGGCTTTCCCTCGAAAGGAAGAAAAACATAGCTCAGTTCTGAATACCCAGTTATTTTTGCCAATCTATCAACCAGTAAGTCAATGATTTTCTGCAGCCATTCAAGAGCCTGTTTCCCAAAGATCTTCCTGGGAATTCTGGTGGATGCTCCACACTTCGTTTCCAGCACACTCTACCATGGATCAGAACTCTATTCTATTTAAGTCCATGCCACGGCCAAGTTGCCCTCAAATCTGGGGTATTCCCTTTCTTCTCTTCCCTCCCTCGCTGTCCAACTAGTAGAATACATGGTACATAACTGGCTATCTACACATATCTTGAAAAGAAATGAAAGTGTCACTAAATACACTCAAAAAAAAAAAAAAGAAAACTGTTTTAGAGAGTGTGTAGCATCATAATAACTTATGTAGGCCTGTGAATTGTCAAATCAGTCTACACTGTGTGAACTCACAAAAGAAATTATTAAATTATCATGTGAAAGATAGAGACCTCTACAAATAGAGAAATGCAAATCCACCCAAATTTGTCTTCTGATACTGGTGCGCATTTGAGGCAGGAGTCACTCCCTTTCCTAAGTTAGCCAAGTGCACAGGGCAGATTACAGGCATCGTCCAGAATTCTCTCTATAAGTATATTCTCAAGCTGTTTTTCTTGCAGTTTTAAGGAAAGCCTTACATAAAACTGAAAACAAAAGGCCAAATTAAGATGAACCATAGATACTTCAACAACAACCTGCAAATAACATAGAGATGAACCAAATTTAAATATAAGTCCCCTCCTATTATGATGTTCTGAAGGAGAAAAAATAATAAATCTCTTTGAAAATGAAAATTGAAAGATCAAAGGAACTGATGTTCAAGTCCATTTGCTTAAACCTTGAGTATCAAAAGCCATGTATCCAAAGTCCTAAATTACATAAAACCCAAAATATTATGCAATTTCTTATCTAGCTTAGAGTCTGCCAGGAGTTTCTTGACTCCTGAATAGAACTAGGACTCACATTAGTTGCATTCTGCCTGGGCTTTCTCTCCTATTGAATAGGTATGGTTCCTCTGGGGTCCTGGGAGTGGTATTAATTTATTGCAAATTCCTCAGCAGCCTCACTTTTAGAGTCTAAAGCCTTAAAAGAACACACTAGATCTTCATAGCAGTGACCCAAGACCTGTGCAATTTAGAAAAACAATTCAATCCGTAGTTCTTAAGATAATGAGCTCAGGTAAAAATATGTTTGCAAAATCCAGTATTCAGTATTTTCAGAGACCACAGCAGAGACTGACTGATACCAGTTTCACCAGGAGGCCAGATGTCTACACCCGCTACCCAGAGTCCAAGGCTTATGAATTAAAAATGAATTGGGATAATTTTCAAGCCAGATGCTAATTTTGGTATTTGAATGTACTTACTGGATTCTTCTTGTTGCTATAACCAATTATCAATAACTTAGAGGCTTATTACAATACAAAAGTATCACTTACAATTCTGGAGATCAGTGGTCTGAAATGGGTTTATGGGCCAAAGGTCAAGGTCTCTGCAGGGCTGCATTCCTCTGGAGTTTCTACAGAAACAAGTTTACTTATCCTTTCCAGTTCGAGAGACTGCTCACATTTCTTGGCTCATGACTTTCTTCCATCTTCAAAGCCAGTAATCCCATCCCTCCAGCTTCTGCTTCTGCTGTTACACTTCTCTGACTCAGACTCTCCCTCCTTACTCTTTCACTTACAAAGTTCCTTGCTCTTGAGTCTGTTTAATGGTTTACCTCTCCCTCTCCTTTTATAGAGAACAAACTGAGGGTTGCTGGAGGGGACGTTAGAGGAGATGGGTTAAATGGGTGATGGGCATTAAGGACGGCACTTGTGATGAGCACTGGTATTATAGTGAACTGATGAATCACTAAATTCCACACCTGAAACTAATATTACACTGTATGTTAACTAACTGGAATTTAAATTAAAATTTAAAAAAAATTTGAAAACCCTACAAATTAATATAGCTTATTTTAGAAAAATTACTTATTTTGATATAATTGTAAACTTTCTCCTCACTTAGTTTACCATTCTCTCTCTCACTCTTTCTCTCTCTCTCTCTCTCATTATACAGACTGAGCAGGGAGCCAGATATGGAGTTTGATCTCAGGATCCTGGGATCATGACCTGAGCCAAAGGCAGATGCTTAACTGACTGAGCCACCCAGGCACCCCTCAACTGAAAAAAGTACCACAAAATTATGGGGCTCTTTTTAAAACTTTTTATTTATTTGAGAGAGAGAGCATGAAGGGGTAAGAGGGAAAAACAGGCTCCCAACTGAGCTGGGAGCCTGACGTGGGGCTCGATGTGGAGTTTGATCCCAGGACTCTGGGATCATGACCTGAGCCAAAGGCAGATGCTTTAACCAACTGAGCCACCCAGGCACCCCACAAAATCACGTAAAGTAATATATTATTCCAACTTCCACTGTTTCTTAGAAGAACCAAATAATAGCTTTAGCATCCTTTTGTTTAGGTTTGAATACTGCTAATATCCAACTGAATATAGTTATTAAATAGTGTTTATATTAAAAAGCCAATAACCTAGCTGTAAGTACTACACTTCAGGACTCAATATTTATTTAAAGTTCCTTCCATAAAAAGAGTCACATTTGTGATGGTACTCTTCCTTTAAACTGACTTGTACTTCACAATTCTCAAATTCTTAATACATTGCTCCAGGGTGACACTTCAAATCTGAGCATTTCACAGTAGTACTTTAGTAACCTTCCACTCTCCGAGCACCACAGGGAACCATTAGCATAATTCCCATTTTATAGAGCAGGATATTAAAGCAAATGGTGCCAACCCCTGGTCATATTCACCTGTCCTTGGAAGGGAAGATAGAATTTACAATCCCCAACTGTCAAGTCTGCCCACTAACAGCCAGTGTATGGTTCTTCTAAAACACTTGCTCTAGCTTATATCTGACTTTTGGAGGGAAGACAGACCAATGCAAGGAATGGTTAACACTAATAGATATTATGTAGTAGGAAATTTGTAACTTAAATACCCAAAAGTCACAGGTGTTGTAGCTAACAAACCACTCATATTGGCTCCAAATAAAACTGGAAATAAAATGTTTTAGTCTTGCTCTTTATAATGAATGATAATCTTGGAACATTCACTTAATGCATTTTGATGGAACACAAGAATCCATAAATTATCAATTTCAAGCAATTATTCCCATATAAGGGACTACTGTGAATATTATGATTACAAAGGAAAAAAAAAAAAAACTAGTCGTATAAAAAAGCACTATCTAATCCAAAGGGGCATCTGCACCCAAATGTTTATAGCAGCAATGTCCACAATAGCCAAACTATAGAAAGAGCGTAGGTGTCCATCAACAGATGAATGGATAAAGATGTGTGTGTGTGTGTGTGTGTGTGTGTGTGTGTGTTTAAAATGGACTAATACTCAGCCATCAAGAAAGAAATCTTGCCATTTGCAACAACATGGATGGAACTAGAGGGTATTAAACTAAGAGAAATAAGTTAATCAGGAAGGGACAATTATCATATGGTCTCACTGATTTGAGGAATTTGAGAAACAAGACAGAAGATCATAGGGGAAGGGAGGGAAAAATGAAATAAGACAAAACCAGACAGGGAGACAAACCTTAAGAGACTCTTGTTCTCAGGAAACAAATTGAGGGTTGTTGAAGTGGAGGGGCATGGAGGGATGAGGAGGTTTGGTGATGGACGCTGGGGAGGGTATGTGCTATGGTGAGTGCTGTGAATTGTGTAAGTCTGATGAATCACAGACCTGTACCCCTGAAACAAATAATACATTATATGTTTAAAAAAAAAAAGCACTATCTGATTCTGTGCTAAGTACATTCTACCAGCAAACCTACTAAATATATACTACTGTTATTTTATGATAGCATCTGTCAAACACTTTGGTCTCATAACCACCTTATATTCTTAGAAATCACTGAAGAGCCAAAGCTATTATCAGTAACTATATAAGAAATTTAAAAAGTTAAAAATAAAAATTCATTTAAAATAACAAAAGCACAAATGAATACAAATAATATACTTACATAGATCATAATTTTAAAAATAAAAAATAAATTAATGAGAACAATAGCATTGTCCTTAATATCTGAATCAATGAAAAACTCCTAAATTTGCATATCTGCTTTTGTACTCATTTTTGTGATATGTTGCTTTGTTTTCCTCTATAAAATTTCTAGCCTAACTCAGATATACATGTGGAAAAGAGGGAAAAAAGTGTGTATTTTTTAGGTTGTAGATATTCTTCTCTGACACTATATCACTAATCCACAAGTAGTAGTTTCTTAAGGGATAATTCTAACACAAGCCTAAACACAAACCAATGAACTTTTTGTACCATCTCATTAAAGTCCATTGGTCTATCTTGCACTTTGAATGAATTTATATTGGTTCACTTAATAATGAAGATCTTTCAAATACTGTCATTTTTATTACACAATGTCAAAAAATTACATTTGGTATTAATACAACAAATCTCATCACTTAACTTTTAAATATTTCAAGTATATTTTCTAACTAATAGTTGCTTCCTTAATGGAAAATTTGGGGCACATTTGTGTCAAACACATCACAATACCTGAGATAGTATTTTTGAGTATTTTGTATACTTTTGGCAGTCTAAGGAGACATTCAAATAATTTGCAATAGTAATAATTTTGAAACATTTTATTCATTTCTTTAATAATGCACTAGAAATAACATTCCAAATTTTAATTAAAGGGTCTAATAGTTTCATTGTGGAATAGAATATGAGCTGATGATGTAAGGTATCTTGTTAACAAAGCATTCTTCTGTTTGTACTAGACTACAAGCTTTTATGAGAAATATGTTTTCAGTTTTATCAAATGTCTTTTAGCATATTTCTTCATTTTGTATGTATGCAGTCTGTTTTATTAGCATCCATTATTAAGACACTTTTGTACTGATGGGCAACATTCTTTGGTGGATTTTTCTTTTTCTTTTTTTTTTTTTTTAAAGATTTTATTTATTTATTTGACAGACAGAGATCACAAGCAGGCAGAGAGGCAAACAGAGAGAGAGGAGGAAGCAGGTTCCCTGCTGAGCAGAGAGCCCCGACGTGGGACTCAATCCCAGGACCCTGAGATCATGACCTGAGCCGAAGGCAGCGGCTTAACCCACTGAGCCACCCAGGCGCCCCGGTGGATTTTTCTTTTTAATATGCCATTGAGAAAACTCCCAGCCTAAACAAGCTCAAACATAGTTTTCAGTTATTCAAGAAAATCATTTGAAAAACACAGCTTATTCTCACATTTCAAAGTATATTTAAATTCCACAAATAAGATATTAGTTAATCAGTTTCAATGACATGCTAAAGGATCTAATTTCTGAGTGGATACAGTAAGAATAAATAACAGGGTGAAGAAAAAGAAAATACAGAGCTTGATTCATATATACACACACAGACACAATTGAAGTTCAGTTTTCTGAGACTGAACTGTACAATGAAAGGATAATTTCTTTTTGAAAGATTCATTTATTTATTTGAGAGAGAGAGAGACTCCCTGCTAAGCACGGAGCCTTGCTGAGCTTGGAGCCTGTGCAACCCAGGCTTGATCCCAGGACCCCAAGATCATGACCTAAGCTGAAATCCAGAGTTTGACACTTAACCAACTGAACCACACAGGTGCCCCTATGAAAGGATAATCTTTGCTATTAAGTCGTAACAGCCAGGGTACAGACATACTAGACAACTTGTAGTAAGGCAAAATTTAAAATACTCTTCCTAAGGTATCAGATTCAAACATTAGAAATGATGGAAATAACATCTAATTATTTCTGATTTATGGAGAATAAAATATAGATTTAACATAGCAGCATTTCTCATCAATAATCTTTATAGCTGATTTAAACAAGAAAACAGAAATTTCCACTTCTGGATTAAAATGAACAGCTTTTAACATCGTTCTGTAGAAAGAAAAACAGAAAGAGAGAAAGAGAGAAAGAAAGAATGAACAAACAAAAGAAAGAAAAAAAAGAAAAGAATAAAAAAAGGAAAGAAAAGAGAAATAAGAAAAGAAAAGAAAAAAAGGAGAAAGAAAGAAAAGAAAGAGAAGGGAAGAAAGAAGAGGGAAGGGAAGGAAACGAAAGGGGGGAAAAGGGGAAGAAAAATCTAAAAGAGATAATATATATTAGCACAGATCAAACAATACTTGTCAGATATCAGTTGTCAAGTGGCAAAAATCATGCTCTCTGAGAGGAGGCTAAGTGAGCCTACAATTACCCCAGTTCACTGCCTGAAGACAGTTTACAGGACATGGTGCTATAAGGTGGAAACCAAAGGAAACTGGGCAGAATTTCAAGGTTGAGGAGGAAGAAAGCAGAATTCAGGGAGGCCTAGGCAGATACATGTGTAAGGCAGAATACTAGATAGGAGGCCATAAGAGAGAGAGAATTTAAAAAATTTGGAGAGCAAGCTCAAGTTTTGGGCTGTGTACTAACCCATGTACTTTTGAGATGAATTGCCCAAGTTCAAGGAAAGAGCCCAGAGAAATCAATAGACCAAACAATTCTTAGCAGTCCTAGAGAGCTGGGAATTATTTTTGCATCACCCAAAGTTCAAACCCATCATAATACAGACGCATCACATGGAGTACTTGGATAGGTGTTGCCTAGTTGGGAGGCAGGGACTTCTTTGGGACGCCTGTGGGAATCTGCATTTTCAATCAAGGCCCTGACCACTCTTTCATCTGGGCCATTTCTCAGAGTTGTTTATACAGTGAGTTACTCAGAGAGATAAGGGAACATCATCAGGTCCAAGAGCAGAATTGCTTTGTGCTTGTATACAAAAACTCAGTATTTTGCAGCTGCTACACAAACCCAGCATGTGTGTCACAATTCATTTGGGCACACCATATAACTGCATAGGACAGAGGGTTATCCCAGGACAATCCAGATAAATATGCTGATGTTCATGCTTGCTGTGTCATAAGAAATCATGCAGATCCTCTACCACTTAAGCAGGAACAGCTGGGTGCCACCACACCCAACAGGTAAGAAGCCCGGTCTGAGCTCAGGATCTGTTCAGTTATTTAAAACTGGATACAGCTGACTACTTCTGAGCTTCAGTATTAATAAAACCACTTGGCCAACCAATATAAAACCATACTGTTTAATAAGGTCTTTTTAGTCATAGAGGTGTTATTTTAATACCTCTCCTATTTTTTATATATCCAGTTGTTCAGGAATTGCCCCCATGATGGTGGTGGTAGTGGGGTGGTGGCTGCAATATGCTGTTACTACTGGAGGTGTGTTTAGATTTTCCCAAAAAAGTGAATTTTATGGGAAATAAGTAATCACTTATATTCCACATAGATTAGAATTTATTCTCAAAAATTTTATTTAGTCTTGAAAATTAAATCTGGATGGGTTTGGTCAGTGCAACTCTAAGAATTTTACCCTTCTTGAAAAGTGCATTACTGGGTTACTACTTATTTCTTTGATTCATATAAATATTATTTAAGGATTAAAATATATATTTAACTCATAATAAAATGCATATGCATTTCCAGATATTGTCATAAGGGTTTCTACAATATTAGCCCATGTAGCCCTTACATATGTGTTGGTACAATAATAGTGTATCCACTATGTAGTTCAGAAAAATAAGACATAAAAGGGTGCATGATAAATATTTCACGTCTGTACAAGGACCTATAAATTGCAATGACAAAATTTTTGTAGAAAATAATTTTAAAACAAAATGGCAATGTAATTTGTGTTTCACATATTAATATATATATTTAATGGGTATTAAAGTTAAGTGTAATTTTTGCTTAAAATTTAAGCCTTATAGATATTAAATAAGAATAAAAATAGAAGTATAATCCCCTTCTATTTCTCTTTCAGATCAAATTCAGTTCCATTAAAGCCTTTATTTAGTTTTATGGTGAAGTAGGATTTTCTATGGTTTATTTAAATTTAGAAGAGCTTATAAGGTAATTTAAGATATACATGATACTTTGAGTCATGGTAAAATGTATAATGCTTTGAGTAACGAATAGTATTCTTGCAGAAATTAGGTGTGCAATAGTGAAGGATGGTTCAGGTTGTAGAGCAAGGCAATTTGATCCGAAATACATACATACATACATGCATACATACATACATATATCAGTAATACAGTTCACAATTTAACTTGTTTTTTGCAAGCTTAAGGCCTAAGGCAACCTATTTAATATTCATTTTATTCTGATAATGAGCCTAAACTAGACAAGAATAAAAAATAGCATGTTTTCCCATTGTCTAATTGTATCTTTTCTCCTTGTTAGGTAATTTAGCAATGCTGAAGTCTTTACAAGAAACACTATGCTTTTCTCACAGAGTTATCTTTTGTTTTCAGTTTTAACCTTGAGACAGCAAATCTGTTGTTATATATTTCATATTAGATGGATAAATGGTTGAATTAGTTTGTTTTGGTCCAAGCTTTCACTTACTTAATATTTCTCTAACTTAAAATGTTTGTTGGCATTGAGAATAAAAGTTGACCTTCAGATGAACAGAAACAAAAGCAGTGTGTGAAATATGACAATACACAATTTTTTAAGCAATCCAGGGTTTTGGGGTGTGTGTGTGTGTAATCTTATCTTAGGATCCCATCAGACCCTGAAACAAAGTCATGGGGGCAGGTAGTTTATTTGGGATATGACATCAGGAAGTATAATTGAAGGAATGAAAAAAGTGAGACACAGAAGGGTGAAAAGCCAATAAAAATTGCATTAATGGACATACTACACTGAGACTACAGGGACTTAATCTTTCTCAAACCTTCCACAACACCATATGGATCATTCTTTAGAATCGTCTTAAAAAATAAATACATAAATAAAGGAAGCTGGGGAATTATTTAAAAAAAAAAACTTTCAAACAAAGTTCATTGTTCATTGGTTGAGAGATACCCCACAGGGATTAAGTCCTGCAAGTTTCCATTCTGCACCTTACTATGGCTGAGGAAGCTCCTAGGAGATGCAAGGGGAGAACTAACACGCTGAAAATATCTTCAAGCCTGGTGGCGTGAAGGCATATGGGCAGGGTATGAACAGAGTTAGTTGGAGTCTGAAACCCAGATCTGCTCATAATCTGCCCTGAATACACTCTCTTGGTGACACTTGTGGATAAAGGATGACTACAATCTTTTAAAAAATCCTTAAGATAGAAGGATCAGGGGACAAGTTATTATACCTCCTTATTCATCATTTTCCTTCCATTCCACTCATTTTAGATTCTATTCACCCTCATACAGCACTTTCATTTGTCTGTAGCGCCTGGCCAGAGAAGTGACACAAATCTTCATTAATATGACATATGAATCCTTTCCTTTTCCAGAGCATAGTTTTTGCATAAGATGTCCCAGTGGATCCCTCAAGTTCCAGATACTTTCCTGCCTATCCCCATTACATAGCAATATCTAGTACTTCCTTACAAGAGGGTCTATTACCTTAGACACACTGTAATCCCTTACTTTGCTTCTCTGATAACACTAGTAGTACCAAATGGTCAGATGAGGGACATAGCTTTAAATTTAGTGGAGCCCATATTGTGTGCTCCCTCCAAAAGGGGCTTCTAGTCATGATGTGGTTTAACTTCTAGGGATAAGGGAAACAAATTCCCCAAGTGAATCACTGTATACGTGGGTGGCAGGGTCCAATTTTCTTCCCCTTAGTTCTGGTACCCACAAACTGAAAACACAGCATCATTTAATGGCCAATTATGCAACATAGATACTATGTTCTAGAAGATACTGCCCTACCCACATAGAGTATTCACACAAGGTGATGCATTAAAGAGGTCATTTCAATACTCCACATGACCAACAGCTTGGACGATATGTAATATTGTGGCACTAATAATTTTGATGATTATGAATCAATCATAAGTGTAAGATCAGAGCACCATTGATATATGAGGTAAATGCTGCCTCATAAATCCAACAGCTCACCAATGCCATGCCTATTTCTTTAGAATAGAAAGTGTAAAGTGTAATAAGTTTGTTATCTTAAGATGAAAGTCCAGAAAACCACTGGACATCTAAAATCTTCACTAATTGGTAAAGCAAAATGGTGAGTAGGAGGACTGTAGGCTTGCTTCATCCCACAAATATGGCTAGGAAACTATCAAATCATCCTAAAAAGCCCCAGAAATTAACCTGAAGACTGGCAGAACAAACTCCGCAACTAAAGGTAGAGAAGAAGCCACATGGAGGAAGGTGGGAAGTGAGGAAATGCAGTTTGGGAGAGAAAAGGATCATGGTCTCTACGTAGGGAGGGAGCTGTGGTCGCCAAGAAGGGCAAGCGAAAATCTAGCACACAGGAGCACACAGAGCAAATGAATCCACATAGCAACTGACATGGAAAGCAGAGGGGCAAAATTTTCTAACTTCTTGTAACCAGTAAGGTTTAAAGCCTGGTGTTCTAAGGGTCAGCAGACAGCTAGGATAGAGTCTGCAGGGCATTGTGCTGCTCTTGGAGAGAAGGCAGGCACACACCTGTGGGCATGCAGTGTGGAAACAGCAATCAGAAGAGCGCCTGGAGCACAGGGTGGGGAGGTTGTTTGCTCATCTTGAAGTGTGTCCCAGAGAGGCAGCATTCATGACAGAGCTTTCGGGAACAAAAGAATCTGCAGGTGGCCCTTAGCATAAGCACAGAGCCCACTGTTGGAACCATAGAGTCAACACTTCCTACCTAATTTGTCCACACCAAGCCCATGTTCCTGCTCCCTCCTGCCCCCACCCTGTTCCTGTTCTGGTGGAACTGCCCTTCCCAGTGGTGTCCGCCTCAGTCCTAGAGCAGTAGGGCTCCTCCCACACCATGACTCCCAACGTGGGAGTTTTGTGGGGCCTTGGTGCCAGCAGTGGTGCCAACAGGTCTCATCCCCAAGCAGACCACAGCACCCCTAGTTAAAACTGCTCATAATGGGGGCACCTGGGTGGTTCAGTCAGTTAAGCATGCCTGCCTTTGGCTCAGGTCATGATCTCAAGGTCCTGGGATGGAGTCCATATGGAGCTCCCTGCTCAGCAGGGGGGACCTGCTTCTTCCTTTGCCCTCCCCCCACTCCAGGTTTCTGGGCTCCTGCACGTGCTCTCTCCCTCTCACAAAAAAATAAATCAATAAAAATCTTTAAAAAAAAAACAAAGCAAAAACAAACAACAACTAGAACAATAAAAAACAAAACAAAACGAAACAAAAAAACGTTAACAACAGACAAAGACAGCCTCTACAGATATACAGGCCAGGAAGATAAAGCAGCCAGGACACAAAGCACAGTGCCCACAAAACACACTGGAGACACTCCTGGAGGTGCCAGGCCCTGGGGACGTGGGGACACTACACTGTAGGGCATGACAGGACTCCTTCTTCACAAGACCATTACCCTCAAGAACAGGAGACATAGCTGACTTTCCTAACACAGAGAAGCAGACACAGAGACTTAGAGACAATGTGAAGACAGGGGAATCTGTCCTAAATGAAAGAGTAGGACAAGGCTATGGCCATATATCTAAGTGAAACAGATATAAGTAACACATCTGATAGAGAATTTAAAGTAATGATCAGAGGGGCGCCTGGGAAGTTCAATTGGTTAAACATCTGTCTTAGGCTCTGGTCATGATGCCAGAGTTCCAGGATGGAGACCCGCAGTGGGCTGGGCTCCTGGCTCAATAGGGAGTCTGCTTCACCCTCTGACCCTCACCCTGCTCTCCTGCGCTCCCTCATTCTCTCAAATAAATAAAAAAAATCTTTAAAAAATTTTTAAAAATAATAAAGTAATGATCATAAAGATATTCACAGGACAAGCTAGACTTTAAAAGAAGACTGTAACAAGAGATCTTAATCATTATATCATAATAAAGGGGACAATCCAACAAGAAGATATTAAAATTGTAAATATTTTGTACCCAATATGGGAGCACTCACATATATAAAACAATTAATAACAAATATAAAGGAACTAATTGTTAATAATATAATAATAGTAGGGTATTTAACTCCCCCACTTACATCAATGGACAGATCATCTAAACAAATGGCTTTGAATGACAAACTGGACCAGATGGACTCAGCAGATGTATTCAGAACACTCCATTCTAAAACACCAGAATGCACATTCTTTTTAAGTGCATATGGAACATTCCTCAGAGGAGATCACATATTAGGCCACAAAACAAGTCTTAACAAATTCAAAAGACTGAAGTAATACCATGCATCTCTTCTGACCACAAGGCTATGAAATTAGAAATTAAAAATATGGAAAGAACACAAATACATGGAGGTTAAATGACATGGTACTAAACAATTAATGGGTCAATAAAGAAATAAGAGAGGAAATAAAAAAAACAAAAACAAAAAACAAAACAAAAAAACATGATGGAGACAAATGAAAATGAAGGCACCATGGTCCAAAATCTTTGGGATACAGCAAACAAGGTTCTAAGAGAGAAGTTTACAGCAAGATAGCATACCTCAAGAGGCTAGAAAAAGCTCCAAAAACAACATAACCTTACACCTAAAGGAGCTAGAAAAAGAACAAACAAAACCAAAAACCAATAGGAAGAAGGAAATAATAAAGACTAGAGCAGAAATAAGTGATATAAAAACTTAAACACCAAAAAAAAAAAAAAACCAAAAAAAAACAAACAAACCAAGCAAAAAACCCAAAACAAAACAAAACAAAATAAAATGGTAGAAAAGATAAATGAAACAAGGAGCTGGTTCTTTAGAAAGATCCACAAAATTCATAAACCTCTAGCCAGGCCCATCAAAAAAACAGAGATAAAGGACTCAAATAAATAAAATCACAAATGAAAGGGGAGAAATAACAACAAACACCACAGAAATGCAAACAATTATAACAGAATATTATGAAAAACTATATGCTAACAAACTGGACAACCTAGAAGAAATGGATAAATTCCTACAAACGTACAAATTACCAAAACTGAAGAAGCAAAACATAGTAAACAGGAACAGGAACAAACTGATTATCAGCAAGAAGAATTAATCAGTAATCAATAAACACCCAATGAACAAAAATCCAGGACCAGATGGTTTCACAGGCAAATTCTATCAAATCTTTAAAGAAGAGTTAAAACCTATTTTTTTTTTCCAAACTATTCCACATAATACAAGAGGAAGCAAAAATTCCAAGTTCATTCTATAAGAACAGTATGACCCTGATAATAAAACCAGGTAAAGGCACCACAAAAAAAGAGAACTACAGGCCAATATCACTGAAGAAATTAGATGCAAAAATCCTCAACAAAATATCAGCAAACAGAATCCAACAATATATTTTAAAAACCATGTCTCACAAGCAAGTGGCATTTATGCCAAGTATGTGAAGGTGTTTCAATATTTATAAATCAATCAATGTGATGTATCAGGTTAATTAGAGAAAACATAATAACCATATGATCATCTCAATAATACAGAAAAAAACATTTTACAAAGTATAACATCCATTTGTGATAAAAGCCCTCAACAAAGTAGGCTTAGAGGGAATTTACCTCAACATAATAAAGGCTGTGAATATCACACTCAGTGGAAAAAAACTGAGAGCTTTCCCCTGAAGCTCAAGAACAAGACAAGGATGCTGCCCATCACCACTTGGATTCAACATAATGCTGGAAGTCCTAGCTACAGCAATTAGACAACAAAAAGACATAAAATGTATCCAAATTAGTAAGGAAGAAGTAAAACTTTAATTATTTGTAGGTGACATGACACTCTATATAGAAAACCCTAAAACTCCACACCAGAAAACTACTTAAACGGATACACAAATTCAGTAAAGTCATAGGATACTAAATTAATGTGCAGAAATCTGTAGCATTTCTATACACTAATAATGAAGCAGCAGAAACTAAGAAAACGATCCCATTTGTAATTGCAAGGAAAAGTAGTAAGATCCCTAGGGATAAACCTAACCAAAAAGGTGAAAGACCTATACTCTAAAAACCATAAAACACTGATGAAAGAATTAAAGACGACACAAAGAAATAGAAAAGACATTCCATGTTCCTGGTTGGAAAAACATTCATTGTTAAAATAGCTATTCTACCCAAAGCTATACAAAAATTTAATGTAATCTTTATCAAAATATCAACAGCAGTTTTCACAGAACTAAAACAAAAATCCTAAAATTTATAAGGAACCACAAAAGAGCCCATATTGCCAAAGCAATTTTGAAAAAGAAAATGAAAGCTGGAGGTATCACAGTTCTAGACTTCAAGTTATATGACAAAACTGGGAATCAAACCAGTATGGTACTGGCACACACAAAAAAGAAAAGACACATAGATCAATGGGGTAGAATAGAAAACCCAGAAATGAACCCATAATTATGTTGCCAATTCATCTTTGACAAAGTAGAAAAGAATACCCGATGCGAAAAAGTCTTTTCAACAAATGGTGTTGAGAAAACTAGTCAGCTACATGCAAAAGAACAAAACTGGACCACTTTCTTACACCATACATAAAAATAAACTCAAAATGGATTAGAGACCTAAATGTGAAACCTGAAACTATAAAAATCCTAGAGGAGAATATAGGCAATAAAGTCTCTGACATCGGCTGTAGCAACATTTTTCTAGATATGCATTCTGAGGCAACGGAAACAAAAGCAAAAATAAACTATTAGGACTACCAAAATAAAGGGCTTCTGCACAGTGAAGGAAATAATCAGCAAACCTAAAAGGCATTAACAGATGAATTATCTGTAAAGGGTTAGTATCCAAAATACACGAAGAACTGATAAAACCCAGTAACCAAAAAAAACAATAACTCAATTTTAAAATGGGCAGAAGAAATTAACAGACATTTCTCCAAAGAAGACATCCCGATGGCCAAGAGAACATGAGAAGATGCTCAACATCACTGGTCATTAGGGAAATGCAAATCAAAACTATAATGAGATATCATTTCACATCTGTCAGAATGGCTAAATCAAATACACAAGAAACAAGTGTTGGGGAGGATGTAGAGAAAAAGGAATCCTCTTGCAGAGTTGGTGGGAATGCAAATGGTGTAGTCAATGTGGAAAACAGTATGCAGGTTCCTCAAAAAGTTAAAAATAGAGCTACGCTATAATCCAGTAACTGTACTCTGCATACTTACCCCCAAGCTACAAAAACACTAATTCAAAGGGATATGTGTTCCCCTATGTTTACTGCAGCATTATTTACAATAGCAAAATTAAAGCCCAATTAAGGTAAGCAACACTGATTGATGAATGTCTAAAGAAGATATGATACACACACACACACACACACACACACACACACACACACACAGCAATATTATTCAGCCATAAAAAAGAATGAAATTTGGCATTTGCAATGACATGGATGGAGCTAGAGAGTATAATGCTAAGTGAAATAAATCAGCCATAGAAAGACAAATACTATATGATAGCACTCATGTGTGGTATTTAAGAAATAAGACAAATAAGCTAAGGGAAAAAAAGAGAAAGAGAGAGGGAGAGACAAGCCAAGAAACACTCTCCACCATTGAGAACAACTGATGATTCCTAGAGGAGTGGGGAATAGGTGATGGGGATTAAGGAGTACACTTGTCATGATGAGTACCTGGTGATGTATGGAATTTCTGAGTCACTATAGTATACACCTGAAACTAATATGACACTGTATATTAACTGCTGGAATTAAAATTGAACAAAAGATACAACTGTTCCTTAAAAATAAAAGTGTTAGCTATCCCATTGTTAAATGGATTTCCTGCTAGTCAAAATTAACAGTGATTCTTACAGAATAGACTATCATTAATTCATTTGTGCCTTATGAGTAAAAATGTTTTTCTAGAACAAAGAACTTTCCACACAAAGGAAGAAAAAACATAAGACAGAATTAAACACTGAGTAAGAAAAAAAAAAAAACCAGAAAAAAATAAAAGCCTCATTAATTATCTTTTTCTATCATCTCTGGCTCATAGAGGACAGGGAGTGCTGAAATCACTACACTCAGTAGTGTATTTCTTATTATCTTAATGAAGGAAGTTAATTCAATATCCTTCTGGCTTTTGCCTGACATGGTAAATTCATTTTAATATGCATAGTTTTCTGTGCCTCCTTACCTTTTCCACATTTACTTGCTAAGGAAATTCTGACTATAATTATTTATAAGCTTAAGAAAAAATACCAAAAACTGCTAGGACCTGTGTTTTTTTGTTTTTTGTTTTTTTTAATAAGCAGTGTCTCCTATAAAAGAAATCAATTTCACTGCTCAGGTTATGTTGAGACTTGCCCATAGTTACTCATCAAAGATGACCAACAGAGCTAAGCTGCAGATTTTGAGGAGGGCAAGCTTCATCTTGTAAGACTTCCATTTCATGTGAGGTCTTTTGTGCTTTCGAAGTAACTTAAGCAAGAAGGTGGAGATCAATTCTGCCTCCCTGGAGGTTTTGGGAGAAGCTAGTTTCACTGTCCTTAAGCAACTCTATCTAAATTTTGCACACAGAGAAAAGTATACATATTAAAAACAAAAATGGTAAAAAAATAAGAGTTAAAATGATGGATAAAGAAGGTAAAATACCCACTAACAAATTATGAATTAAATGTGCAAACCAATAGAGAATAACATATTTTGGGGAAAAAAATGTTCAACACTAGATGAGAGTAAAGTAGTATCTACATTAACTACAGTGTTCTTGGAGAAAGAAAACGTGACAGAGAGATGATGTCAGCACTTTGAAAGTTCAAATAATAGATATCTGTTAACTTGCTTGAAAACAAGAAAAAGATTTTAAGTGTCAATCAAGAGCTGAAAGTAGAACTTCAGCTAAAAGCACTGAAGTTTGAATCCATTTAAATGGAGAAATAATGGACTTTAATGACAAAAATTAAGGACTACAAATATTTAGAATTTGGAAAAGAAGACACATGTTATAAAGATCAGAATGCATTATTAAATAGAAATATTATAACTGCTTTCATTTCAAACCAGGGCCCAGCTGATTGGCAACCGCAATGAAGGGTGGCAAGGAGAGACATTGTGCCATTAAGGTAGTGACCAAAGAATAAACCATCAGCATTCACAAGTGAATCCATGGTGGGTTTCAAGAAGCATGCCCCACGGGCATTCATAGACATCTAGAAATTTGCCATGAAGGAGATGGGAACTCCAGATGTGCACATGGAAGCAAGGTTCAACACAGCTGTCGATGCCAAAGGAATAAGGAATGTTCCACATTGTATCCCTGTGGGGTTGTCTATAAAACATAACAAGGATGAAGATTCACCAAATGAGCTCTATACATTGGTCACCTATGTACCTGTCACCACTTGAAAAATCTACATACAGTTAATATGGATGAGAACTGATCACTGGTTGTCAAATTAAGGTATAAAACTGGAAAAAAAGGGGCGCCTGGGTGGCTCAGTGGGTTCAAGCCTCTGCCTTAGGCTCAGGTCATGATCCCAGGGTCTTGAGATCTAGCACCAAGTTGGGCTCTCTGCTCAGCAGGGAGCCTGCTTCCTCCTCTCTCTCTCTGCATGACTCTCCACCTACTTGAGATCTCTGCCTGTCAGATAAATAAATAAAATCTTTAAAAAAAAAAAACTGAAAAAAAAGAGAAGAAATATTATGACAAAGAGAAATAAAAATATCGAAGTATTGGGGCATCTGAGTAGAGCAGTGGGTTAAGCTTCTGCCTTCAGCTCAGGTCATGATCCCAGAGTTCCAGGACCTACATCAGGCTCTCAACTCAGCAGGGAGTCCACTTCTTCCTCTGCCCCTCACCCCACTCTTGTGCTCAGTTCCTCTCTCTAATAAATAAAATCTTTTTAAAAAAATCAAAGTATCAAAGTAATCAACCAGAATCTAGAATTGATCAGCAGATCAGTGATAGGGAAGCTGTGTGTGTGTGGGGAGGGGTTAAGTTTTTGTGTTTTTTTTTAATTTATTTCAGAGACAGAGATAAGAGCAAATGGGAGCAAGGAGGAGAGGGAGAAGCAGGCTCCCTGCTGAGTAGGGAGCCCAATGCTGACTCCATCCCAGGAATCTGGGATGGTTACCCAAGCTGAAGGCAGCCACTTAACTGAATGAGCCACCCAGGTGCCCCAAGGAAAATATTTTCAGTGTACTTATTCTTCTGCTTCTCAGTACAGAGAGTCATTAGACAGACATTAAAGTTGCTGTATTAAGAATACATTTATTTAAATTAATATTTGAACATCTTAGCATAATAAAAATTGTCTAAAAAGTTAAACACTACAAATAAAACAATTATAAATTTTCTTAATTATAGAAAGAAATGAATAGTAATCTTCAAAACTTTCAAAAATCAATAATAGTATACATTATCAAATATTTTAAAGGAAACAAAAAATGGAAATGTATCCTAAAATATTATTGTAGAGCTAAGTCCAAACACATCTGACTTAGCAATATGTACAAAAAATAATTCATCTATCAAAATAAAAAAAAAAAGTTCTAGGAATAGATCAGAAAACAAAGCTGCATTCCATACATAGGACAGAGATAAATTTGAAATATTATATATTATTAGTCTATATCCACGATGGGAGCCATCAATTCCTTCTGTCTGTATGTTGAATCCATTCCTCACTGAAAAGTATAGTTCATACCTGCCCTCCCTTTGTCTGCACATATTCTGATGAATAAAATTTAGCAGATGTGATGCTGGAAGACTCCTATACTAGATCAAAAAAAGCTGGCATCTACTATATAAATTGTTTGGAATGTGCATTCTGAGGAAAACAGTCACCACATAAAATATCTTTATATCTTGAGGCCTTCATTCAGTAAGAAAACCCAAGCTGGCTACATGGGGAAGCCAAGTGGAGAAAGAGATTGACATGGGACCAACACTGGACCCTTTCAGCCATTCCAGACCTAGCAGCAGACATGTGAGTGATGGACCCTTCAGCTGTTTCCTGCCCCAATTATCAGTTTTGGTCACATCTCTATACCTAATGTCTCAAATTACCACAAAGAGAGGTACTTAACTATCATTATTTAATGAATTAATTATAGAAGTTATAATTACTCAATTACAGAAATTATAATTATAATTGAAGAATTTTTAATATAGATGATCAGGAAGAAGACAAAATTAGTTATCCACCATCAGAAACAATGTTAATAGTTTTCTACTGATAAATATATGTTATATGTATATACATATTTTATATAAATTGATTTACATTATTAATCTTATATACCTTTTACTTAATATTTAAATTATGAATGCATTTTATATTAGTATATATTCTACAGCTCATTTTAATAGTTACATAATATTTTATCTGTTCAGGCAATATTTCCTGAGAGTCTACCAGGTACCACCCACTTTTCTGCAGTTGATTATACACTGCTAAATGAAACAAAACTAATCCCTGCTGTTGGAGAATTTTAATCTAGTGTGGCAAACAATCAATAAATGTTGCTGCTTGGTTTCCCAGCTTCCGAGATAGATTTTATTGTGCACTAGGCTTATTAAGGAATGCCCTTGGTACCCACACCTCTAGAAAAGAGGAGAGTGAAGCAGAGTTAGGGCAGAGAAATCAAGTTCAGATGGAGTTCCTACCATAGTTTTGGCCAACCCCATAGGAAACTAAAGCTAATATATCATCAATTTGTCTCAAATTGAGAAGAGATAACCAGATGCAATAAAGACCTACAAGCATTATATTAGAAATTCTTCTAAATATCAAGATTATTTCTTTTTGGTTGTTTGGTTTTAAGTCTTAGTGGAAGAAATTTGATCACACTAAAAGCAAAATAAACTGATATAACAGAAATGGATGTTGATAAATTATATATCTGAAGCAAGCTGTATCAACAATACTTTGTGGGATGTCAGCAAGTTAGCTGAATAAAACATCCCCCATCAAATCTTCCCTGAACAATAATAATTTGACATCTATCTAAAGACAAAAGTGCCTTTGTGGGAGCTTTGGGATGCAGATAGGCAACTGTGAAATTCTGGTGTAGGGACAGCCATTTTGAGAAGACAGATTCATTCTAGGCAGCTGACTCACCAACCATGGTCCCAGCTATAAACCTGAGAATGGCTCCATATCCCTGTGGTCTTAGCTACAAACCTGTCTGGCCTGGTTCTGCACCAAGTACCTTATGCCAAGGGATCCAGGAAGGATTACTCTTATTTAAGTATTGAATATTAGGCATATAGACCTTGGTCCTGGTTCTGCACCCAGAAGCAGTCCTTGAACCAGCTCCCTTCTCCACCCTTGGCAGACACACTTCATGAACATTCCTGCTGGCACAGGGATATGGCAGGAGACATTCCTGTTTGTGTCCCTAAAATTCCTGGAAAGGCCCTATACGCCACTCCAAGCCCTTTAATAGCAGTCATGGAGCAGTCCTTTCCACTCAGGGATCTGGTGGATGACACACTTGTATTTGGAAATCTCCGTACTCCCACAGTCAAGTCTGCAGACCTCAAACTTAGCTGTGGAATTAAAATAGCCACTGGGTTCATTTCTAAATTTCCTCAGTCAAGGTTTAGGTCCAGTCTTGCCCATCCAGGTACTCATCCAGAGATTTGGCAGGATCCCTCCCAGGAATTTGGTGGGAGCCACAACCAACTGCACAGCTAATGATCAGCCTGCTATCTGAAGACCCAAGTATGAATCATGACATAAACCCTTATCCCATTACCAACTAACTCAACAATGTACTGAAGGTAGGTTTATCTACCCAGAGACCAGACCAGATCTGCACTTGCCCATGAACACGGTAACAAGCCCACTAGGCACAAATCTCACTGCACATCTAGTAACAGCTTTGAAATAGCTCCAATCCAGTCTTCTGTGATTCCAGAGGTAATTGCAACACCTCCAGGAACTGACAGAAGGTCTTACCTTCTTTCACACAAATCTGTAAAAACTGAAAGAGGTGTTCACTCCTTCAAATGCACAGACACAAATGCAAAGCTATGAAGATCACAAAGAAGCAGACAAACATGATACCACCAAAGAACACTAAAAAGCTCTAGTAACTGTCCCCAAAGAAATGAAGAAAGAATCCAAAATAATCATCTTAAGGAAACTTAATAAAAGGCAAGAAAACACAAATAGGTAACTCAATGAAATCATAAAAATAATACATGAATAACATGAGAAATTTAAAAAAGAAATAGAAACCATAAAAAGATCAAACAGAAGCCCTGAGGTGAACAATACAAGATGCTACCCACAAATACACTTTGGCTTTAAGACACCATAAAATGAAAGTTACAGGATGCAACGAGAGATCCCATGTAAATGGTAACCAAAAAAGAGCAAGAATGGCCATACTTATATGTATGACAGATTTTCAGCCAAAATCAGTCACAAGAAAGAGTATTTCACTGTAGAGTGACAAAGCAGTCAGTTAATCAAGATGATATGTGATAATTATAACTATACATGCACTCAACATTGGGGCCTCTATATGTTTAAAGAAAATATTACCAACTGAAGGGGGACATATAAAGCCATACGGTAATAGTAGAGGACTTCAATACCCCAGTTTCAATATTGGTTAGATTATTCAGATAGAAAATCAATAAGGTAACACTGACTTTGAACTATATGTTAGTTCAAGTGGACTTAACAACATAACATTCAGAATACTCCATCCCACAACAGCAAACTATACATTCTTCTCAAGTCAACACAGAACATTCCTCAGGATGGAACATATGTTGAACCTCAAAGCACACCAAACAAATTTAAGAAAACTGAAATTATAAGGTATCTTTCCCCCTCATAATGGCATGAAACTAGGAATCTGTAACAGGAGGAAAACTAAAAAATTTACAAATGTGGTTATGAAACAACATACTCCTGAGTAGTCAAGGGTCAAAAAGGAAATCAAAAGGGGAATTAGAAAGTATCATAACACAAAGAAGAAATGAAAACACAACATGCTAAAATGTATAGGACAAAACAAAAACAGTTTCAAAGAGGAAAGATTATGGCAATAAACGCCCACTTTAAGAAAAAAGAAAAATCTCAAACAACTTAATTTTACACAAGGAATTAGAAAAAGATGTAACTAAGCCCAAAGTGAGCAAATTGAAGGAAACAACAAAAATTAAGCAGGTAAAATAAATTTGAGACTAGAAAGATGATAGAAAAAAAATCAATAAAAATAAGATTTGAATTTTTTAAAGATAAAGATCAACAAACTTTTAGCCAGACTAACCAAGAAAATAAGAGAAAGAATTTTAAAAATTAAATTATAAATGAAAGAGGAGACATTACAACTGACACCACAGAAACACAAAAGATTATAAGAGGCTACTCTAAACATTTATATGTCCAAAATTTTAATAACCTAGAAGTAATGGATAAATTCCTTGAAATAAAAACCTACAGAGTCTGAATCATAAAGAAACAGAAAACATGAACCAACCAATGACAAAGGAGACTGAATCAGTAATCAAAAACCTCCTAATAAAGAAAAGCCCAGCACCAGATGGTTTCACTGATGAATTCTACAAACACTTAAGGAAAAATTAATGCCAATCCTTCTCAAACTATTGCAAAAGTGGGAACACTTGAAAATAGCATTACCTTTATATTAAGGCCAGATAATGATACTACAAGACAAACAAACAAAAAACAAAACAAAAACAAAACAAAACAAAAAAACACTGATGAGTAGAGATGTAAAAATCTCAGCAAAATACTAGAAATCATATTCAACAGCACATTAAAAAGATCATATACCATGATCCAGTGGGATTTAACCCCAGATGCAAGGATGGTTCAATATAAACAAATCAATAAACATGATACATTAACAGAATGAAGAATAAAAAATCACATGATCATCTCAGTAATACAGAAAGAGCATTTGACAAAATTCAACACCATTTCATGATAAAATCTATCAACAAATTGGATGTTGAAGTATATGCCTCAATATAATAAAGTAAAGAAGTAATATGCCTCAATATAATAAAGGCCATGTATGACAAATCCACAGTAAACATCATACTCCTATGGTAAAAGTCTTAAAAATGTTTCCTCTAAATCAGGAACAAGATAAGGACGCTCCATCTAGCCACTCTATTCAACATAGTTCTGAAAGTCTTAGGGCAATTAGAAAAGAAAAATAAATAAATAAAAGGATTCCAAATAGAAAAGAAAGAAGTAAAATTGTCTGTTTGCAGAAGACCTGATCTTATATACAGAAAACCCTAAAGACTTCACACACACACACACATACACACACACACACACCCTTATTAAAACTTAATGAATGAATTCAGTTATGTTGCAGGACACAAAATCAACATATAGAAATCAGTGGCATTTCTATCTACTAACAGTGAGATATCTGAAAAAGAAAGAAAATAATCTCATTTACAACAGCAACAAAAACAACAAAATACTTATGAGTAAATTTAATCAAGGAGGTAAAAGATCATTATACCAAAAACCATAAATCATGAATGAGGGGAGCCTGGGTGGCTCAGTGGGTTAAGCCTTTGCCTTTAACTAAAAAGATCATGATCTCAGGATCCTGGATGGAGCCCCGAATCGGGCTCTCTGCTCAGCGGGGGGCCTGCCTCCCGCCTCCCCCACTGCCCCAGCTGCCTCTCTGCCTACTTATGATCTCTCTCTGTCAAATAAATAAACAAAATCTTTTTTAAAAAGACATTAATGAAATAAATTGAAGAAAACACAAATAAATGAAAAGATATCCCTTACTCATGGATCATAATAATTAATACTGTTAAAATGATCATACTACCCAAAGCCATCTATACATTCAATGCAATCTCTATCAAAATTCCATGGCATTTTTTAAGAAATAGAAAAATAACCCTAAAATTCATATGGAACCACAAACGTCTCCAAATAGCTAAGACAATCTTGAGAAAGAAGAACAAAACTGGAGGCATCACATTTCCTGATTTCATGTTTACCGCACACTTAAAGTATTCAAAACAGTATAGTACCAACAGAGGCAGATAATAGACCAATGGAAGGGAATTGAGAGCCCAGAAAATAAAATCAGTCATGTACAGTCAACTAATACTTAACAAGGGAGCCAGGAATACAATGAGGAAAAGATAATCTTTTCCATAAACTGTGCTGGGAAAACTGGATATTCACATGTAAAAGAATGAAATTGGACGCCTATATTACATCACTCACAAAAATGAACTCAAACTGTATTAAAGACTTAAAGATAAGGCCTGAAGCTGCAAACCTACTGGAAGAAAATATAAGGAAAAAATACAGGAGAAAAGTCTCCTTGACATTGGTCTTGGCACCATTTTGGGGGTTATGACAATAGAAGTGCAAGCAACAAAAGCAAAAATAAGTGCGACTACATCAAACTATAAAGCCTCTGCACAGCAAAACAAACGGTCAAGAAAATGAAAAGTTAACTTAAATGATGGGAGAAAATATTTGTAAATTTTTTATCTGATAAGGGATTATATTCCCAAATATATAACGAATTTACCCAACTCAATAGCAATATACAAATAATCCAAGAAAAAAAAATGGGCAGAGGACCTAAGCAGACATTTTTCTCAGGAACATACAGAAGTTGCCAATAGGTACATGGAAGATACTACTCATCAGGGAAATGCAAATCAAAATCACAGTGAGATATTGCCTTATACCTATTAAAAATAGCTATTATCAAAATGATGAGATAATAAGTACTGGCAAGAATGTAGAGAAAAGGGAACAGTTCTGCACTGTTAGTGAGAATTTAAATTGGTATAGTCACTACAAAAGACAGTATGGAGATTCCTGAGGGGAATAAAAAGAGAACAAATGAAAATATGATGCAGCAATCCTACTTCTATGTATATATAAAGGAAATGAAAACATGGTATCAAAGAGATATCATCCTTCCAGTGTTTATTGTTGTATTAATCACAATAGCCAAGATATGGAAAGAACCTGATTGGCTGTCAGTGGGTGAATGGATAAAGAAATATGGCATATATATGAAATAAAATATTCTTCAACCATAAAAAAGAAGGACTTCCGCCATTTGTAATAACATAGAAAGCCCTTGAAGGCATTATGCTAAGTGAAATAAGTCAGAGAAAGACAAATAGTGCATGATCTCACTTAAATGTGAAATCTAAGAACAGCTAAACTCATAGAAACAGAGTTGAATGGGAGTTGCCAAGGTCTGGCAGAAGGTGGTGGGGGGTGAAATTGGGAAATGTTGACCAAAAGATATAAACCAAAGGATCAGTTTTGGGGAACTAATTCTCAGCATGGTGACTATAACTACCAATACTATATGATATACTTGAAAGTTGATAAGAGAGTAGATTCTGAATGTTTTTTCAACACACAAAAATTTTAATTATGTGAGGTGATATATTAACTAAACTTATTGCGGTTATCATTTCATAATATATGTATGTATTAAATCATCACATTGTACACCTTAAAATTCTATAATATATATGTCAATTATCTTAACAAAGCATGAAAAGAATGCAAAAACAAAACAAAACAAAACTTCTTGGTCTCAGAATCACAGCCATATTCTTTCATTTACATACTATCTATGGCTACTTTGATGTTACCAGACCAGACGTGAGCAATTGCTACAGATATCATAAATTCCAAGAGCTTAAAATAGTATTATCTTACCCTTTACAGAAAAATCACATCAACCCCCAGCTTAATAACTCTAGATTAGTTTTAATCATTTTTGTGAGGTTCAATTAATTCATACAATTGTAAATTTTTAAAAATGGTTGTAAAATCTAATAATGAAATAAAAAATACTATATAATCCCATAAATCATAATCTTTGACATTCTGTAATATTTTATTGGCTTATTTTCTATGAAATTTATACAGGGGATGGTATCCATCCTTCAATATTTACTGGAGGCCTACTATGTAACACAATTTCTAGGACTTATTATATAATAAGAACAAAACAGAAAATGTCTGTGATTCCCTGAACTTAGAATATAAAGGAAATATTTTCTCAATATTTTAATGAGATTATGTTGTACAGTGCATTATTTCCATAATATACCTTACTGTACATATCCTTGTTGCAAATTGATTGTTTTCAATTTCTGTTATTATAAAGAGTACTGAGTTTGAATGCTCTGATGTTAGAAAATATTTCCAACATCTTACCTTATTTCTCTAGGAAAGCATTACTAGAACTAGAATTATAATTTTAGAGGATTTGGGGAGTTCACAAATGATACTGTTGGCAAATTAAATGTCATAAAAATCTTAGGCAATTACATTTTTATAATAGTGGATAAGTAATAACTCAGTGCTTATCTAGGCCAAGTATCTCAACATAAAAATAACTACAGCATTGTTTTAAAAATCATAATCCTAACAGATATGACAAAAATTTTGTTTAGAATCTCTGAAGCCGCATTCTGCAATAGGACTTGGATATATAGATGATAGAAAGAAAAACAGAAAGAACTATGTATGTGCTACATAACTGAGACAAATGATAATGGTCTGAACACATTAGTTTCCATACTGCAGGCTGAGATTCGTTTGCTCAAAAGGCCACCGGTGGCAAATTTAGATGTTTACAAATCCACATATGTTAACAATAGCCCAAACAAGATTTTTAACCATGTATAGCCTACCTGCTTTGCACCAACCATGAAACCTCACCCCAAACTGCTAGCTATTGCTAGCTTCTGGGGCCATAAAGGCCTCAAGCCACTGCTGTCCTTCAAAGTGCTCTGACCCAGAAACTCCCTGCTGTGCTGCTGAGCTGTATCACCTAGACACGTAAGCTCCTCTTGGATCCCCAGCAACCTCTCAACAGATTCTTGTGGTCAGGGGCTTTCCCTGCATACAAACCTGTCAAAGCATCTCTCAATAACTGAGTACACTATACCCACCTGCTGGTTATCTTTTTTTCCTTTGGTGGGCCCCTGAACCTATCAAATCCTTTACTGTGTGTGTGTGTGTGTGTGTGTGTGTGTGTGTGTAAAATTATATGTAATAATTCTATGTAATTTTACTTAACCATATATGAATATAAATAAAATATTTTTGTATATAGCAGTTTGAAAACCCAATCTACTTGTAAAAAACTGTACAGTGCAACTCAGACAACATCAACTATGTCTTCACTAAGAAACCAATGATAACATTTAGTTTATGTTCTGTTCTTGTATATATTCTCCGTTTGATTTTTGATCATTTCTTTTTAACATAGGATATGTGAACAAATAATGACTCATTTTCCAGAATTATTTTTACGGGGCTACAGTTGGAGAATTTGTCATTGCTTACATCCTTTCTGAAGGCATCATTCCGGTAACATTGATTTCTAAAAGAGGATTTCTTTTTTGCCATTATCCTCGGGAAAAATATTTACTGAACAATTTATTAGAGAATAGGAATGACCCTGGAGTGCTATAGCTTTTCATTCATTTCTCTATCCGAGCACTGGCATTCATGTTTGGTTTTCTGGCTATATTCCATTTGCCATTATCAATGTTCTCTGGTAGGCAGATTATTTTCTGTGTATGATGGTAAATAGGGGAACATTTTATTCTGCTTCCTCTGACAGAATAAAGAACTTCCTTATAAAAGTCCCAGGGGGGGAAAAAAAAAATAGACCTTGTATTGAAGTTAGGACGCTTCCTCAGAGTGAAATTATACCCAACAATATTTTTTTTCTATGCAGAAGATTTAGTACATTTTTAAAATGTATACAAGTAAATAATGGAAACATATACTATAAAAATATACTAGGCCATTTTTTTAAATAGTAAATTCCATAAAATACATTTTGACTATTTTCCATCTACTTTATTAATTCTCACACATTTAAATATTTCTAGGAATATATGTGAAAAACAAAGCACAATCCTATTTCAGATAATTATCCAAAAATCCAGTATTAGCACTTAGCTATTAAGAAAGAAACAGAATCCATAACATAGTTTACTGCTTAAATCACTACATACTTTATTTGCTTTGTTAGGAAAATCACCAGTAAAAGATAGTTACTGTCCAACCACATTAAAAAAAAAAAATTAATGAGTATACACTCTGGGTCTGTGACTGCTAAGTTAACAGGGGTAAATAAGGCAAATGAGATTTTTTTTTTTTCTTCTCTCTTTGCATTTGCAAAATAAAAAGCAAACAAAACCACCAGGTCATTTCAACTAGTGTGAATGAATAAAGGGCTTAGGAGAACAGTGAAGGGACAGAAGAAGTCCCATTTAAGAGGATATTTAAAAAAAAAAAAAAAAAAGAGGCTATTTCCTCACAGATGTAACTAGGATTATGCAAAGTTTGGGGGAAACAGCTTTCTAGGCAAGCGAACTCCTACTACAGTGACTTAAATAAGACAGAAGTTTGTTTCTCTAGTGAAAACTCGGAAGATTTGTGGTCCAGGCCTTCCTGTGTGGCTCCGTCATCCTCAGGCTCCCAAGACTGTTCAGTCCTCACCGTTTCATGCAAGTATAAAGAGTAAAAGCACAAGACAGCAATCTTTATGGAGATGACATGAAAGTGATATACTTATCACTTCTGTTCACATTACACTGGTCTGAATTTGGTCACAAGTCAATAAAGAGACTGAGAATATAGTCTGCAGCCGCCAAACCCGTTACTGCCACAATTCAGGTGGTGATATTACAGAAAGGAAGAAGGAAAGGTTGGATGCTGAGATTCTGTTATCAGCCTTTCCACAGGCTCCAAGTTGAATACAAACTCACATTTTTATGGAATATGAAAAAAAGCCAGAGATGCTGAAACAGAGTTAGCTTGGAAGGAAAGGAGATGAGGTTGGTGAGGCAAACAGTGTGCAGATAATTTAGGCCATGTAAACTATGCTAAGAAATTTGAATTTTATTCAAAGATGATGGAGAATTGAAGTGATGGTCTGGGAGTGGAGATAACATTTATCATTTAAAAATATCAAACTGGCTCAATTATAACAAAGAGATTCTTGAAGGAAACAATAGGAGTAGTAAAAGAGCAATTAGAATCTTTAGCCAGACTTCCGGAATAAAGATGATGATGGTAGTTGTAAGAACTGATACAATTTGGTTATAATTCACAGATAGGGCTTATAACACTTCCTAATGTATTTTATGCAGAGAATGAAGGAAAGAGAGAGATCATGGATAACATCATTGATTCTGGTGTGGGAAACGAGACACAGTGATAACATTTACAGAGATAGAGAATATTGTCAATGAACCATTTTTATGGAAACACAACAGTGGTAAGGAGACCACATGTTATGTTTTGAGGATGCGGGCTTAAGATGTGTGTTAGACTGCAAGCAGGATTCTCAATAAACAGTTGGATACAGGGGTGTGGATGAAGGGAGGATGTCAGTATGTACAGGCATTAGAAGCTTATACATGAACAGAGACAGAGAAGAAAGAAGAAGGCTGAGGACAGAATCCAGGGGTATGTCAAAATTAGCAATTAGTCAAGTAAGGAAGAGTCATTACTATACTGATGGAAAGGAATGTACAAGGTGGTACAATGTATAAAGTATTTGAAAATCATGGGTTAAAGAGTATTCCTAGAGTGGTGGGTAGACTCTTAGAGGGCCATCATTTATCTTCATATCCTATTGTTCATGTTTTTGTGTAATCCCCTCCCTGAGTGTAAGTGGGGCCTTTCACTTGCTTCTAATCAATAGAATATGCCAAAGGTGATACTATATACATGACAACATATACATAATAAAATGATTGTTACATAAAATTATAGCTCCCATCTGGCTAGTGCTTGCTTGTTGTTTTGTTTTTGTTTTGTTTTTTGTTTTTCTGCCATGAAGGAGGAAGCTGTATATTGAGGAATTTCATATGGAGGAGCCTGCTGATGACCTCTAGGACCTGAGGGCATCCTCCAGCCATGAGACACTACAAATATCTAGAGAGAAGCTCAGTGCTGTATCTGCAAGGAAATGAATGCTGCTAACAACAATGCAAAGAGGAAAACAGCTCCTGACCTAGTCAAGCCTCCAGATGAGACTGAAGCCCAGCCTATATTTGACTGCAATCTCGGACTATCTTAAACAGAGGATTCAGCTTCCACGCCTCAGTTCCTGATTCACACAAATTGTAACATAATGCATATTTGCCATTTTAAACTACATTCTAACCTTGAATGATATTGTCATGCAGTAACAGAAAAATTAAAAACACAGACTATGGATGTAGAAGGCTATTGCTAAATTAGATTCACACAGTAGGGAAAGATAATGCAAATCTGAGTGAGATTAACTGGCAATTGAAAGCCTGCTATGAAAGCCAAACTGTCTCATTGACAGCACACAAGGAGCCTGTCTTGAGGAGGAAGGCAGAGAAAACTGAGTGTCAGAGCAAATAGTTATTCATCAAGAAACCTGAGCTCCAAAATGTTTAAATCCTAATCAAAGCAGATACACTGCACCAAAGTCAGAACTTTGCTTTTGAAAGAACAGGACTCTGACAAATGGATGGCAATATCTGAGTCCATAAGCCAAAATTCTTAAATTCTGAATCTGCCAAATAAGGCTATCACTCCCCGAAAAGAACAAGCATTCCCTCTTCCCTTGAACATGAGGTAATTGATTTGGAATCGTCTCAAGAAAGATTTAGCACCTAGCTATAAACCAAAGGGATAATCCAAACTTGCTGCTATGATAGTTCCATGAAACAGAGAGAAAACAATGGTCCCCACACTAAGGAAGGTCAAAGTGCCAGGACTTCTGTGATAGCTGGTAATTATGGGATTAAAGGTCACAACAAATTGGATATACTGGAATGGATATAATAATTAAGATACAAAAACCCAGCAGATGATTATGTTTCAGGAAAGGTCCAGAAGATACATCATGTTCAAAAGCCATAAACGATGTCTGGCAAGTGAAGTACCAGCGCCAGTAAGAGGTTCATGTTGTTCTGTGATCCAAAAGTTGCCACAATCTCCATATGAGAAGGTTGAAGTGAGTATGGCATCACCTCAGTGTGCTGCCTTTGCTTCGGAATCTGGTCACTCAAATCCTATGTGGTTTTATTAGCCCACAATAACTCTAAAATTCCATTTGCTGCTATTGCACGATTCTATCTAGCCATTGTTTGTTGTTTGTTTCTCAGTGGGAAGGTTGGTCTGATACAATGCTCCCATACAGTCAGCAGAAAGACCTCTTGACTGACTAATCTCATTTCTATTATTTCATTTTACAGTGGAAATAACAACGTACATATTTAACAAAGTGCAAGGTTAAATCTAGAACTCAAATGCCAGTCATTCTCTTGTAACTTATAGGTTCTTATTTTATGTGATTTATCTTATGCCATAAATTATAAACAACTATTTTTTTTTTTTTTAAGGCAGTTAATGTTTGTGCAACCTCTCTGGCCTTCCTTCCTGCATTTTCTCCTTCCTGAAGTGAATATTTTTCTGTAATTGTGTTTACTCTCAATATGTGCTTATTTGAAAACATCATTATCCAGTGTTATTCTTCAAAAAAAATAGTTTCACTGGGTATAGCAGTTTTATATTGATTTTTTTCCCCACTGTTTTGAACATATTATTTCAGTCTTCTGGGTCCATTTTCTTTTGAGAAGTCCTTTGCCAATCTAATTATTACCCTATGTTCAGTTATCTACATGGTTTTTTCTGATGGCTTGGTGTTCTCCTCTTTATCTTTGTTTTCCTACAATTTTCTGCAAGACTTTTAGATGTATCTCTTCCCTAGTCATATCTCTTCCCTGTATTGTGTTTTCTAATTTAGATGATTTGTGTTATTCACCAATCCTTACAGTATTTTTATGTATAACACCTTCTATATTTCCCCTTGCCTACCTATTATCCTCTTCTCCATTCTTCCATTCTGGTTCCACAATTAGAACTTACTCCATTTTGAATATTTCAGCAGTTTTCATGTTTTTTTAATCTCTTTTTAATCTGCTTATTTTTACTTAACTTTGAATTTTAGTTCAGTTAATCTCTCTTTATCTGTGTTTAGTATATTTACTGTGTACACTGTTTTTTACTTAAAATTTTAGGTTGTAATTTCTAGAAAATATATTAATTACTTCAAGCAATATATTTGCTAGTGTTTGATATATAATTTCTTTTGTTCCTTTAATTATGGTTCTTTTATGTTACAGCTGATAATTTTGATACATGCAGCCTTTGTGAAACTCCTTTTCAGTTTGCTTTTTCTGCTGAATTTTGCTCATAAGTGGATTCACTATTGTGTTTTATAAATTCTGATTTGAAACTCATGTTCTACAGAAACTGGTGTAGGGACACTATGAGATAGTCATTATTTTTTTATTTACTTCATTGACATACAGGTTTCAGAATCCAAGTATCATCCATGTGTTCCACCAATTATCAGTTTTTAATTTTTCATTGTTTCCTGTCTGATTTTTAATCCTGAATGTGGTAAATTTGTTCAGCCAGGAGGTCCTCAATCAGTCCCCAATCAGGTCCCCAATCAGTCCAGCCTCCATGAGGTTCCCAGGTCTCCAGCAGTCATCTGAGATTGGTCTAAGACTCCCTCCACCCTTCAAGGGGTCTTCCTTGGTAGCGTCTTTCATTTAACCTTCCACTATTTGCTTTATTCACAGCCTTTAATTCTTATTCTTAAAAAATTCTTATTTTATATGAAGTGTTTACAGGCCATATGTCAGGTTACAAAGATCTACCAAGACCCATCTTGACAAATAGGAGATCCTTAAGCTCTCTCCCACTTTTCTGATTTTCTCTTTCTCCTTGTTTTTGGATCTTGGACATATTCCACATTTTTTGTATGAAAGATATCCATTACTAGATGCAAGATATCCATTTACATTTTTGTAATTCAGAATTATAAAATGCACTTTACTAGAATTTTTTCTATAAATTTAACCTTCCATACTAATGAAAACTTGATTTCTCACCCAATGCCATTTTTTCTCAGGGGTGCTACATTTAGCATTCTATATAGGGTCTTCCCAGGTCATAAATACTTTTCAGGTCTTTCTTAGCATGTGCTCTTCCCTCCGCAGGCACATGGCATTCTAAACTCTGTAGTATACATTGGCACTTTTGAATATCCTAATTTCCCAAAGAAACTACTTCCCCAGATAGATTTGTCTCTCAGGCTTTAGGCAAACTGCTGTATGTATATCTCAAATGTATTCTTTTTGCTTCAGACAGTTCTAAGTTTTTGTTCACCTATCATATTTTTGGGCAATGCCCACCTCTTCTTTGTGACGAATGAGTTCCGAATTAGGCACATCAGAGATGAGCACCTCATATCAATCCCCCAGAAAGCTTAGAAGAGATGAACCCCCAAATTTGCAAATAACATCTGCCCTTATCGCTCTAAAACCAGGTTCCGGGGTTCCACACTAGGAATGTGGCATGCTATCTTCAAGACCGTTGGTGAGCCAGAGACAGAGTGGGGAAAGGATATATAAAAATACCAAAAGACTTTCCCACCATTTTCACATTGCTTTTTATTGATTCGGTGTCTGCTTCATTGCTGTAAACCTGTGACTGTTTTCTGTGATTCTGACAAAGTTGGTTCTGACAGTTTCTGCCCGTTTTTCAATGTTATTTTTCAGTGTTACTATGGAAAAGCAAGAATTTAAAGCTTCTGCTGTACCACTTTGTAGACCTAGACAATTTGTGTTCAAATGCAGTGAATACAAACTGTTTATTATTTGCCAACATCAATTAAAAATATCAGGGTCAAGAGATTTTGTTTTGCCTGCTATAGCAATTTTCTCATCACTTTTTTAGGCTCCACTAATGGAGCGCTCACTATTTTTCTAACAGTTTTTGTGCTGCTTTTCTAGTATCTGCCAATAACAGCTCAGCCCCAAAGCCAAGTCCATGTATTTTAGGTTTTTCTTATGGTAGCATCCTAATTATGATATCCTTTTTTTTCTTTTTTTCATCATTTAGCATTTACTGCACAACAACAACAAAAAGATCTCAAAATTCAATGGCTTAAAAGAAGCAGCATTTAATCCAAATGCTGTAAAATGGCAGTTTGGGTTGTACACAAGTGACTAGTTCACCTGTTCACTCAGCTGGGTTCACTCACCTGTTGGTGGTGAGTTGCTTGGCAGTTTGCGATGACCTCAACAGGGAGAGACTGCAACATCCCTTCATCATTTCTTAGCACCTCACAGGTTTTCTTGGGCTTGATCACATGGTTGCTGTGTTCCAGAAGTGCAAGTACAAGCTGTAAAGCCACTTTCATTCTGGGCTGAGAACTCACCCACTGGCATTTCTGTTTCTTTCTATCAATTAATGGTCAGACTGGATTTGAGGAATGGATAAACCGACTACCTCTTGAGTGGGGATGCACAATTGGTAGCCTATTGGAAACCTACCAGATCTGTGTGGACTTAGTTTCTCTCCTTTAGGTAGCTACCATTACTTCATTTTTAAATTTAATGATATTTATTATCTTCTCCATTGGTAATCAGCATTGTACCTTCTTCACTCTAGTTCTAGTTTCATTTCATCTAGGAATTTTAATTGTCCTAATTACAGAATTAGCCTTAATGGCAATTTTGATAGAAAATATATACTAATGCAAAAGATACATTCTTATATCCCCATTATTTCATACATTTTAACTTATATTATAGGGCTGACTATTAATAGATTCTCCCTAAATTAAAAAATCCATACACCCTTAAAATATAGAAAACCACAATTGCACTGACCATGCTTCTTTCTGTCAAAACTTTTGCTCCATTTTACTGAATAATGATCTCGTCACTGTTTTCTAATCTTTTCTCTTTACTTTAACACGTATAAGCAAATTAACTTATTATGTAACTGTGGGGTTGTTTGGTTTAGTAATTATAACTAAAACTATCTGTAAAATTGTGTGTGTGTGTGTGTGTGTGTGTGTGCTCATGGGTGTGTGCATATTAGGTTGCTTTCATAAATAATGGACTAAAGTAATTGAATGTGATCACTAATTGTATCAACAGCTTTTGAAGCTTAGGCAACAGAATAAACTACTATTTACAATGTTTTATACTCAAGATAATTTTCCAAACAATGCCATTTTCTGCAAATGGCAACTATATGGACACAGAGAATATTCACCAATGAAAGTGTATACATCATGCTTTTTTGATGCCCCTAGAGGTCTGAATAAAGCTTTTAGGAAAAAAAAATGTTGAAGCTGTATTATTAGCTACCCTTTTGTCCTCATCCACTGCATTAGTGTTAGAACATAGTATTATTCTTTTTATCATTTGTAATACAAATATAAAAAAATAAGGTTTGGATATCAATTCCAATACCATTCAAATCCTACCAAAAAAGTAAATGGTAGAATATTTTACTTGTTGAATTGTTTGTATGAATTCACATATTTAGATGACTCTAAATATTCTAAGAATCTAAACAGTCTAAAGGGCAAAATACTAATCAAAATAATTGCTAATTCTTTTTTTTAATTTATGGATTCATTTCTCACAGAATAAGTTCACCTAATTTAGTTAACATACAGTGGAAATCCATATATAAGAATAAAGTTTATCTTTAGGTAAAGAAACATAACAAGTATGTGGGTTGTTAGAGTTTAATCTTTTTAAAAAATGACAAATGTAAAACCTAATACAAAATAAAGCCTGATAATTACTTGAATTTTTCAGTAAATAAAGACAATTATCATATGGTTACACTAATATGTGGGATATAAGGAATAGCACAGAGGACCATAGGGTAAGGGAGGGAAAACTGAATGAGAAGAAATTAAAGAGGGAGACAAATCATGAGAAACTTTTGACTCCAGGAAACAAACAGGGTTGCAGAAGGGAAGAGGGTAGGGGATGGGGTAACTGCATGATGGCCATTAAGGAGGGCACGTGATCTGATAAGCACTAGGTGTTATATGTAACTAATGAATCACTGAACACTACATCAAAAACTAACTGATGTACTATATGTTGGCTAATTGAACTTAATAAAAATAACAAATAAGTAAATAATTATAAATACATAAATAAAAAGAAAATATTAACATTAATATAGAAAACTGAAGTAACGGAAGTCACAAAATTTCAACTACCTAAAGTTAATAATTGTTAAAACTGTTTCTTCTGGTACATTATCTACATGATTATGACAAACATGATATAAGCATGTACACAAATATTTTATCAATTGCATAATATTCATCCAATTAATATCCCATATTTTTAGATAGCATATAATTCCTAATGTCATAATATTTTATAACAATCTTAAAAGGTTATATTATTATATCTGAGCTCTGATCAGCCCTATCTTTTCTGTTGCACATGGTTTTCTCTGTTTGCTCCAAAAGATTACATTAGATTTCACCCATATGTGGAATTTAAGAAATGAAACAGATGAACAAAGGAATAAAAGAGACAAACCAAAAACAGACTCTTAGTTATAATCTGAGAAAGGTTACCAGAAGGGAGTAGGTGGGGGAGATGAGTGAAACAGGTGACGGGGATTAAGAGTACCTATGCCTAGGAGCCTGGGTTAAGCTTCTGCCTTTGGCTCAGGTCGTGATCCTGGGGTCCTTGAATCAAGTACCATATCAGGCTTCCTGCTCTCCGGGGAGCTTGCTTCTCTCTCTGCCTCTCCCTCTCTCTCCCTCTCTCTCTCTCTGTCTCTCATGAATAAATAAATAAAATCTAAAAAAAAAAAAAAAGAGTACACTTACCAGAATAGCACTGAGTAATGTATAAAACTCCTGAAATCACTATATTGTATACCTGAAACTAAGTCAACACTGTATGTTAACTATACCCTAATCAAAATAAAAAATAAATGAGTGTCTCTGTGGATATGTGATAGAGACTTACTTCTGAATGTTTTCCAAGATAGATTCATAAAATGATTATGATTGATCTAAATGAAAAATAAAATTACTATTATTGATGTTTATCTTCTGAAGGAGTATTATGTTTTCTGAGGAGAACAGTTGAAATCTAGAGGAAAAAAGAAGGGTGGGAGGCAGACAAGTTATAATTTATCAGTGTTTTCCACTCTGTCCCTGAGAGAGGATACCCAGACTAACTGATGACCTATTAGTTACATCTGACAGAGGGCTTTACTGGCCTGTGATAACTTGATAATGCTTCCATTAAGACCATTGAAGCCAACTTTGCTTTGATTCCACAGTGACTTCACTACAAATTTTTATTGCATGGTAATTAAAATTACTCAATAACCTTGTGTAATCTATATTTACAAGGTTAGATAATTGTTGACCATCACAGTCAAAGGTAGATATATAACTACAAATCACAAAGCACTAGGTATGCTCATTGTTACTAGAGTATCATTGCTTTTAGCCCCTCACAGATGAAAAAAAAGATATATGTATGTATATTAACCATGTATATATACATACTGATAAATATTTCTGTATGTAACCATCTGTATCCTGTATCTATATTAAGCATGAGTTAATACTGATGTCTCAAATCTGATCCTTTTAAATAAACATAATAATACATACTTAAACATGCTCTTTTTCATTTCAATTATTTTATCAATGTTCTGTGTTCTAAAACATTTTTTAAACTGCCGATGGCAAAGATTGGCTATTGCCTAACCAAATGTATCCTTCTTTCATCTCCCTCTTCCACCCCAGGTTAAAAGACTACATCTTTGCATTCTAATCTTGGCAGCTAAGTATGGCCAGGTGACTTGCAGCTAGTGGGGAAAGAAAATCTTGCGGTGGGACTTATAGGAGACTTCTGAAAATTAAGACAGTCCTCTGGCACATCTCTTTCCTTTACCTTTCCCCCTTTCCTTCAGTTGCCTCGAACTCAGACAAGATGGCTGGATTACTAATAGCCATATTGAATCACGAGGTAATCATGAAACTAGAAACCCATGCTAGACAGTAAA
Source organism: Lontra canadensis (assembly GCF_010015895.1). Taxonomy (NCBI): domain Eukaryota; kingdom Metazoa; phylum Chordata; class Mammalia; order Carnivora; family Mustelidae; genus Lontra; species Lontra canadensis. The sequence goes on from NW_022631089.1 coordinate 4,203,212, forward strand.
ACAAGAAGAGAAGCCTGAAGCTTTGATAACTCAGAGCTGCCATGCTGACCTTGGTCTGCCTACATCCAGACTTATTTTATTTGAGGAAAGAATAAATTGCTATTATTTGCCTTTCTGTTTTGTTCAACCAAACCAGATACTAATTGATACAATTTTGAAAGTCTCTTAGAAATGGTTTCTTTTTTCTCTTTCTTTTTCTTTTTCTTTTTAAGAAAGAGAGTGGGAGGAGGGGCAGAGAGAGGGAGAGAATCCCAAGCAGGCTCCATGCCCAGTGCTAAGTATGACACGGAACTCCATCTCACAACCTTGAGATCATGACCTGAGCTGAAATAAAGAGTTGGACACTTAACCAACTGAGCCACCAAGGCCCCTAGATACAGTTTCTTAATAAAATAAATTTTTATGTCTGCTTATTTATTGTATCCCTCCTCATACCCCCAAATAAAAGACTTCATGGGGAAGGTCATTTAGAGGAGTCCTAAAGAGAGGGAGTAGTGAAGGGATGGATGTTAAGACTTGTGGGTAAAGGAGAAGAGGAGAAGCCAGGAGGGGTGAGGAAGGGGGAGGGGAGGGGAGAGAAAATGAAGAGGGGAAGGGGAAGTGAAAAAGGAGGGAAAAAAAGACAAAAGAAGAGAAGAAAGAAGGGAACATGGGGAGCTTAGAGTAATTTCTGGGCAACAGAGATAATATTATATTATCAAGGATGTGAGTAAATAAGAGTATACCTCGGGGACAAATGTAAAAAAATGATCAGATAGCTTGGGCATTGTTGGGTAAGTCTTTTTCCCTCTCCTTCCAAGAGTCTGATTTCATGAGTGTTAAATTTTTTGTTATATTTGCATAGGTCCCTATAAAATATTTCCAAGAAACAAAGTCATTTGCCTCAGACACAGTGAAAAACAATAAAACAAAACACCTAATGAGTTTTCAATGGGGCATCTGGGTGGCTCAGTCAGTTTCGGGTCTGCCTTCGGCTCAGATCATGATCTCAGGGTACTGGGATCAAGCTCTACATCAGGCTCCTGGCTCAGCAGGAAGCCTGCTTCTCCCTCTTCCTCTGCCTGCCATTCCCTCTGCTTGTACTCTCTCTCTTTCTCTCTCTCTCTCTCTCTCAAATAAATAAATAAAATCTTTTTTTTTTTTAAAGTGTTCAAAACATTGAGCCATGAGCCAAGGCATTACCCATTTTAAATTTCTTGGCAGTGTTTTCTTTACACCATGGTTATCTTTTAACTTAAAGTCCTCTATTTCCGTATCCACTATCTGACTTGGTCTCTGCATTCTTAACAACTTCCACTCCTAACAAGACTCATGGATGTGAATTCTAGGACACACTGGTTGCTTATAAAATAGAGTTGCTATCTGATGCTAATTGGATCAACTTTCTAACTATTCAACACGTAGACTCATTCCCTAGACAACTGCCCATTTAGAAGACAAAGAGACAAGTTTATGATTTGGTACAATTTTGCCAAGTTACTCTCACTCTGAGAAAAATAACAACTCGCTAACTTATTTAAGATCAAATTTTTTTCACATCAACAGGGTGTGCCTAGCAACAAGCACTGAACATAACATTGATCGGGATATCTAGTTTACATGGGAGCATTTTAAAATAATATGCTTTGTTGCATGTATATTTTACCTAGAAACACATTTTTATTTCTTAAAAAAAGAGGCTGCCAACTACGATTTACATTACAATTCCACATACCTCATAGTCTCAGTAGTTCTAGAGTGTGCTGTTAAAATATGTCTTTAAGTTTAGCAAAGCATATCTTTTCAAATGTCAAACATTTGTTAAACCTGACTGAAAGCGATTTAGTAGCCCTTGGGTACTGCTTGCTTTTGAATAAAAGTTGCACTGAAAGAAGCCAGTAATAGATAGTAATATCTGAAAAAACTTTCTACCTGTAAAGTTGAAAATGAGTTAAACAGCTTTATTTTTTTTCTTAACATAACCTCTAGGATTCAGGGGAAATGAAAGTTCTTTTTATTGAATTCTGCCAATTGACATAATTTATGAAGAGAAGGGAGGCTAGGTGCAAGTTAATACTTCAAAAGGATAGCTCAAAATGCACAACTTTCCCAAGGCAGTAAGATAGGGCAAACTGGTCTTCGAATGACTCTCATTCAAAAATTATCTCCCTTCCACTCTTGCCTAATCCTTGATTAACTTTGATGTACATCAACGAAGAAATATAGTTGATCTCTTCATAGTGCAAAAACTTTTACAAACTGGTCTCCAATAAGGGCAATACGAATACACAGGAAGTTTTACCCACCTAGCAATGTTTCTCCATATGTTGACTGGCTTGATTAATTTCATAAGTATCTTGAAAGGATCCTTCCTAGTCAAGAAATTAAAAACAAAAACAAAAACAAACCTCAGTGTGTAATCATTTGTTTTGTGAACATTTTTTCTCACATTGATTTGTAATGTTTACAGATAAACACCTAATACCAAACTTGGAAGACTGTAGATGACTAAATAATACAAGGTCCAAATATGCTGAATCGGTCTGGCACAGAGTTAGCAATAAATATATGCTAGCTCCTTTAACAGTCTCTCATCACTGAAAGTGGAAAAATAATAAAGTTAGTCCTCTGCACAAGCGTAACTCCATTTTTTTAAGCATCATAGTGAGTGGCATAAAAATTACAACTCATTAATTTTAGATGTTTTGGTAAATTGTAAATTCAGTGACTTCTATAGAATGAAAAATATATGTGTAGCAGATCTTAATATGGGTCACTTCCGTGAATACCGAATTATACTATGCATTTAAATTAAATAGACCATAAAGTTTTCACCAGATAAGTGCAGTGGCAATTTTTCCTTTTTTATATGCTCCCATTGAATTCTCTACTGCAAGTCAGATATTTTTGACAAGGACCCTTCTTCCAGTTGCTCTGACTCATCTCTAGAATTTTTCTAAGGTTAACCATAGTTCTGGGAATTGGGGGCTTAAATTTACAAGTTTTTCCATTATTAACTAAAATACCAAACTCCCTCTTATCTCACAAATGTTCTGTTTGACTCTGGCAAATTATTTAAATTCCCCCAGACTGTAAAACTTGGGCTTAGAACAGGAAGCCCTTATTTGTTCAAGTTCTAAAATTCCAGGTTTTATTCAATATGAAGACTCTCTCTGTTTACATATTCAAATAGGTGTGACTGTGACAATTCCAAGACTAATCTTGGCCTCAACTGACACTAGCTAGAAGGGCTTAAACTCTTTTCTGACATTATGTGTATGAGATTAGGAGGGTCATAATTACACCATTTCTCTCTAAAGAATAAGAAGTATGCCTGACATTCTTAAGATGAGTCTGAAAAATGTTATTCACATGTTTTCTGCCCTTTTACTAAAAGGAGATTAAAACACAGTCTAGCATCACATTATTATAGATGTAATTTTTAAATCCTTATTAATAATAATGATAATAAAACTACTCCTTTGCTCATCCTGTGCTGTGCAATGTGCATGGTGTTTTACATAGGTTAGCTCAGTTAATCCCATAGGCCACACTGAGTGCTAGCATTTGCTGAGGCTTTAAGATAAGGTAAGCAAAGGAATAGTTCTTAGAATATTCATTTCTGACAATCACCCAGGAAAAAGGTGCTAGGTTAGGGTTCTATTACCATACATACAGTTTCTTATCCTAGTGAGCAAGAGAAATGCGATGTCCATTTACCATGGCATTTAAAAATTTGGTACACAGGGGTGCGTGGGTAGCTGAGTGGGTTAAGCCTCTGTCTTTGGCTCAGATCACGATCTTAGGGTCCTGGGACGGAGGCTCACATTGGCTCTCTGCTCAGCAGGGAGCCTGCTTCCCCCTCTCTCTCTGCCTCCTGCTCTGCCTACTTGTATTTCTCTCTCTGTCAAATAAATAAATAAAATCTTTAAAAAAAAACAAAAGTGGGAGACAAACCACAGAGTGTTCACAAACATACTGAAGACAACAAACGAGGTGATTTTGACTCTGATAAGGAATTATATATTTCTAGGAATAACAAACCAAAATTATTCAAAGGAAATAATATAGTTTATAATGACTAAACATTCAGAACACTTTTTTAACTGCTGATTTTTTTCTGATTTTTTTAAAAATCATGGGTGTATTCCTTACATATTGCCAAAATCATGAAATTTCAAATTCAAAAACACACTTAGAGACTCAGAAAAAGGAAGGAAATTAATTAACAGCTCTTATTCACGGATGGTTATTATTTATTAGTAATTTGATTATTAGCATCTTTCAGTATATATATAATATATAATGATTCTTATACAATGTACCATACATAAATATATATGTCATAAATATATATAGAATGGAATGTACTTAATGATACCCTTTCACATGTAAATTTCAATTTGTTTTGCCAAACAGCCAACCAGTTTTCTCACTGCTATAAAAAAAAAATCTTGTGTTCTATGATCAGCTTTGCCATTTTTATACAACAGAAAAATGGCATTTTTAAAAGCTAAGTTGTTTATGAACTTTATATTCTTTTTCCTCAGAGAAGTGTTTTACAAAAAAACAAAGCAACCTATGAAAAACAGAAGAAAAACAAAATGTTTAAAATTCCAATTCTCTAATTTTTCTGAATATACTTTAGTATGCCTCACTTAAAACCCAAATATTCTTCTTTGCTCGACAATACTTTCTTTGATTCAGTTTTACTAAACATCACCCCCAGACCATGCAACACAGGCTACTGTCTACTTAGGTACGTAAGGCCAACAATAGAGCTATTCTGAAATATCAGTGCATGGCTAAGACTTCCATTTTCCTCTGGGCAAGCCGACCCAACCTGGGATTTCCGTTTCTGTGGACCTCGGACAAGGACTGTGTCCTTCTTCGGTCTATTTTGGTAATATCTGTGCTCATGAAAAATGATAAACTAAGTAATTCCAGCTTTTTCTTTAAATTCGTCTTACTGCATTTAAGCAGTTGAATGTAATAAGAAAATTATAATTGGAATGTTACTGAGGACTTTTTGTTTATACTGCAATTTTTACAAATTCCTATTTAATTCTTTGTAATAGTTTAATTTGCCCAATTTTATAGCAGAAATCATACTAAAAATAAATGAAAGTTTGTGAAATGGTATAATTTTTCTTTAATATTATATCTTCCAAAGAGATTAGCAGAAATGAAATTACTGGAAGAAGTATATGAATGTATTAAAATGCATAGTACATATTACAATTTAGCTTCCAAATGAACATGAACACATAATACCACTGGAATTATTGACAGTCTTATACACAAAACTGTACTAAGTTGTGGGTTTGTGTTTCATTGATTATTCATTTACAATTCACTACTGAGCGCCTGTCACAGGCCAGTCACTGTTCTGAGTTCTCTTAGGTTATTTTAACAGGCTTTTCTACCTGTAAGGATGTAATCTTCAGGTGTGACCTTTGTTTTTGAATTTTCTGCTCAGACTGGTTGCTCAGTTTCCTACTGGATGTGTTTTGATTGTGTGGGTGTTTTATTTACATCCCTTTCTGATTAAAAACTCATAGTTAATTAATCACCACAAAAGTATGTAGCACAAAACATGAAAGTCTCTAGCAGTAGTTGAGAACAGCTTTACTCAGATGCTTTTCAATACTTTAAAACACATTTTGTATAGTGACCATACATATATAAGCTACTATATAATATTATGTCTACTAATATATATTGGAGCACTGAGGAGCAGATACTACTGTATGCATAAATACCTCATTTAATCCTTACATCCATGTGGTATATGGTTTTATTTTGTCCATAAGCTATTCGTTATTCTGATCTAACTGTATATGTTCAAAAAGCATTATTCTCATTTTCTTCCACCCCCATCCTGCTATCATTTAGTTCTTCTCAAAAAAGAAGTAGTCTGGGTCTTTCTCACATTCTCCTTCCAATCCATAGTCACTGTACTCGTCCTACCTACTACCTCTTACAAGACCTTATTGTTAAATTTTCGAGAATCTTCTCCCACTCCAATTGCTAGCCTGACTCAAGAAAACCCAGCACTTGCATATGAAAAAAACTTAGAATTTTAAAAGTATTTTTACCCTTAGGAACACCAAAAATTTGCTTTGGGACCCAAATACAAGAAAATTATTTGTCAAATACCAAGCAGACAGATTTTCCCCCTCTGAATTTCTGCTATAAGTTACTCTAGTTACACTTAGGTAACCTGAATAACTTTGATTTTTTTTTTTTTTTTAAAGATTTAGGGGGGAGGAGTCAAGATGGCAAAGGAGTCGCAGACTGAGACGACATCAGGTACCAGGAGATCAGCTAGATAGTTTATCAAACCATTCCAAACACTTACAAATCCAACAGGAGATAGAAGAGAAGAAGAGAAGCAATTCTAGAAACAGAAAATTGACAACTTCCTGAAAGGTAGGACCTGCAGAGAAGTGAATCCAAAGTGACAGGAAGATAGACCACGGAGGGAGGGGCCAGCTGCCAGCAAGGAGCGGAGCAACGGAGCACAAAATCAGAACTTTTAAAAGTCTGCTCCACTGAGGGACATCGCTCCAGAGTCTAACTTGGGGTGAAGCCCATACAGGGACAACATGGTCTCAGGTTCTGCAGGGTCACAGAAGGATCAGGGGTGTCTGAGTGTCACAGAGCTCACAGATATTAAATTGGGGAAGCAGGCTACAGAGAGGGAGCCAAGGAGTGAGCACTCAACTCGGGGTTACCTTAAACTGAGATCTGTGGCACAGTGAGGCCACTGCTCTGTGAGCAGGGACCCCACAAGAACTGAGGAGACCCCCATGGAAGAGTGCAGGGATCCGCTCGGTTTGGAGACTCCAGATGGGGCTGAGTGTCTGAGACAAAGATGCTTGGTCACAGGCTGGGTGAGCTCGGAGCGTGGCCGGAGACCAGGGAGACAGGAATGATTGAGCACTTTTCTCTAAGTGTGCACTGAGGAGTGGGACCCCAAACTCTTGACTCCTCCAGGCCAGAGATTGGGAATCCACCACTTTCATTCCCATCCTCCAGAACTCTACGGAAAGCATTCAGGAAAGAAAATCTGTGGAAAGCGAACCCCAGCGGATTACTTAGCCTGGCCCCTGGTAAGGGCAGTGCAATTCCGCCTTGGGCAAAGACATTTGAGAATCACTACAACAGGCCCCTCCTGCAGAAGATCAGCAAGAAATACAGCCAAGACCAAGCTCACTTAGCAAGGAAAACAGCAGAATCCCAAAGGAGGAGAAAGCAAAGCATGGAATTCATGGCTTTTCCCCCATGATTCTTTAATCTTACGAAGCTCATTAATTTTTTTAACTTTATTTTTTTCTAATGCTAAATTTTCTTTTAACTTTTACTCTTCCTCTTTTTCTTTTTTTTAAGATTTTATTTATTTATTTGACAGAGAGAGATCATAAGTAGGCAGAGAGGCATGCAGAGAGGCAAGCAGAGAGAAAGGTAGGGGAAGCAGCCTCCCCACTGAGCAGAGAGCCCGATGTGGGGCTCGATCCCAGGACCCTGAGATCATGACCGAAGCTGAAGGAAGAGGCTTAACCCACTGAGCCACCCAGGTGCCCCACTCTTTCCTATTTTAACGTTTTTTTTTTTTTTAGCTAATTTGTCTTAATAATACCTTTCATAAAAAAAATTCACTGAATCTTCATTATTATAGTCATATTTTATCCTTCATTGTATCTAACTTTATTTTTTGTATACACATAAGGTTTTTTCTTCTAAAAAAAATGTGGGATACAACTTCTTCTAATAGACCAAACTGTACCCTAAATCTAGCAAAGGGTTTTGTTCTAGTCTCCAGCCTTAGCAAATTCTATTTTCTTTTTCTTTATTCTTCCAATATAACTTATCTTATCAACTACTTTTTTAGAATTTTTTTAAAAAAATTTCATCTTTATAGTCATATTCCACCCTTTCATTGTGTTTACCCTTATTTTGTGTGTGTATATATATATAGAGAGAGAGATAGATATTCATTCTTTAAAACTTTGGAAGGTAGTTTCTTCTAAAAGACCAAAATATTCTCAGAATTAAGTGGGTGACTCTGTTCTATTCACCACTCTAACTTATATATATTCTTTTTTATATTTTTTCTTTTTTGTTTCTTTTAATTTTTCTCCCTGAACTTCTTTTTACCCCATTTATTCCCCCCATGATTTGAAGTCTCTTCTGATTTGATTAAAGCACATTTTCCTGGGATCTTTGCCACTCTTTTAGTATTTCATTCACTCCTTCATATATTCTTATCTGGATAAAATGACAAGGTGGAAAAACTCACCACAAAACGAAGAACAAGAGGCAACACCAAAGGCTAGGGACTGAATCAATACAGACATTGGTAATATGTCAGATCTAGAGTTCAGAATGACGATTCTCAAGGTGCTAGCTGGGCTCGAAAAAGATGTAGAAGATATGAGAGAAACCCTGTCTGGAGAAATAAAAGCCCTTTCTGGAGAAATAAAAGAACTAAAATCTAACGAAGTTGAAATAAAAAATGCTATTAATAAAATGCAATAAAAAATGGAGGCTCTAGGATAAATGAGGCACAAGAGAGAATTAGTGATATTGAAGACCAAATGACAGAGAATAAAGAAGCTGAGCAAAAGAGAGACAAACAACTACAGGACCATGAAAGGAGAATTCGAGAGATAAGTGATACCATAAGATGAGACAACATTAGAATAATTGGGATTCCAGAAGAAGAAGAAAGAGAGAGGGGAGCAGAAGGTATATTGGAGAGAATTATTGTAGAGAATTTCCCTAATATGGCAAAGGGAACAAGCATCAAAATCCACGAGGTGCAGAGAACCTGCCTCAAAATAAATAAGAATAGGTCCACACCTCATCATCTAATAGTAAAATTTATAAGTCTTTGTGACAAAGAGAAAACCCTGAAAGCAGCCTGGGACAAGAAGTCTGTAACATACCATACCCAAAATATTAGACAGACAGCAGACTTATCCACAGAGAGCTGGCAGGCCAGAAAGAACTGGCATGATATATTCAGAGCAATAAACGAGAAAAACATGCGGCCAAGAATAATATATCCAGCTAGTCTATCACTGAAAATAGGAGAGATAAAAAGCTTCCAGGACAAACTAACAAACAAACAAACAAAAAAACTGAAAGAATTTGTAAACACCAAACCAGCTTTACAGGAAATATTGAAAGGGGTCCTCTAAGCAAAGAGAGAGCCAAAAAGTAGTAGACCAGAAAGCAACAGAGACAATACACAGTAATAGTCACCTTACAGGCAATACAATGGTACTAAATTCATATTTCTCAAGAGTTACCCTGAATGTAAATGAGCTAAATGTCCCAATCAAAAGACACAGGGTATCAGAATGGATTAGAAAAAACAAAACCCATAAATATGCTGTCTACAAGAAACTCATTTTAGACCCAAAGACACCTCCAGATTTAAAGTGAGGGGGTAGAAAACCATTTACCATGCTAATGGACAGCAAAAGAAAGCTGGGCTGCCAATCCTTATGTCAGATCAATTAGATTTTAAGCCAAAGACTATAATAAGAGATGAGGAAGGACACTATATCATACTCAAAGGGTCTGTCCAACAAGAAGATCTAACAATTTTAAATATCTATGCTCCTAACATGGGAGCAGCCAACTATATAAACCAAGTAATAACAAAATCAAAGAAATACATCAACTATAATACAATAATAGTAGGGGACTTTAACGTTCCCCTCACTGAAATGGACAGATCATCCAAGCAAAAGATCAACAAGGAAATAAAGGCCTTAAATGACACACTAGACCAGAGGGACATCACTGATATATTCAGAACAGTCCATCCCAAAGCAACAGAATGCACATTCTTCTCTAGTGCACATGGAACATTCTCCACAATAGATCATATCCTGGGTCATAAATCAGATCTCGATTAGGATCATTCCCTGCATAGTTTCAGACCACAAAGCTATGAAGCTAGAACTCAATAACAAGAGGAAATTTGGAAAGAACACAAATACATGGAGACTAAAGAGCATCCTTCTAAATAATGAATGGGTCAACCAGGAAATTAAAGAAGAATTGAAAAAATTCATGAAAACAGATGATAATGAAAACACAACGGTTCAAAATCTGTGGGACAAAGCAAAGGCAGTCCTGAGAGGAAAATATATAGCTATACAAGCCTTTCTCAAGAAACAAGAAAAGTCTCAAATACACAACCCAACCCTACACCTAAAGGAGCTGGAGAAAGAACAACAAAGAAAGCCTAAACCCAGCAGGAGAAGAGAAATAATAAAGATAAGAGCAGAAATTAATGAAACAGAAAACAAAACAACAACAGAATAATCAATGAAACTAAGAGTTGGTTCATTGAAAGAATTAATAAGATTGATAAACCCCAGGCCAGACTTACCAAAAAGAAAAGAGAAAGTACTCAAATAAATAAAATCATGAAGGAAAGAGAAGAGATCACAACCAACACCATAGAAATACAAACAATTATAAGAACATATTATAAGCAACTATACGGCAGCAAATTTTGCAATCTGGAAGAAATGGATGCATTTCTAGAGACATTTAAACTACCACAACTGAACCAGGAAGAAATAGAAAACCTGAACAGACCCATAACCAGCAAGGAGATTGAAGCAGTCATCAAAAATCTCCAAACAAGAGCCCAGGGCCAGATGGCTTCCCAGGGGAATTCTACCAAACATTTAAAGAAGAATTAATTCCTATTCTCCTGAAACTGTTCCAAAAAATAGAAATGGAAGGAAAACTTCCAAACTCATTTTATGAGGCCAGCATTATCTTGATCCCAAAACCAGAAAAGGATCCCATCAAAAAAGAGAATTACAGACCAATATCCTTGATGAACACAGATGTAAAAATTCTCATCAAAATACTAGCCAATAGGATCCAACAGTACATTAAAAGGATTATTCACCACGACCAAGTGGGATTTATTCCAGGGCTGCAAGGTGGGTTCAACATCTGCAAATCAATCAATGTGATACAACACATTAATAAAAGAAAGAACAAGAACCATATGATACTCTCCATAGATGCTGAGAAAGCATTTGACAAAGTACAGCATCCCTTCCTGATCAAAAATCTTCAAAGTGTAGGGATAGAGGGCACATACCTCAATATCATCAAAGCCATCTATGAAAAACCCACCACAAATAACATTCTCAATGGAGAAAAACTGAAAGCTTTTCCGCTAAGGTCAGGAACACGGCAGGGATGTCCATTATCACCACTGCTATTCAACACAGTACTAGAAGCCCTAGTCTCAGCAATCAGACAACAAAAAGAAATTAAAGGCTTCCAAATCGGCAAAAAAGGAGTCAAACTATCACTCTTAGCAGATGATATGATACTATATGTGGAAAACCCAAAAGACTCCACTCCAAATCTACTAGAACTTGTACAGGAATTCAGAAAGTGTCAGGATATAAATCAATGCACAGAAATAATTTACATTTCTTTACACCAACAAGACAGAAGAAAGAGAAATTAAGGAGTCAATCCCATTTACAATTGCACCCAAAACCATAAGATACCTAGGAATAAACCTAGCCAAAGAGGCAAAGAATCTATACTCAGAAAACTACAAAGTACTCATCAAAGAAATTGAAGAAGACACAAAGAAATGGAAAAATGTTCCACGCTCATGGATAGGAGGAACAAATATTGTGAAAATGTCTATGCTACCTAAAGCAATCTACATGTTTAATGCAATCCCTATCAAAATACCATCAATTTTGGGGCACCTGGGTGGCTCAGTGGGTTAAGCCGCTGCCTTCGGCTCAGGTCATGATCTCAGGGTCCTGGGATCGAGTCCCACATCGGGCTCTCTGCTCAGCAGGGAGCCTGCCTCTCTCTCTCTCTTTCTCTCTCTCTGCCTGCCTCTCTGTCTACTTGTGATCTCTCTCTGTCAAATAAGTAAATCTTTAAAAAAATATACCATCAATTTTTTTCAAAGAAATGGAACAAATAATCCTAAAATTTATATGGAACCAGAAAAGAGCTCCAATAGCCAGAGGAATATTGAAAAAGAAAGCCAAAATTGGTGGCATCACAATTCCAGACTTCAAGCTCTATCACAAAGCTGTCTTTATCAAGACAGTATGGTACTGGCACAGAAACAGACACATAGATTAATGGAACAGAATAGAGAGCCCAGAAATAGACCCTCAACTCTATGGTCAACTAATCTTCGACAAAGCAGGAAAGAATGTCCAATGGAAAAAAGACAGTCTCTTCAACAAATGGTGTTGGGAAAACTGGATAGCCACATGCAGAAGAATGAAACTGGACCATTTCCTTACATCACACATGAAAATAGACTCAAAATGGATGTAAGACCTCAAAGTGAGACAGGAATCTATCAAAATCCTTGAGGAGAACAGAGGCAGCAACCTCTTCGACCTCAGATGCAGCAACTTCTTCCTAGGAACATTGCCAAAGGCAAGGGAAGCAAGGGGTAAAAATGAACTATGGGGACTTCATCAAACCAAAAGTTTTTGCACAGCAAAGGAAACAGGCAACCAAACCAAAAGACAACTGACAGAATGGGAGAAGATATTTGCAAATGACATATCAGATAAAGGGCTAGTATCCAAAATCTATAAAGAACTTCTCAAACTCAACACCCAAAGAACAAATAATCCAATCAAGAAATGGGCAGAGGGCATGAACAGACATTTCTGCAAAGAAGACACCCAGATGGCCAACAGACACATGAAAAAGTGCTCCTCATCACTTGGCATCAGGGAAATATAAATCAAAACCACAATGAGATACCACCTCCCACCAGTCAGAATGGCTAAAATTAACAAGTCAGAAAATGACAGATGCTGGCGAGGATGTGGAGAAAGGGGAACCCTCCTACACTGTTGGTGGGAATACAAGCTGGAAAACAGCATGGAGGTTCCTCAAAAAGTTGAAATCTACCCTATGACCCAGCAATTGCACTACTGGGTATTTACCCTAAAGATACAAATGCAGTGATCCGAAGGGGCACATGTACTCGAATGTTTATAGCAGCCTTGTCCACAACAGCCAAACTATGGAAAGAACCTAGATGTCCATCAATAGATGAATGGATAAAGAAGATATGGTATATATATACAATGGAATACTATGCAGCCATCAAAAGAAATGAAATCTTGCCATTTGCAATGACGTGGATGGAACTAGAGGGTATTATGCTTAGCAAAATAAGTCAATCAGAGAAAGACAATTATCATATGATCTCCCTAATATGAGGAAGATGAGAGGCAATGGGGGGGTGGGGGATAGGAAAAGAATAAATGAAACAAGACGAGATCAGGAGGAAGACAAACCATAAGAGACTCTTAATGTCACAAAACAAACTGAGGGGGGGCCAGGGGGAGGGGGGTAGGGAGAGGGTGATGGGGTTATGGACATTGTGGAAGGTATGCTCTATGGTGTGTGCTGTGAAGTGTATAAATCTGGCGATTCACAGACATGTACCCCTGTGGCTAATAATACTTATATGTTAATAAAAGAATTAAAAATTATATTAAAAAGAAGATTTTATTTATTTATTTGAAAGAGAATGGGAGAGAGAGTGAGAAAGAACACAAGCAGGGGTGAGGAGCAGAGGGAGAACCAGACCCCCTGCTGAGCAGGGACCCAACGCAGAACTTGATCCCAGGACTCCAGGATCATGACCTCAGCAGAAGACAGACACTTAAATGATTGAGCCCCATGACTTTGATTCTTATTGAAAATTAAAACATAAAAAGTACAAAAGATAAAAACCACAAAGAAGAATATCTCAAGATATCTTACCATATATATTTGCCAAGGAGAATATATTTATAGAGTAAATATATTAGTCATATGTCTGTCCTATTTACTACCTCTATTTTAATTTCTCTTGTAACTTCATTTTAAATGTTTTTCAATTAAAAATATTATGTTTAGTTAACATTTTTTTTAAATGCCGTTTTCTCTTTGTGGTTTTGCTGTAACATCTACATCAGTTATTGCCCTTGATGTCATGTCCTGCCTTTTTGTCAACTCATGTAAACCTTGACTTAAAAAGTATTCTATAAAATCTGAGTACTTCACATAACGCAATATACTATAGCATAGTAATTTTTAATTATTATTATTATTTTTTATTTTTTAATTTTTTTAATTTTTTTTACATTTTGGGAGGACTCACAGTGAGGGATGTATCATAGTGTGCACTGAACTTAAAATGTTATATATAGAGAGAGTGTTCCCACACCTGACAAGAGAAAAAAAAAAGTCTATTTATTTATTTAGTTAGTTAGTTTGTTAAGAGAGAGAGCACAATAATTGAGGGGGGGGTGACAGTGGGAAGGGAGAGAAGATAGAATCTCCCTAGCAGACTCCCTGCCAAGCATGGAGTCAGTGCAGGGTGTGGGGCTCTATCCCATGACCCTGAGACCACAACCTGAACCAAAACTTGAGCCAAGAGTCAGATGCTCAACCAACTGAGCCACCCAGGTGTCCCTGAAAGTCTGTTTTTAACCTTCTACTTTGCATAAAGCCTCACTTCACCTCCATCCTTCTCCTTTATCATAAAGTATACTTCTTTCTTCTTCAAAACTAGAGGATTTTATGTTATTCAGAAATCAATAATGTTTACTGAAAACCATACACCCAAGAACGGAAATCATGTTGAGTGACACCTGGATCTCAAGAGTAAAAATCAAAGGCAGAAGTGCCAGCAAGTTAGCTTTTTCTTGTTTCTTGTACATGTGCCACAAGCAAATTAATAATTTTAACTAAATGAGCTACATAATTAACCCCATCTATCAAACAGAAATATTGCTATTTTGTGGGTTATATTAAAAGACCATAATAAAAATAAGATAATACAATCATCAAGGAATTTCATCTTACCTAGGACAATCAGTCCCCATAATTCTCTTTATGAAAAAAAAAATGGTTTTCTTTCTTAAACCATATATGATTGCTAGGAATTTTAAGAAATTGACTTGGTTTAGGCAAGCAATCCTGTATCTTTTCAGGCAGTCTGCTTTGTCTTCCTGTATGTTGACTTTATTCTTAAGGAGGATTTTTCTTAGGTACCTAAGATGGTGGATAGGCATACCCCTCTAAAGGATTCACATAAGGCTTTCTTTTGGCAAAGGCCCATTCTTGGACAACGACTGATCCAGCAGATGGGGTATTATGATTGAACTGTGGCATGTGTGTCATATATGAAGGCAAGGACATACAACTGACAACCACACCAGCTCCCCTACACAAAACAAAAATCATGGACAGGAAAGAAATAACTAAATTTAAAAAAAGATTCAATATTACCTCTTATTAAAAGTGGATACCAGGGGCGCCTGAGTGGCTCAGCGGGTTAAAGCTTCTGCCTTCCACTCAGGTCATGATCCCAGGGTCCTGGGATCAAGCCCCGCATCCGGCTCTCTGCTTAGCGGGGAGCCTGCTTCCTCCTCTCTCTCTCTCTGCCTGCCTCTCTGTCTACTTGTGATCTCTGTCTGTCAAATAAATAAATAAAATCTTAAAAAAAAAAAAAAAGAATCTGTTTAAAAAAAAAAAGTGGATACTGGCAGTGTTTCTAATTAAGTGGAAGCTACAAAATAGGTGGGAGGACCTAGCAATCTACCAGAACAAATACCGAATTCAACCCTCTGAATTCAGAGACCCCTTGCACCTTCCAAAGTTGTCTGTGAGGTCAAACTTAATACACTGTAAGCCATCATTTAGGGGTAATGGAACTGTTCTAAATTTTGATTGCATGATGACTGTTCGACTCTCTACATTTACTAAAAATTGTAGAATTTTATCGAACAAAGAGGCAAATATTAAGATATGTAAATTATCTTCATTAAATGTTAAAATAAAGTACAATTTAAAAGAAATGTATCTCCATATCCCAGCTTCACCACTGACTCATGACTTGCATTCACACTGAATCCCAGTGATTTCTGCTTAGATTTTAGTTTCATTCTTCTGAACATTCATTTCAGTTCTCATCCAGACAGACATTTCCATTAGTTAAGAATTGTGGGTTGGTTGGCCTTTCCAGTAGATTGATCTCTCTTGAATTATGCATCAGAGAATTTTCTTAATATTGCTAGAACACCTATGGTGACCTTTTCTATTTTGTAGACTGGATAGAGGATATTTTTATATTTTCAATTATTTTAATTAATTTTTCCAGAGGAGAGAACTAAACCCACAATTCAGACTAGTGTTTTGATTTGTTTTGATTTATAATCCCAATATCCTTTTCATACACATTTTGCAAAGGTCTATGCAGTATCTGTCACTGCATTTGATACTTGTATTAGCTGGCTAGGGCTGCTGTAACAAAGTGGCACTATCTGAGTAGCTAATGCAATAGAAATTTATTTCCTCACAGTGTCGGAGACTAGAAACCCAAGATCAAGGTATCAGTGGGGTTGTTTTATCCTTAGGGCCATGAGGGAAGGATCCGCTGAAGGCCTTTCTCCTCAGTTTATAGCAATCTTCTCCATTTGTCTTCACATTGTCTTCACTCTGTAGGTGTTTTGTGTCCAAATGTTCTCTTTTATAATGTCACCAGTCACATTTAATTAGCGCCCACCCTAACGACCTAATTTTAACTTAATTACTTCTTTGAAGATCCATCTCCAAATACAGTCATATTCTGAGGAACCAAGATTAGGACTTCAACATATAAATTTCTAAAAAGACACACTTCTGCCTACAGCAATACTTTCAACTTAAAAAAAATATATATATATAGTCAATGATATTATATATCATAAACATTAGGCTGGATTATGGATGTGCCAGCAACATAGTAAGAAAACCTACTTAATGGTAAAGTTCTATTTCTAACCAAAATAGATTATTTTGATCATCTGCAGAAACTCCTATACCAATATCATACTTTGCTTTTATATGACCATTTTGGTGTCTTTTTCATTCAAGCGTATCTTCCAAAAGAAGTATTCAATTATAAATGTTTCTTTTTTTTTTAAGATTTTATTTATTTATTTGAACGACAGAGATCACAAGTAGTTGGGGAAACAGGCAGAGAGAGAGGAGGAAGCAGGCTCTCCATGGAGCAGACAGCCTGTTGCGGGGCTAGATCCCAGAACCCTGGGATCATGGCCCAAGCTGAAGGCAGAGGCTTTAACCCACTGAGCCACCCAGGTGCCCCTAAATGTTTCATATACAATATGAAAAAGACAAATATAGATTTATATTTATATTGGTGAGTTTAGGCATTTTCGAGATCTGAGGGAAAATCATAAGCGAGAAAGAGAAAATCATATAAAAGGAACTAAATATTGCAACACGCACATGATATGCCATAACTATTTTAAGTTTTACATCTAACGCCGTAATGTTTATTGACATTCCAAGGACCAGCTGTGAAAAGAACATGATCTTGTACTCAGCTTTTATTCCTCATTGCAGGCTGCTGCCTCTGCTGTCAGATTTTCTACCTGTAACTGAGATCTATGGCGTGTAGCTCTTACTGATACCTAAGGGCATTTCCAAAGTAACCATGCAAAATACAATCACCAAAAACAACCGGCATCCCAATTGCAGAAGACTGTGTATATAAGGATCTGTTCTAAGTACTTACATGCCCCCTTTAATGAGCAATCTCTTCCAGTGATTTCAAAATAGTTGTACAACAAATTTATCAGTAAAACTGAAGCAGATAATATCATTACAGAGAGATAAAGTTAGTGTCTACCATGTCAACATTTATCAA
Source organism: Lontra canadensis (assembly GCF_010015895.1). Taxonomy (NCBI): domain Eukaryota; kingdom Metazoa; phylum Chordata; class Mammalia; order Carnivora; family Mustelidae; genus Lontra; species Lontra canadensis. Next base: position 4,220,946 of record NW_022631089.1, read on the forward strand.
TTCATCAGGTATCTATGGGGGTTTTAGAAAAGAAGACCATTTTCACTAGATCCCATTAATTTAAAATGACCAGCAGGATATACTGCAAAGATAAAATGCTAATGTTCAAAAAAGGAGAAATTTGATTTTTAAATTAAAGTTCCCAAATTTTCTGAGTTATTATAGAAACTATTATCTTTGGGTGTCTGTTATACATGGTTGCTTCCATCACCATGAATTCATCAGCATTATAGAGAATCATAAAATTGGAAAAGGAAGTAAAATCATCAGTCACTGGGCTACTGGATAAGAGTACAACTTTAATAGAGACTCTGGACATGTGTGTATATATACATATACCATATATATTCTATATATACATAGACTCATGGGGGAAAAAAAATCTATTGTCAGGAAAGTCAATGTAAATTTAAAAATGTGGTTAAGGGAAAAGCCAAAAGAAATTTTTATTGGTGACTGTTTTTTCTTATCACGAGATCAACGCAGATTGTCCCATTATTCTCAGCTCCATGATGAACAGTTACATAAATTTATTATGCAGTTTATTCTCTTAAGACATGAGAAATACACTACAAAGTTGATTACTACTATTTAAAGTAGCATTGTCTGTGTTTTCTTAGGTCATGATACTCCTGCTATAATATTGCACTACTGGGCATTCTCTAGAGAGATCCTCAAAATAGTAGTACCAGCTTACTTCATTATTTTCCTCCCTTGGCTACTTAAAGTAATTCAAATCTCACTGACCTTAATTTACAATTAATTTTAAGATTTACTTATTTGAGAGAGAGCAGGAGGGACAAGCAGAGGGAGAGGGAGAGGATCTCAAGCCGACTCCATTCTGAGCGCAGTGCCAATGCAGAACTCCATCCCAAACCCTGAGATCATGATCCAAGCCAAAACAAGAGTCAGACACTCAACCCACTGGACCGCCCAGGGGCCCCATCTTTATTTACAATTCTGTTACCATTTGGTACTGATCTACTTTTTAAAATAATATAAAGTCAGTATAAATCCCTGATGCAAACAGAATTAGAAACATTTAAAAATCACAAGCTGAATAGAACCCACAACCATATAGCTCCCAAGTTATTCAAATATAGTTATTTTCAAATTTACTCTTATACCTAAGAAAAAGTCTCATATGATGAAATACAGTGCTATCATGTTCTATTTTCTATTATTTAATGTAGCATTTAAGTGACATTTGCAAAGTGTTTTTATAAAATTGCATTTCATCTTCATACATATTTCAAAACCTTACTTAGGTTTTATTATATTTTTTGGCTCATAAGGATTTTAAACCTTAAAAAAGTTAAGTGGATTGCTCAATATTATATAGCTAGTATGAATAGCAATTTGTCTGTTCATTGAAGACACATCTCCTTTCAGTACTGTCCTTTCTCTAATACCCATTTTGAATACAAACACCATGAATAGTTCATCTATAGTCACTGGGTCTACTTTTTCCAATTATACCTCACTTTATTGTAATAAGGCTTTCATCTTTAACCTATAGCGACATTCTTCTCATGAAGATCACTAGTAACATATTTGTAGCTATACTCAAAAACTAATTATCTAAATAAATGTACATCTTTGCACATTTGACACTGGTGATAATTTCCCTTCCCTGGTCTGTGTTACTAACATATTCCATAGTTTTTTTCTTAAACCTGACCACTCTTTCTTACCCTTCTTACTGGCTTTACCTTCTGCTCTTTAAAGAGTGTTTCATCATAAAGTGCTAGCTTTTATCTCTTCATTCTGCATATTCTTCCCAAGAATTTTACTTTTGTTCAAGGCTTCAATTTCTGTCTATGTGCTCAGGACCCCTAATCTCTGTCTAGAGTTCAGAATGCTTTTCTAAGGTCCATACTTTATATATAAATCATATTTTTAAAAAATGTTTATTTATTTATTTATCTCTTTATTTGAGAAAGAGAGAATACAGGAGTGCATGAGTGGGGGTAGGGGCAGAGAAAGAATCCTCAGACTCCCAGCTAAGCACAAAGCCCAATGCAGGGCTCAATCCCAGGACCCATGAGATCATGACCTGGCCAAAATCAAGAGTCAGATGTTTAACCAACTGGGCCACCCAGGTGCCCCTAAATTAGATTTTAAAATGAAAAATTTTTAAGAACACATTTCTTTTATAGTATATGAAGTATATAGATAAGTGTATAAATTATATATGGTTACCTCAATGTCTTTTCAGAGGGAACACATATTGTAACCCCAACCCATATCAGGAAATGGATTATTATAGTACCCCCAAATGCCTCAAGCCCTTCCTTTTCCAGTTACTACCCACCTCATGCACAAAAGCAATTCTTATTCTAACTTTTATTACCCTATATTTAGTTATAATTAATTTGTTTTAATTAATTCAAGATCATTTTTATTGGAGAAGGACATATGAATTGTCTCCAAATTTGAGCCATTATTTGTGTATCTACTGTGAATGTTGATTTCTACATCTTTTGGTGAAAATGTGCATACATTTCTGTTCTAAAATTGGAGTTGATAGGTCATAATGGGTAAGTTCACAGAAGGTACTGACAAAGGCTTTTCAAAGGAGTTTTAGCAAGTTGCACTGTCAACACAATCATGAAGATTCCATTCATTCCTCACCCTTGCTAATATTTGGCACATTCTTTTCCCTTTACCATTCTGGTATGTGGGAGGTGGTAGACATCTGGGGTTTTAATCTTCAACTGCATAATGAATTTTAATGTCAAACACCTTTCCAGATGTTTGCTGATTATCTGGACTTACTCCTTTGTGAAATATGTTAAGTTTAAAAAAAAAAATTCCTCTTAGAACTGATAAGCAAATATAGCAAGTTTGAAGGATACAAGCAATATGAAAAGATCAACTATTTTCCTATACATCAGGAATGAATAGGTGAAATTTAAAACAAAAAACACAATTCTATTTATATTAGCACCCCCCAAAATGAAATAAATATAAACCTAACAAATCAATATGAGAAAAATTACAAATTCTGATGAACATAATCAAAGAAGAATTAAATAAATGGAGAGATATTTGAGGTTCATAGAGAGGAAAAATTGGTAGTGTCAGGATGCCAGTTCTTCCCAATTTTATCTATAGATGCAATGCAATTCTGATCAAAATCCCAGCTAAATCATTTGTGGATATCAACAAGCTGATTCTAAAGTTTATATGGAGAGGCAAAAAAAAAAAAGCCAACATAATATTGAAGGAGAACAAAGTTGGAGGAATGATGCTACCCAACTTCAAAACTTACTATATAGCTCTAGTAATCAAGATTATGTGGTACTGGGGCGCCTGGGTGGCTCAGTTGGTTGAGCAGCTGCCTTCGGCTCAGGTCATGATCCCAGACTTCCAGGATCAAGTCCCGCATCGGGCTCCCAGCTCCTTGGGGAGTCTGCTTCTCCCTCTCACCTTCTCCTCTCTCCTGCTCTCTCTCACTCATTCTCCCTCAAATAAATAAATAAAATCTTAAAAAAAAAAAAGATTATGTGGTACTGGTGAAAAAAATGGAAAAACAGATCAATGAAACGGAATGGAGGGCCAAAAAAGAGACACACATAAACTGATCATTGATGAAGGAGCAAAAACAACGAATTGCAGCAAGGATAGTCTCTCCAACAAATGGTGCTGGAACAAAGTTATATCCATATGCAAAAAATACTAGTCTAGACAGAGACTGACACCCTTTACAAAATTAACTCAAAATGGATCACAGGGGTACCTGGGTGCCTCAGTGAGTTCTCTGCCTTCAGCTCTGGTCATGATGCCAGGGTCCTGGGATCGAGCCCCACGTTGGGCTCCCTGCTTAGTGGGGAGTCTGCTTCTCCCTCTCCCTCTGCCACTCCCCCTGGTTTTGCTCTATCCAATAAATAATGTCTTAAGAAAATGGATCACAGCTTGAAATATTAAATGCAAAACTCTAAACTCCTAAAAGATAACACAGGAGAAAATCTAGATGTTCTTGGGTATGGTAATGACTTTGGATAGAACACCAGAGACATAATTCATGAAAGAAACAATTAGTAAGTTGAAATTCATTAAAATTACAAATGTCTGCTCTCTTAAAGACAGTGTCAAAAGAATGAAAAGACAAGCCACAGTCTGGGAATAAACATTTACAAAAGGCAAATCTGATCAAGGACTATTATCCAAAATACAAAGGACTCTTAAAACTCAACACTAAGAAAAAATGATTAAACATTGGCCAATGACCTTAAAAGAAACTCCATAAGGAAAATATACAAATGGCAAGTAAGCATACAAAATTACAGGCATACCTCAGAGATATTGCAGACCATTGCAATAAAGTGAGTATCACAATAAAGCAAATCAAATGAATTTTTTTGGTTTCAGAGTACATATGTAAGTTATGTTTAATACTACCCTATTAGGATATTAAGTGTGCAAGAGCATTATGTCTAAAAAACAATGTACCTACCTTAATTAAAAATACTCTGTTGGTAAAAAATGATAACCATTACCTGAACTTTCAGTGAGATGTGATCTTTTTGCTGGTGGGGTCTTGCCTTGACATTGATAGATGCTGACTGACCTGCATGGTGGCTCCTGGAGGTTGGGGTGGCTGTGGAAATTTTTAAAATAAGACAAAAATGAAGTCTGCTGTATCATTTGACACTTCTTTCACAAATGATTTCTCTGTAGCATGTGATGCTCTTTGAGAGCATTTTACCCAAAGGAGAACTTCTTTCAAAATTGGGAGTCTTTCCTCTTAAACCCTGTCACAGTTTTGTCAACTAAGTTTATGTATTATTCTAAATCCTCTGTTGTCATTTCCACAATCTTCATAAGGAGTAGTTTCCATCTCAAGAAACCACCTTTTTTTCCTCTTTGATATAAATTCACGGTATTCAAGTTTTATCATGAGATTGCAGCCATTCAATCCCATCTTCAGGCTTCACTTCTAGTTCTAGTTCCCTTGCTATTTCCACCACATCTGTAATTACATCTTTCAGAATTATCTTGAATTTCCCAATGTCTTCCATGAGGTTTGGAATCAACTTCTTTCAAACTCCTGTTCACAGTGATATTTTGACCTCTTCCCAAGAATTACAAATGTTCTTAATGGCACTTGGAATAATGAGTCCTTTCCAGAAAGTTTTCCATTTACTTTGCCCAAATCCATCAGAATCATCATCTATGCCACAATAACTTTACAAAATGTATTTCTTAAAATTTCTTAAATAGGAAGACTTTAAAAATGAAATTGGTCCTTGATCCATGAGCTGGAGAATGGATGTTGTGTTAGCAGGCATGAAAACAACATTCATCTGGTACATCTCCATCAAAGCTCTTGAGTGACCAGGTCTATTGTCAATCAGCCTTAATATTTTCAAATTCATCTTTTTTTTCTGAGCAGTAGTTCTCCACAGCGGGCTTAAGTTATTCAGTAAACAATGTTGCAAACAGATGTGCTATCATCCACTTATAGAGGTTTTGTTCATCCATTTACAGAGCACAGGGAAAGTAGATTTTGCATAATTATTAAGGGCCATAGGATTTTTGGAATGGTAAGGGAGCACTGACTTCAACTTCGAGTTACCAGCTGCATTAGCCCCTAACAAGAGAGTCAGTCTACCCTTTGGAGCTTTGAAAGCAGGCATTCAATATCCCTCTCTAGCTATGGAAGTCCTAGATGGCATGCTCTTCTAAGAGGCTGCCATCTACCTTGATGTAGATGCAGCAGAGGCTGCTGCATCTACGCTGAACATAGTTGTTTAATGTAGCCATCTTTATTAGCTAGATCTTCTGGATAACTTCTGTAGCTTCTACATCAACACCTGCTGCTCTATTTTGTACTTCAATGTTGTGGGGACTGCTTCTTTCCTTAAACTTCATACATCAACCTTTTCTAGCTTCAAACTCTTCTGTAGCTACTTTACTTCTCTCAGCCTTTGTAGGAATAAACAGAGTCTCACTCCAGATGAGGTTTTGGTATTAGGGAATGTTGTGGCTGGTTTGATCTTCTATCCAGACCACTAGAAGTTTCTCCGCATTAGCAATAAGGCTGTTTTGCTTTTTTATTATTTGTGTGTTCACTGGCTGGCTAACTGGTACAAGGGGCCTAGCTTTCAGTCTATCTTGGCTTGTGACATGCCTTCTTCAGGAAGCTTAATGAGTTTTAGCTTTTGACTGAAAGTGAGATATATGGATGTGGAGCAACAGGAATACTCAGTTGCTGCTGCTGAGAATACGAAGTGGTACAGGCACTGTGGAAGACAGTTTGGCAGTTTCTTACATAACATAAAATATTCTCACCATATAATCCAGCAATCACATTCCCTGATATTTACCTAAAGGTGTTACTACCTTAGGTCTACACAAAATCCTGTGAAAGGATGTTAATAGGCGGTTTATGCATACATGTCAAAACTTGGAAGCAAACACAAATGTCCTTCAGAAGGTAGATGGATTAATAAAATGAATCGAAAGACACAGAGGAAATGTAAATGCATATTACTAAATAAGAGAAGTCATCTGAAAAGGTTATTTACTGTATGATTCTAACTATATGATATTCTGGAAAAGACAAAACTATAGAGATGCTAAAAAAGAACGGTGCTTACCAAGAGTGGGGGACTGTGGGGTAAAAATGAAAAGACAGAGAGTCCAGAGAACTTTAAGGAAAGTGAAACTACTCTGTATGATACCATAATGATGGATACACGACATTGCACATTTATCCAAACACATAAAATAGACACCACCAAGAATGACTGCAATGTAAATTATGAACTTAGAGTGATTCTGGTGTGTCAATGTAGCTTCATCAATCCTAACAAGCACACCACTCTGGTGAAGGATGCTGATAATGCGTGAGCTCTGTATGTATGGGGCAAATGGTATATGGGAACTCTGTCCTTTTCAATTTTGCTAAAAACCTAAAATTGCTCCAAAAATATGGTCTTTAAATATGAATAAATAAGAAATTTTTAAATGAACTATTCTTATCAATAGGATTAGATAATATCTATATTCAATTCTTTAGCTTCTATGAATGCATTAGGATATAATGACAGCATGAATTTATTCCTTCCACTTGTTCAATTTCCAGATACTTCTATAAATGCATTAATCATAATAGTACTTTTATATAGAAACATTATTATTTCTGTAGATCATTTTTAATAGTATGCTATGAAATGAATTAGTCACGCAAAGTCATGCTATATAAGCTTATTCTTTTGTTTTTCTTATAACAATTTCTTTATATGATGCAGATTATAAGCAAAGATGGGAAACTGCTGGTAACACCTAAGTTGCTAAATTGGGCCCCAAGAAGTGAAATGTCACAGTATTTTGGGATCAAATTAAACATTGCCTGTTCTCTTGTTTTCTTTTAAGCAACTTAGAAGACCTAAAAAGACCCTCATGTGTGCTTTTTTTCCCCCTAAAATCCATTTCTTGTTATTTCTTCCACAAGATAAGATTAGAGATGGGCACCACTTTTCAGGCAGCCATGTCCCCACATCAATGATTTTTTTTTAAAGGATAAATAAATGTAAATAAATAAGGGAACTATAATAAAGTAGTAATTAAAGAAGAATACTAACTTCAAAGAAGTTGTTAAATTCCTTTTTTAACTTTGCAACTTTAATACTCTCTCCATAAATATACTTCTATTTCTTACTACCAGGCCAGTATATATTTTAAGGGTATGCTTATCCTCAGAAAAAAAACAAAACAAAACAAAACAAAAAAATAATATGCCAGGAGAAATAAATAGCCCAAATTGCTACAGGATAGGATTTCTAAACACATAGTCAATTCAAATAAAAATTCTTCCAAAATGTGGCAAGGCAGCCACTGTCATTTCTCTCATTGACTACCAAACTGATCATTTATAGCAGATCAAGATGGTCAAAATAGACCCTCATGATAGGTTTTGAATTCCATTCCTGGGACATTTGCCATGCTCCAGAATTACTAGCAGTGTAAACCAACATAAGAAAACAGCAATGCCAGGAAATGCCTGAAACCATGGATAATACAAAACTCTAAGAGTACTACATTTTGTTTTGTTTTGTTTTCCTATACAAACATACCTATGGTAAAGCTTATTTATAATTTAAGCACAGGAAGAGATTAACAACAATACTAATTGAATAGAACTATTATAAAATATACTGTAATAAAAGTTATGTGAATGTGGTTTCTCACTGAAAATATAAAAAAATAAATAAAACAGCAATACAATGTTAAAAAAAAAGAGAAATTAATCTTCAAAGTCAAAACTTCATTTTGTTTTATTTTCTAAGGGACAAATCACTGCTTCTAATTTTAAGTTTGAGGCTGCCTGATTACTCATGGATCCTGGCACTTCCTCCTCAGTTTCTAGAAGTTATTTGTCACTGCATTCACTTTGACAGTTGGGCTAAATATCCTCATGGCCTTGTTAAAACACCAGAGAGTATAACATGCTGACCTGGAGATTTCTGGGGCAATGCTACTCTACTCCTTAATTGAAAAATACGCAGTTTTTTATTCCGTTTAGCAGAGAACTAAACAATCAGAAATCAGTGATTACAGGCAATTTACACTGATGAGCTCTCAGAAGGGATCTTGGTATCAGCCTGTGAAGCTACAATCCTTTCATATGACTGGATGGCAGAAATAACATGGATTTCAGGGTGAAACTAGGACTGGTCATTTCCTAAATGACTGGTGTTCTTCTGGGTACATCTCACACTACTTGGAATAGAGCTTTCTGTTTCACCTTTTCCAGGTTGTAAGAAAGTATAAGCCAAGGTTTAGCCTGCCCATAACGGGATCAGACACATTAATTTACCCTTTTTAAGATTACCTCACATAGAGGATTAAAATTTCTCTGCATTTAATTTTACTGAGGTTTTCTTAATGAAGGGAAAAAGCAAAGAAGGAAAGGAAGAAAGGAAGAAGAAAAGAGATCAGTTAGATATTACCAACATTTTATAAGAAATGGTAAAAAGTATCATGAATTAGGATCATGTCAATAACAATGGGAAAAGAGCCAGATTTTTATAAAATTTACAAATAAATAGTTGACATAATTAAGGCAATAATTTTATATGTAATATAAGACAGGTAACTCTCAAAATCACTAGAGATTTAGAAATGAAGACTGAGATGATTTTAATAAAATATGAAAGTATGAAAGGAAGCAATTTTCAGTAAAAGTGAAGAAATTCATTTTACACAAGTTGTCACATCTTAAAAAAGGAGCATAGGAAATGGAGTTTACTTTATTCTAAACTGTTCTGTCCTTATCTTTTTCCTTTAGTGCTGATACCCAGAAATTGTATCTAATCAGTTAGTTTTACAGACTTAACAATATTCATAAAGGACTACGAAAAGATTGAATAGTAAGTAATGTTTGTTTGTATACGTTTCATGATTCTAGAATGCCATTCTAAAAGTTCCTCATTTGTTAGGCTGCTGAATATGATATTCTTTTTTTTTTTTAATATGATATTCTTAGGACAAAGCAGATTCTTCCCTTCTAGTAAGTGAAGTTTGTAACACTCTTTATACCATTATTTCATCACTGAAATAGATTTTTATTTAGTAAATGGCAATTGCTTTCTGTTGCTGTTCTATTTTTTCAGTTGAAAATTTCATTTTAGGGCACCTGGGTAGCTCAGTTGGCTAAGCATCTGCATTAGACTCAGGTCATAATCTCAGAGTCCTGGAACTGAGGCAAATGTTGGGCTCAGCGAGGAGTCTGTCTCTCCCTCTCCTTTTGCCCCTCCCTATTGCTTGCATGCATGCTCTCTCTCTCTCAAATTAATAAATGAAATTTTTTAAAAAATAAAAACAAAATAAAAATAAAAATTTCATTTTAAATATTATTGCAGGGCACTGCTCTTTATTTCATAAATTTAATACAAATATAGAATCTATGACATTTCTCATGATCGAATATGGCAATGAAATTAGGATTTTAGGTTTTTTTTCAGCTTTATTGAAGTATAATTGATAAACTGCATATACTTTCAGTATACAATGTAGCAAATTTCAAGAATATAGTACAGCATTATTAATTATAGTCATCAGGCTGCACATTAGATGCCCAGAACTTATTCTTTTTATAACTGAAGTCTTACACACTTTGATCAGCATCTCCTCACCTACTCTACCCCATAATCCGGTAAATAACATTCTACTCTGTTTCTATGCATTCAGATTTTTAAAAAATTTAAAAAATTTTTAAAATTCTATATATGAATGATACACAGTTTAGTCTTTCTCCATCTGACAAATTTCACATAGCATAATGCTCTCTAGGTTCACTGAATTGTTGCTGCAAATGGCAGGATTTCCTTCTTTCTCGTAACTGCATAATATTTTATATATATATTAATATACATATATATTCTAAATATATATCAATCACTTTTACCCATTCATCTGTCAACAGACACTGCAATCAACATGGGAATGGAGACATCTCTTCAAGATAGTGATTCCCATTCCTTTAGATATATACCTAGAAGTAGGATTTCTGGGTCATATGGTAACTATATTTCTAATTATTTGAGCAATCTCCATTCTGTTATCCATATGGCCATCCTAATTTACATTCCCACCAACAGTGTACAGGGGTTCCCTTATCCCCACATCCTCCCTAGCCTGGGTTATCTCTTGTCTTTTTGACAGTAGACATCATAACAAGGTAAGGTGATACTACATTGTGGCTTTGATTTGTATTCCCTGATAACTAAGAATGTTGACCACATTTTCTTTTACTTGTTGAATAATATAGCTTTGTAATATACTTTGAAGTCAGCAAGTGTGAAACACCCAGTGTTGCTTCTTGCTCAAGATTGCTTTGACTACTCCTGCAGTGTTGGCAGCTCTCTGCATATATTCACTAGCTATCTGCAAAGGCTTGCCCTCACTGCCCTGGGATCATTCACAGAGGGTTGGAAATGTGTGTGGGTGAAATGTGCAGAGCCCTGGGGGTGCCCATGGACCAGGTGAGGGGATCTGCCAGTGAAGTGTCCCCAATGACCTGCCGGAATTCCTTTTTTTTTTTTTTTTTTAAGATTTATTTATTTGGCGGGAGCAGAGGGTGGGGGGGGACACACAAAGGGAGAGGGAGAGAAAACGCAAGCAGATTCTGTGCTGAGCCTGGAGCTGAACATGGATCTCTGGACCCTAAACTGCAACCTGAGCTGAAATCAAGAGTAAGACACTTAACCAATTCTACCAATCCAGGCACCCCGTGGGTGTTCTTACTAATGGAGTCTGTGAACCTTTTAGAATTTACATGTCCTAGATGCCCTCTAAGAGCACTGGCTACTGTTCTTCTAGCCCTTCCTCATCCCCTATCTTCCAGAACCTCAATATTCTAGATGGGATGAGACAGAAGTAGGCCTTGTGGTAGCATTCTGCAGAGCTGATGAAGTAGGGAGCTCACACACACACCCTCATTTTTGTCCATGAGAAAAATGGTAGGATGAGGTGTCTCTTGGCACTGAGCTGTGCCACCTGGGAGGGGTGATGATGAGGGTAAAGTGAAACTGTTCCTCCTACCTTCTTAAATTTACGGCCAGCCTCAGATTTTTGTTTTTCTCCAACAATGTGTTGGAACTTCTCTGCTGGACTTACTGACTTCCAAAAAGGCACTCTTGTCAATGGGTGGTTGTCAAAATTGGTGTTCTTTGGGGGGGAGATGGGAAAAAAAAAAATCCTCCTATTCTGACATTTTGCTGTTGTCTCTCTTTAATGATGAATTACGATGTCCTATGAAAAAAATAGTAATTTTTATTTATTTACAAATAAATCAATGGGGAAAGAAGGACTTTACAAGTTCATGTAATAAGGCTTAGAAGAGTCCAATAAAATTCAACAGAGTGCAGTGAACTATAAAAATCACCTATTTATACTCAGTGAATCTGGTATTTTCAAAGATTTGTCTGTACATTTCTCCTCATACATTTGTAAGTAACAGATTATCATCATTGTCTAGATATTTCTAATCTTTCCAACTTTTCATGGATATTTGTTATCTTCCCAAAGTATACACTGATTTTTGTGTAGTTCTTTTCTCTCACTCTCATGGCCTTTCTCCTTTACCCCATACCCTCTAGGTCTCAGTCATAAGCTCTGTTTATATAGATTTAGAGCATAAATCAGTTTTCATTGGAGGAAGATTAATGACTAGTGATTTCAAAGAGAAAAAGAGATAACAGACATTTCAAATGAAGTTCTAAAAATATATCTTTCTAAAAATGGACCAAAGAAGAGAGGAGATTAGGTCTATTATCATAAGTAGACTAAGAGCCATAAATATAGAATACAAGTAAAAATTTAAAGCAAAATTACTACATTTTATCTTCCGAATCATTATGACATTTCTTAGGTTCTTATTTAATATTTGCTGTGTTTAAAGAAAAAACACTACTCTGAAAGACACAGCAACGATGCTGTAAGATAGTTATTCAAGGCTACCCATTCACATCTGCACCTTGCAGATGAAAAACAAACATGCTGCTGGCCCATTAGGAAATCATGGAACTTTGACAAAACCAACAAGTAAGAAAAAGCAAACTGGAACGTGAAGACTCTGTGTTAGTGGGGCTGCTTGAGCATCACAAAAGTCTGTCAACCCATGATGGGACCTTTTACAAGACTGCTTGCTACAGAGCCTGCAGATGAGATCCTGAAGACTGGCAGATGTTGGCAAAACACAATTACTTTTTTACTCTGATGCTCGTGCAAAAGTGTTTCCTCTTAGGAGATGCAGAGAAAGGACTCTGACAAGTTCAGGTTTCTGATAACTTTCAGATGACATCACTAAAGCGGGTAAGAATTTACAGAACTCTGAGACCCTGATGGATTCATAAAACTGCTAACTATAGATCAAGATCAACAAGAACTAATTAGATGGGACTGAATGAATTCATGCGGATATCTTTTTGTTCAAAAAACTGCTTTTTTTTTTTTTAATGCTTTGCATTTCCAGATGTAAGGAAACCTTTTTCTCTGTTCTACAACCTGTAGCGATTTGGTAAGCGATTTTAAACAATTACATTTTCTCCCTACCTGATCTCTTCAGTTTGGAAACTTGAGCAGAATATTCTTATTTCCACAGTTATTTGCATTAAGTTCAATAAAGATATGATCTCTTTGTAACGGAACACAACTGGAAGCACTGCTGATAGTAGCAAGGTTTTGACTAGAATATCATGCTTGTGACTAATGTACACAGAATCAAATATGACCAGTTTTAAGGAACTAAGGTTGACTTTATGCAAACAATAAAGCCCCTTGGAAATATTTCCTGGTATTTGCTTATAGTGTTGCCATCAGCTTTGTCTACTGAATAAAGAAAGTCACTTCCTAGCAGGCACAAGAAACTAAGAATATTTTAGCAACTTAGAAAAGAGGAAATTTACCCAAGTCTATAGGTCTTACAGACAAATTCTGATGGGGAGTCTTTGGCTTGGCTTTGGAAAGCTCAAGGGGTTTTTAAACGTCCAATGTGAGATTCCTTATAAAAAGTTCCAGCAAAGCAGACTTAAAATGAACCTGTAAGGTTGATCCCTGTTCTTGCTGCACTTATGTAAATAATCATGTGAAGTTTAATGAAACTAGACTTACCTTGTTATCAAATGATTCTTATTATGATGACCTCTGGTAGAAATGAGGGAGATCATAGAGAAGAAAAATTATGCTTCAGCAGAAAATATAGTACACCTTTGTGGATATAAAAAAAAAAAGTTAGTTATTCAAATCCTCACCACAAATCTACTTCTTTTTGATGTTTCTGATTTCAGCAAATAGCAATGTGATCCTTTCCATTATTCAGGCCAAAACATAAGTTATTCTTTTTTTTCTAAAGATTTTATTTATTTATTTGACAGACAGAGATCACAAGTAGGCAGAGAGGCAGGCAGAGAGAGTTAAAGGAGGAAGCAGGCTCCCCACTGAGCAGAGACCCTGACGCAGGGCTCAATTCCAGGACCCCGGGATCATGACCTGAGCCGAAGGCAGAGGCTTTATCCCACTGAGCCACCCAGGTGGCCCAAAACTTAAGTTACTCTTAAGTAATGAGAGACTATCTTTTTTAAAACATTCCAATTTGTCAGAAATTATTCTTTGCTATAAATTCTAAATGTTTCTCTTCAATTTCACTGCCACCAATCACTACTTCAAAATGTAATAATGGCCAAGTGCCATAAACGAATTATACAAAAATATGTACAGTAAGAGATAGACTTTAAAAGTTGGGTGGATGTATGGATGGATGGATATATCACCATCAGTATAGATATACTGATCTAGCTATCTATCCATCTCTCTATCCATCTCTCCCCCAGGTAATTCTAATTGATAAGAAATGTTAAAAACCACTACATTAGATCTTTTGTACTTGGCCTCTGATCTCATGTCCAAACAATTATCCTTCCATCACCTTTTTGCTCTCACTACATTGGCCTTCATGGATTTCACACTGGTTTTGATGTTATTATCAAGGAGATTATTTTCTATTTCTTTTTTCAGACATTTTGTTTTTAACATATAGAAATGCAACTGATTTTTGTATTCTGTAACTTTACTGAATTCATTTCTTAGCTCTAACATTTTTTTATTATGCCTTTACATTTATCATAAAAAAATCATGGGGCACCTGATGGCTCAGTCAGTTAAGCATCTGACTCTAGGTTTTGGCTTGGGTCATGATCTCAGGGTCATGAGATCAAGTCCTGAGCTGGTATCTGCACTTAGTGCAGGGTCTGCTTGAGATTCTCTCCCTCTCCCTCTGCCCCCACGCCCCTGCTCACACACTTTCTCTCTCTCCTCTCACAAATAAACAAATGAATAAATAAAATCTTCTAAAAAATCATGCCATATGCAATCAAAGATACTTTTATTTATTCCTTTCCTAGTTGGATGACATTCATTTATTTTTCTTGCCTAATGCTCTGGCTAGGATTTTTTTGTACTATTATGAAAAGAAGTGGCACTAGTGGGCACTCTTGTCTTGTTCCTGACTTAATAGGAAAGACTTTCAACTTTTCACCCACCCAAGCTGTGGGTTTGTCATAAATGTCCTTCATTGTGTTGAGTTATATTCCTTCTATGCCAAATATGTTGACAGCTTTTATCATGAAAGAATGTTGAAGTTTCTCAAATGATTTTTATGCATCTATTGGGATGACTGTATGATTTTTATCCTTTTTATTAATGTGGTCTATCGTGTTTATTGATTTGCACATGTTGAACTATCCTTGCATCCCAGGGATAAATCCCACTTGATCACAGTGTATGATCCTCTTAATGTGCTGTTGAATTCAGTTTACTAGAAGAGTGTTGAGAATTTTTATATCTATATTCACAGGAATATTGGTCTTTAGTTTTCTTTTCTCATAATGTCTTTGTCTGGTTTTGGTTTGTCATTGGCAACTGAAATACAAAAATAGAGTTTTGAAACTCATTATTCAAACACAATCTGCATGTTTTCTGAAAAGTAAAGAAGTACTGTTCCTTGATTTTAGTAATAAAAAAGCATGATCTTCACAAAGCTACATCATGGAATACAAAGAATTATATGCCATTATTTTATCATTGATAAAAGCAATACATTCAAACATAAAGGCATGTTTCAAAATCTATTCAGAAAACTACATTAAGAAATGAATCACGTCCTTTTTGTTTCTTTCTCACTTTGAAAACTAAGTGTTTCCTGGACAACTTTAAGTTCTGATCAGAAATGATAGAAGATGACACTCTAGGAACAATGGATTCTGTTATGTTTGAATATAAAGTTTATTCTTTAAACTTTATACTCAAACAAAGTTTAAAGAATCTAACTCACATTCCTCACATTCATTTATTTTACCTATTTGCATCTTACATTCACCTGTAAGATGGAGATTAAATTTGATTCTCTTATCTGTTAAAAAATCTACATATGTAGTCCTGACAGATAAAATATGGACTCTCTTTTAGTATAGAATATTCTATCACTTTCAATTTACCTACTTCCTCAAAATTATTAATATAGACTTAAAAGAGGAAAATTGGGAATTAAATTTGGTTTGGGAGTGTTGGATAAAAATGGATAAATAAAAAATTATTTTGTTTTCAAATAAAGGGAAAACATAGTTTCTAAGAATGTTCATTAAAATTTTATTTTATTTTTTTAAACATTTTATTTATTTATTTGAGAGACTGAGATCACAAGTAGGCAGAGCAACAGGCAGAGAGAGAGAAGGAAGCAGCCTCCCTGCTGAGCAGAGAGCCCGATGCAGGGCTCTATCCCAAGACCCTGGGATCATGACCTGAGCCGAAGGCAGAGGCTTTAACCCACTGAGCCACCCAGGCGCCCCAAAATTTTGTTTTTTTGATTTAATAGACACTATGTATTTGTGAAAATAGGGAAAAATATGTAAGTTTCCATTTTCAAAAACAGAAAACACAGGTAGGTTTTTGAATTTCAAAATATTATTTATTTGTTCCACATTTACAAAAAAAAATATAGTCTAAATTTAGAATAAAAATTTTATAGCTTTAAACACATACCATTTTAATTTTTCCACCTTCTGAAAGTTCCATTAGTTCTTATATATTTATTTTGTCTTTGACTCCAACTACAGTGACTATACCTCGAAGAAACTCCTTATTAAGAGGCAAGTTCTCTGTATGATGTGTTACCACATATGAGCATAAACTCGTCAAAGAAAGTGTCACAATAATAGATTCTATTGTTACAAACTGCATTATTATTCAGTTTTCACTTAAGATTTCAGTGTCTGTGGAGGCATCTTGGTACTACTCAGAATTCTGATAACAGATCAAATCAAAGCTCCACAAGTAAATGAAAGTACAAATTGGTATAAATTAAGTTGTGCTCTATCTCAAAGATAACACAGATTAGTGTTTATCCAAAATTTAAATCTGATTTTCCACAAAATAATAGGAAACTTAAACAATTTCCCAGAAAAGTCCATCAGAACCCAGAGCAGCTTACTAAAAACTAGAACTTTACTGGTTGCTTTGTATTGTATCTTTTGGCACAGTCGCCAAACTGTGGAAAGAGGCAAGATGCCCTTCAATGGACGAATGGATAAAGATATGGTCCGTGTATACAATGGAGTATTATGTCTCCATCAAAAAGGATGAATACCCAACTTTTGTATCAACATGGACGGGACTAGAGATTATGCTGAGTGAAATAAGTCAAGCAGAGAGAATCAATTATCATATGGTTTCGCTTACTTGTGGAGCATAAGCAGTAACACAGAGGACATTGGGTGAAGGACAGGAGAAGTGAGTTGGGGGAAATTGGAGAGGGAAATGAACCAGGAGAGACTGTGGACTCTGAGAAACAAACTGAGGGCTTGGAGGGGAGACGGGTTGGGGGTTGGGAGGGCCTGGTGGTGGGTATTAAGGAGGGCATGTATTGCATGGAGCACTGGATGTGGTGCATAAACAATGAATCTTGGAACACTGAAAAAATAAAATTAAATTTAAAAAAAAAGAAAATAATTGAAAAGGCCAAGTAGAGGGCAACTCTCTAGGATGCCCTCCATCCTTGGGAGCTTTGGACTATCACTTGGCTATTGCTCAAGCAACCTTGCTTTGCTGCCCACCAAGAACGAATGAATGAGTGAATGAAAGAAAGAAACAAATAGGCAAATAAATAGGCAATGAAGAATCTAGGAATAAAAATATAAATTCTAGTGGAAGAAAAGCATATAATAAAGTTCTAGATATCCTACTTCCACCTTCTGAATAAAGATAAAAGAATTAAACTACAAAATAAATTAATAAAATGTGTGAATTTTATATTATAAATGATGCATCTTTTAAAAGCAAAATTAATGCTCTAAGAAGACATTCTAACATTTATCCTTGACATTTTTGCTCTCCTGACACATTATTGTGTAACTAAATGAAATAACAATAAAACCTAGTTTGATAAGCAAGTGAATTTGCAAGAGGTTATGACATCATACCAATGTTTTACAGCAACCCTATCAAAACTACAACTTTGCTGGCAGTGTGGTAACATGAAAACAGTTCAGGGTTCCTAATAAAATGAAATATTCACATTTCTCTTAAGATGGGCAAGGAATTTTACTAAGTACAGTACCTGTTTTACCTGTTAAATCTTCAGAAAATCTCTTTAACTTAACTATGATTATTATCTTCATTTTGCAGATGGGAAAACTGAGAAACAATATCCAAAAGTCACAGGGGAAGTACCAGAACATGAATGTGAAGCTTGGGAATTCCCCTCAAAAATCTGTGTTCTCCAATCTATGACAGGCTGCTCTTATGAGGGCTGTCATATTATAACCCTGACATTTTATCTTAGTCTGTTCAGAATGTAATACTAAAACACCGTACCCTGGGTTGACTATCAACAGCAGAAACTTACTTCTCACAAGTCTGGAGGGTGAAAGTCTATCATGAGTGTGTCAGCATGGTTTGGTTCTGGTGAAGGCCCTCTTCGAGTTGAAGACAGCCAGTTCCTCATTGTGTCCTCATATTAGTGAAGAGGTAAGGGAGCTCTCTTAAGTCTCTTTTATAGGGACACTAATGCCACTTAGAGGGCTCTACCCAGGTACCTAAGCACTTCTCAGAGGCTTCGCCTCTCTAGTACCACCATTTTGGGAGTTAGGACTTCACATACGAGTTTGGGGAGTGCACAAATATTCAAACCAAAGCACATTTTTCAGTAAGTCACTTGAAATTTTTTGTCTTTATCAGTTTCCTGATCTATAAAATAGGGCAATAATGACCAAGTTTCAGTCCTATTGAGAGGATTCTTGTATGTGTGTATATGAAGACCAAAATTAGTAGATTATTAAAGTCTGTATGTGACTTACATGTTGTGATTATTATATTTTTGTCTTAGATTATACTGCTAGCATTTTTTTAAATAAAGAAATAATGAACTGCTAATTCCCATATTTAAATTAGTACACATTCTTATTATGCTTCCTTCTCTCAAGTTTCAAGATACCCTTATGGTTCAACTGTTTAAATTTCAAATCTTTTTACTTGTCAGACTAATAAAAACACAAAATATGACATTTCTAATAAGGCTGGAGTATGGAAATTCATACCATTATGTAGAATCATTTGTCCAAAGGTCCAAACCTCTGTCCAAAGGTTTTCAAGAATACCTTTAAAATACAAGTTCAAAATGTTTGCCACAGCTAAAGGTTTTTGAAAAGTAACAACTGTTTAGAAACATTCTCACTTTAAGAATTGTTTTTCAGGAAATACATCAAGAAAAGCAAATATTAAGTATAATTTTGCAGATCGCTACCCATCTCAAAGGACAAAGACATCTGTGTATAGGTCTGCAAAATGAGTTGATACAGCATTTTTCTTTTCAGTCAATCCTGATTAAATAATGACTGAACATTATCATTGTCATCTTCTTTTACTGTGAGAGCTGATACTATAAAATTGTATCATTTTTGGTGAAAATTGTACCATATTATCTGCGTCACTAAATGCTATGCTTAGTAAAATGTGAAACATTTTAAATTGTCTTATTGTATATTTGCCTAAAAAACTAGAAACACATACTTTGCATGGTTATTCTGAATTGGAATAAAGAAGTTTCAAAATTGTCTCTTGATTGCTTTTCAACAGAGTTTCTTGTTCCCCTTCTCAACAGTACTAAATCTGTTAACTATAAGATTCAGATAGAATTGATTTTTCTCCTTCCAGCTCCAGAGTGGCCACACTGGCCATAATGATTTACTGCATTGGACAAATAACTTAAGTTTCTACAAACAGAAGGCATGTGATTTTATTTATTATTATTTATTAGAAATACGATGAAATATACTAGCCCTTTCAATTGCCTTAGAAGTATGAAGTTATGAAACTAAGAACTACTTCATACTTAAAACTTCCAAAGAGTCCCTCCTGGAGTCAAGAATGAGGTCAATATTACATTATTGAAGAGAGAGACAGAAAGAAGCAGAGAGAGAGAAGGCACAGATTTGAGAAAGACATTCTGATGAATCTTTCTGCATTCTACATCAAGCCTCAAACTGAAACCTAGGCTATCTCTGGTCTCCCAAATTAATGAGTTAATACAGTGTCTTTTAAAACAGTTTGAGTTGGCTTCACATCATGTACAACCAATAGCATACCATAAAATAGCAGATAAGTACTCTATGGTATTATTTCTCCCTGTGTAAAGAACTGACTTACTAGAAATGACCTTAGACAGAGTCCTTTGTTCAGATGCTAAATATCAGAGGATTAAGGAAATGGCTTATAAACTGAGTTACTTGACAAAAAAAAATTTTTTTCCCAAAATTCGGTTTGAGGTCTTGTTTATTATAGAACAATCAATAGAGATGAAAACAGTGAGATGCTTCATTTATAGTTTTGATGATTGTGAAAGATTCTGATAAGACAAAACTGGAAAACATAATTCTAATGGTCCCATCATGTGCTTTTGTAGATATAATAAAAATGATGTCTAGGCTTATAAGCATTAGTAGTGATATACCTTAGTAGCACTATATATCACTTATGAGTCAGGGATAACACTTTGCAATTTCTCCAGGGAATGCTGTGATGACAGTAAATATATCATTGCTCCAATAGATGTTTTATTCAGAATTCCAATCCCCTCTAAATATAAATGAAGATTTTTCAGTAAGTTATCCTTCATTTGAGGGTCTACTTGTACTAATAATACTCTTGTATGCTTTCCTGAGAAGGTAAATCCCCAGAAATTAGCAAAAGTATGAATTTTTTTTTCCACAGCAAAAGACATGGCAAGACAATTAGGTAACAGGGGCACCTGCCCACTGACCACAACCTGATCAAGTTAGCTTCATAATTTTCAACCAAGCCATCTGGCCTTTAACTCTATTGCTTTCTTGCCTAGAACTCCAGAATATACTGTAAAGCACTTGCAGGTTCTAAATTCTGTAAATATAGAGTATACAAGAGCTACTGTCTTCTGTTGTCTTCAGCTCAAGTTTGTTTTGTTTTGTTTTGTTTTGTTTTAGTTTTTGAACTTACTGATTTCCTTACCATTAGAAAATTTGCCACACTGGTTTTAAGGATTCACAGGTCTCAGTGATCCTACATTCCTCAATGGCTCCAAAGAAACTACATGGCTATTCAGTTGTAGCATTAATCTGTGACATTCGCTGGCAGAAAACACCAATCCTGGGAATAAAGAACATTTTGGACACCTTCCCAAGTCATTTGGACCAGGTTGCTTGGTCATAATCTTTGTGCTTTTCCAAGGATCATTTTCTGTTTGAGTGAATGCCAGGTGCAGGGCATATAAAGCAATTACTTATACCAACCACCAAGAAGGTAAAAAACAAAACCAAAGAAACTTTTTGACTGAGGCAATATTGTACAGATTCTAATATATCCAAGTTCCAAAGAAAATGTATTAATCCCTTATTTCAAATGTTATTATGTTAACTCTCCCATGTTTGAGGTTCAGTATAAGAAAGGTGAAACAAAATTTTTACCTTAAAAGATAAGAATGCTAAGTCATGGAATAGAAACCTGATTAAATACAATTTACACCATTTTAATCCTCATGTGTATACTGGATTCAAGTTTGTTAATATTTTCATCTTATCATTTAAGAATTACTGAGTATCCCACATGGTTAGTGTCACACAGCTTGTTAGCAGAAAAACCTTAATCAAATATAAGTCTACACATCCCCAAAGCTCATGTTCTCTCAGCAGCATATGGCTAGCCCAGAAAAAAAAAAAAAAAAAAAAAAGGTGATGTTACAAATCCAATGACAGGAAGGTATGTTCTTCCTGATACATGCCTCATATTTTGCAATAAGTTAACACGCTGCATTGTAAATAGGACTGGGATTTCATTCAGATTTGGGGATACAGAATTGCAGATACTCAGAATGTTATTTCAAGGAAGGTCAAGAGAATACCTTAAGTACCATGCCATTTTACCAGCTGAAATTTTTGTTCAAAGATTTTTTTTTTTTGGTCACAAAAAAATGTAGGTGTCACTTAAATAGGATATTAGAATATAGAATAGAATATATTCTATATATAGAAATATAGAATAGAATATTAGAACAGCCTATAAAAATGGAATACAGGTAAAAATTAAATCAAGAACTGATGTTTCCTTTTTTTTTTTTTAAAGATTTTATTTATTTATTTGAGAGAGAGTGAGCAAGGGAGAGCAGATCACAAGCAGGGGGAGGGGCAGAGAAAGAGGGAGGAACAGACTCCACACTGATGAGGAGCCTCATGTGGGGCTTGATCTCAGGACCCTGAGTCCATGACCTGAGCTGAAGGCAGATACTTAACCAGCTGAGCCAGCCAGGTGCCCCAAGAACTGAAGTTTCAAAGACACCAGCTTCCTATATGGGTATAATCATATGATCAAATATGTATGTGTGTACACACACACACACACACACACATCAAATATCTAAATGCTTGTAACTACACATTTGGAAAAATTAAAACACTGTAAGTAACATAATAAAAGAACTCATCTATGAAATTCAAAATGTTTTGTCTATTGATGCTATTGATGTTAGTGGATTTTTTTCTGTTTTTTTTTTTTTTTGCACTGATTGTTGGGTCAAACCCTGTTCTTTGCATAAAAATACTAGCAGGAAATTTCAAATACTAGCCAAAGGAAGTGCAACATTCATGACTGTAAGCACCATCACCTGTTTCTCCACCTTCTCATACAGTTTACAATATACTATTTAAAGTTATTTCTTAAAATTAACTTTAAAAGTTCAGTTAATAATTCTACTGGAGGTAGCTTATTCTACCAGTTCTAAAAATACAGTCCTATATCATCTTTGTACTCTCACTTTTATCAGCCTTTTTTTTTTTAAAGATTTTATTTATTTATTTGACAGAGAGAGAGCACAAGCAGGGGGAGCAACAGAGGGAGAGGGAGAAGCAGACTCCCCAGTGAGCAGGGAGCCTGAGGCAGGGCTGGATCCCTGGAGTCGGGACTCGGGGATCATGACCCAAGGCAATGGCAGATGCTTAACTGACTGAGCCACCTAGATACCCCTCACTTATATTTGCCTTTATGCAGTCTGACATCTTCATCAATTTGACCTTTTGACTTATAAACGTCTTTTGATCATCTTTATGACTATATATCCAAATATTTTTGGAAACTCATTGTGACAATTCAGAAATTGAGCTCTGATTGCAGGAACAGATGATGTATTTCCTTCTGATTTTATTGTGAGAAGAAAAATGACTATTTTTTGCATATGTTCAAGAAGATCCAGAAAATTACATCTAAACCATCATAATTAAAGAAAAGATATCATTCAAGGTATAAAATATACTTTAAAACAGCTTTCAGTATAATAGTTGTTTAAGTTTAAGCACCAAAGTAATATAAAACATAATGAAGAAACTTCCTTTTCTATTTTTCCCTATCATTAATAAGTAGTGATTGATGGGCTGACATAATTGTTTAGTAAACAGGTAACATCAACAAAATTACCCAGGCAATAATTCCAACTGTTTTTGGTTATATGTCAAATAGATTACTTGCATGTCAGTAGTTTCCAAAAGAAAACATCTTGAAACTTTAATCCCCTTTAATCCCCCAAACAACTGGAAATTTAGAAGGCAATGTTTGTGATGAAACATGTTGCACTGGAAATCAGGAGCCTTCAATTCTACTTGTGGTAATCTTTTTCACTACTTAAAGACATTTGGGAAAAAAAATATATATATATAAAACTTCTCTTTGTTCCACTATAAAATGCACAATATACATGAAATCTGGTGATACCAAGTATATCTACATAGATTGCCTCATTTTCCATTATCTACCATAAGTTTTTACTTAGTTAACTTTTGTTATGGGCATTTTACAATTGAGAAATAAAGAGATTAAATGATAGCCAAAATGTTCAACAGTTTTCTAGCTCATCTGAAGTTTACTGTAAATTATAAGGATAAATAATTTAGCATGTTTCAGAATTTACCCATTAATAAAGACATTAAGATGATATAAACTTTCTATGGATTTTAAGGCAACTCAGTGAAAATCTGGTCAGATATCCATCTGATGGTTGGGGAGGACTGGGAAATACCTGTGTATGACAAATAGTTTACTTGGCATGAATTTATATGATGTTCCATTTTGTAGTCCCAATCCACTCAATGTTTAACAAATATATTAATTGAAGCACATATAAAATTAATCTTAACATCTTCTCAAGATCTTTTAGCAGACCATTTACATCGTACTTTGTTGAAAAAGTATAAACCATCAAATGAGAGTACCTTCAATCTTTCTATCAATTTCCATGTTTCTGTATCCTCTTTCTCTTTTGTATTTTTCCTTTATGGTAAAGGAAGTACCATTCTTCCTATCATAGTCCCTTCTATACCTGCTTTGAATGGTCTCCCCTTTCTCAGGGTCTTAGTTGGTTTTTGCTTCTCAATTGTCAATACTTATATCTCCACTCTTTCCTTTCCATCAACGTATAGGGAGGGTCCAATTTCTTCTACATTTAAAAAGTCCATTTTTACTTTAAATCCTCTTCCAACAACCACACCCTCCTCCTTCCCTTAATACATAAAAAGTTAGAGAACATTGTATTTATATTTAATTTTCCCTGATGCTGCTATTTATCCAAGTTGTTCTAATACAACTTTCCCTCTTACCACTTGGTTCTACTCTTACCACTGTAACCAAAAATGTCTTGTAAAATCTGGGACCTTTCTCATTTGCCCTCATTCTTGAACTTTTATTGCTATTTCAAAATGCTAAAAATGTTATCATTCTTAAAAAAACTTTCTTCTCTTTTTTGAAACCACTAGCCTTGATTTTTCTCTAAACTACATACTATGTATCCTTCCTTTGATCCAAATTCTAAATATTGAAATTCCTAGGCTCTTGCCATAGCCTTCTGATTTCATCTATGCGCTCTCATTTAATTATCAGATTAATTTCCATAGATTTAAAATTACATAAAGTAAAAGACTTTCACAATTACATATTTAGTAATGGGTTTTCTTTCCATGTCTAGATGTAGGTCTAGGTACCTTGATTCTCCTCTCTCCTATTGTGCTTGTCTGTTGTCCCTACCTCTCGAACACTCAACTCTCAGACATCAATCTTTCCTTGACCAGTCTGATCAGGTTACTCAGACTGCGTATGTTTCCCTTCCTGAAGTTGTATTAAAAAAAAAAAAATCAACTTATGTCATGGCTGGCTCTTTCTCTTTTTTCTTTCACTTACGGAAGTCCATTCATTTATTTCATTGCAATATGTAGTTGATTACCCTAACTTCATTATTTGTTGATTATTTGCATTTCTCATAAAATGTTATACTTTTAGAGATCAAGGACAATGAACACCTTTTTATTATTATATATGTGAAGCTTAGCATTAAAAAATGGTTAATGAGTGAATCAAAATTTCCCTCCCCCCCAAAGTTTACCAACACCAAAACCTGTAGGTTCTCACTCTGCCAGACTACCTTCTAAACCCTAAGCACATTCTCTCTAAAGTGATGATTTTCTACAATGCCCTTAAAGCAAAACCAGTTTTTAAAAAGTTATGACACATAACTCACAGGCAATTGGGTGCATAGGGTCGTGGGTTGACATGCTGGTTTTCTTTTTTCTTTTTTTGAGATTTTTACTTATTTCACACACACACACAGTGCATGCACACACACACACGCGCGCACACGGGCACACACACAAGTTGGGGGAAGGGCAAAGGGAGCTGGAGAAAGACTCTCAAGCAAAATCCCCACTGAGCGCTGAGACTGATGCAGGGCTGGCTCTCAAGACCCCGAGATCGTTCTTGAGCTTTTACTGCTATTAGAAAAATGTTAATAATGTTATCATTCTTAAAATGCTTTCTTTTCTTCTTTGATACCACTATTCCTCGATTTTTCTCCCAGGCACCCCTGAAATGCTGGTTTTCATGAAATCAGAATATATGAGCAGTAAGTATATGCATAATTTTTCTCCAGTTCAATGACATTGTCCCTAGTTATAACCAAAGGAAGTAGATGAAATCTCATTTCCTCTCTTGGCATAATCTAGAAAAGATTATCCATCCCAGGAGTTTCAGCACCTACTGCCTAAAGGTTCCCCTTTAGCTTTATCTCCACATCTGTATGTATATTTATAATTATTCATTTACTTATCACCCATAATTTCCCAGGTATTACACAAGATATCAACCAATAAAAGGTATATAAGGGCAGCAATTCTTTTTTTTTTTTAAGATTTTATTTATTTGACAGAGAGAGATCACAAGTAGGCAGAGAGGCAAGCAGAGAGAGAGAGAGAGGAGAAAGCAGACTCCCCGCCAAGCAGAGAGCCCCATGAGGGACTCGATCCCAGAACCCTGAGATCATGACCCGAGCTGAAGGCAGAGGCTTAACCCACTGAGCCACCCAGGCGCCCAAGGGCAGAGATTCTTAAAAAAAATTTGAAGATATAAAGGATATAAGATCATCTGATTAGCCGAAAAACAATGATAGCAGAAGGCATTATAGAACCACCAAGATGAAATGAAGAATCAATGCAATCTATGAAGGAGCTATTCTTGAATGTTCCTAAACTAAGAAGGAAAATGTATTAGCAGCAACACCTCAGGCTAAGGGGCCTGGCATCAATCTCGCTTGTACCTCAGATGCAAAGAATAAGCCATAAGGCCTCTTCTGTTTTCTATACTTAACTCCTTCTCCTCCCCACCATGATAATCTGATTTCAGGACTGAAATTTGGTCATCATTATTCATCCAAATACTGCCCCCATATTCCTAACAAGACTGAATCTCTGACCTAAATTTCGGACAACTTGTTCACAGCAAACCTTTCACAGCCCCTGTCACCAGACGCTGGGCTCAGCGTCTCACTTTCCTAGCACCTTGTTACACCAACAGCATGAACATATTAATCAGGAATTAAAAGGCAACAATCTGCTTTACTTCTGTATTATCTCCTGCAAGATTCCTTCCATCTCTGACTTGCCATCCGTTTGGACCCTCAAATATCAATGACTGCCTGAATTCTGACACTATTCTGACAGCTTGTAAGTACTGAGGTCTGCATTCCAGTTAGCTTCCCCAGTAACTCTGGCTGTTTCAAGATTCCTTCCTTTATCATAACTGAATTATGAAAATGCCAAGAATTTGCAGACCATGAATTTATTCATAAGAATGATTTTTCCTATCTGAGCTTGTGTCTTCAGTTCTATTTGCCCACACTACACAGTTTCATCAATACTCAGTAAAAAATAATGCCTCTATCATTGAAAGTTTGTAGCCTCTACCTTAAACAATTTTCTTAGGTCTATTTAATTCTCTACTTTCTGGCCTATTTGTGGCCCTAAGTCTGGAAGCTACCTTTGTTCCTTTAAGAGTCATACTTGACAAAACTTTTTCCAAATTTGACTTTATTAAGCATTTCTCCTCTTACTGTCCACTCTCTAGGACCATTAATTTGATTGACAGTGCATAGGGTTTGTTCTTAGCTTGCTAAATGAGAACTGGAAATATTTTGAGAATTTCTCCAACACTTTAAAAATAATTATAGATGTATGGTACATCTTATATAGTATATAGAAGTTCTAAAGTCATTTTAAGTGTAATTATTTTGTTTAGAAGATAATTATCTGAAGCTCCACTTTTTGCATTACGTTACGTGATACATTGCAGTTACTTGTGATATACAAATAATGTGATATTTAAGTAGTATTTTAACTTAAACAATAGATTACAAGTCCTCTTTTCCTACTATGTATCCCAAGGCTGACTTTTTCCCAAGACAGAATTACAGATTTTCAACTTGTTTAAAACTTGGACATTATTACTTTTTACTTTTTTAAAGATTTTTATTTATTTCTTTGCCAGAGGGAGAGAGAATGTAAGCAGAGGGAGCAGCAGGCAAGGGGGAAAAGCAGGTTCCAGCTGAGCAAGGACCCGGATGCAGGACTTGATCCCAGGACCCTGAGATCATGACCTGAGCCTAAGGCATCGGCTTAACTGAGCCACCCAGGCTCAATTGTGACTTTAAAAAAGAAATGGAGCAGTAATTATTTTCTTCTGAGACATTACTTTAAAACTTCCATTATGTTCCTAAATTTAATTAAACTGAATTCACCAACAAAATACATGGAATTCTCTTTGATACACAAATCGTTGTAAGCTAGACTAGTTATCAAAACATATTTATGTTGATACTACTAAAAACTTTTCTGATCATTATCAAGTGGATAAATTATAAAATCCTGTTTAAAAAAAAAACTAAGTCACAGTAACTTCTATTCCAAAATGCAAAGTCAGGATTCATTGTATTAAGAAATTTATATTTGAAGACATTTATAATTTTTTTCACATTTTCTTTTTTTTAATATTTTATTTATTTATTTGACACACAAAGAGAGAGCATGAGGAGGGGGAACAGCAGGCAGAGGGAGAAAGAGAAGCAGTCTTCCTGCTGAGCAAGCAGCCTGATGTGGGACTCTATCCCAGGACTCTGGGATCATGACCTGAGCTGAAGGCAGATGCTTAACCAACTGAGCCACCCAGGTGCCCCTTTTTCTTACCTTTTTTATGCAGGATGATGACAGCTTTCCCCTCAGTTCTCCCCCTTCATCATTAACCCCCACTCATCTCCATTAAACATCCACAAACTAGTTTTTTTCTTCTATTTGAACTGAGATTCTCATTCAAGTCACCCACAGTAGTCGTCTGATGACTTCATAATACCATTTAGTGCTTGTCATTGATAATAATAAAAATACATGAGTGTATTTTTATTTTTGAAAATAAATACGCTAGTCCCTAAGGAACCATGGAGGGATTGATCAGTTAAGACTAGAAAGCTGATTAGTAAATATAAAATATTTTCACATATATGTTTTCATTTATAGTCCTGAATATTTAATAGAGTTGTATAAATAGAACATGTCATATTTCCATGACCTGAAGGGATAATGAAGAAATATTCTATATAGAATAAACCATCTCAAGCCACAAACCATAAATATTATCCTCTCAGGTTCTGATGTTTGTCATCATTGTTTTGTTAAGGCTTGAACTATAGGAGTTTCTGTGTTTCATTTGTTTCTATGCCTCAAATTCAGATGGTTACCATAAGCTAAAGCTAAACACAGGTTTTCTATGGTTTGAGATAACTGCTCTCGGCTGTAAATGCAGCTCTGATTCACAATAAATTACATTTGGAGTAACAGCTATTCTATACAATATTTTCTATATCTACAGAAATATTTGACAGAGAGAGAGATCACAAGTAGGCAGAGAGGCAGGCAGAGAGAGAGGAGGAAGCAGGCTCCCCACTGAGCAGAGAGCCTGACATGGGACTTGATCCCAGGACCCTGAGGTCATGACCTGAGTCGAAGGCAGAGGATCAACCCACTGAGCCACCCAGGCACTCCTAGAGCAATATTTTCCTTAAAGATGTTATTTATTTGAGAGAGAGAGAGAGAGAAGAAGAAGAGAGAGAGGGGTGGGAGAGGGACAAGCAGACTCTACGCTGAGCACAGAGCCTGACCAGAGGGCTGGATCCCAGGGTCTCTGAAATTATGACTAGAGCCGAAACCAAGATTGGGATGCTCAACTGACTGAGCCACCAAGCTTCCCCTAGAGAAACATTTTTTAAGTAAACTTGTTGTGCAACATCTAACATTAAGCTTTAATTACTATCTGTAAGTTGTTAATAAAAACATAACTTTTATTTATTGAATGTACTAAGCACTAAGTCCTGTGCTAAATTCTGAACTCTTTACCTCTTTAAATAATAATAATAATAAAAAAAAAACTAATGGGGATACTTCTGTACTATTACCTGAGTAGCTTTCAACTGTGGATGATTTGGGCCCTCAAGAGATATTTCTCAAAATTTAGGGACATTTCTGATGATCAAAACTAGGACAGGGCCAAGGTTTAAATTCTGATACCTAGCAAGTAGAAGCTAAGGATGCTATCAAACATCCTACAACATGCAGGAAATCTCTCATTCACAACAATTATCAGGCCAAAAATGTCGATAGCCCTGAGTGTGAGAAACCTGAGCCCACCCAGAGTTGTTTAGTATAGCTTCAAACCATTGAAACAAAACACAGATGATCATTATGTATAAAGAGGAAGCATGGCTAAGAATCAGAGACAGACTTTCTAACTTTTTTAAAATACAGAGGTACAACTGACATATAAAATTCAATATATTTAGAGTCTACAAGGTGATGATTTGATAAACAAACCCAATGTGAAAGGATTCTCACAACTGAGCTACATAACATACCTACATAACATACATAACACACCTCAGCTCACATATTTACCTTTTTTTAATAGTGAAAAAGCTTAAGGTCTACTCTCTTAGCAACTTTGATGCTCACTGTATAGTATTATTTATCATTTATAATCACCATGGTATACATTAGATCTTCAGACTATAATCACCTTTTAACTGAAAATTTGTACCCTTTTAATCAACCTCTCCTCATTCCCCCTCCCTATCCAGTCCCTGGCAACCACAATACTGTTCTCTGTTACAATAAAAATTGGACTTTTTTTAGATTCACACATAAGTGATACCTTGCTGTATTTGTTTCTCTGGCTTACTTCACATAGCATAATACCCTTCAGATTCATCTATATTGTACAAATGGCAAGATTTCTTTAATATTCAAGGCTGAAAAATATTCCATTATATATTTATATATCCCACATTTTCTTTATGTATCTATTGACGGACAGTTAGGCTGTTTCTATGTCTTGGCTATTGTGAATAATGTTGCAATGAACAGAGGAGTATACATATCTCTTCGAAATAATGATTTTATTTCCTCTGGATATATACCCAGTAGCAAGATTGCTGGATCACATCCTAGTTCTATTTTTAATTCCTTTAGGGACCGTTATCCTGTTTTCCGTAGTGCCTGTGAGCTACCAACAGTGCATAATGGTGGAGAAGAGTGCCCTTCTCTCCACAAGCTCTCCAGCACTTGCTACCTCTTGTCCTTCTGACAACAGACATCCTAGATGTGAGGTGATATCTCATGGGGTTTTAATTGGCATTTCCCTGATAAGTAGTATACTTTTCATTTACCCATTGGCTATTTGCATGTCTTCTTTGGAAAAAAAATGTCTATTAAGGATACTTGCCCATTTTTCAATTGGTTTATTTGGGGGTTTTGTTTTATTTATTTTGCTATTGAGCTCTAAGAGTTCCATGCAGACTTTGGATGTGAACTTAAAATTGGATGGGTGGTTTGCAAAATTTTTCTCCTATTCTACAGGCTGATTTTTCACTTTATCATTATCTTTGCTATGCAGAAGCTTTCTAGTTGGATATGGTCCCACTTGTTTGCCTTTGCTCTTATAGCTTGTGCTTTTGGAGTCAAATTCAAGAAAGCATTGCCAAGACCAATGTCAAGGAGCTTTCCCCCTGCATTTTCTTCTAGGAGTTTTATGATTTCAGGACTTATGTTCAGGTCTTTAATCTCTTTTGATTTTTGTGAGGGAAGCAATACTGGAGTCCAGTTTTATTTTTGCATGTAGACATGCAATCTTCTCAACATCTTTCATTGAGAAGACCATTCTTTTCCCATTTTATATCTTGGCCCCACAGCTGTATTTGCTTTATTATATGCTATATTACTATGAGACAACATGCACATTTAATATTTTATTATAAAATACTTATCACTTAAAACTTCCTGTTAACATTTTTTAAGTGAATTATCAGTATTTAAGTTTAGTTGTAACGCAGTATTCAAAAATGGTTTCATTTTTACATGACTACTTAGGAAACAATGATGAGGATCTGTTATAAAGTGAATATGAGTAGACTTTTTCATGGCATTTTTGACCCCTGGCAAGGTATATGAACAGACACATCTTTATTTGCTAAAGTGTTCTGTTGGGGCACTTGGCTGGCTCAGGCAGTAGCGCATATGACTCTAAGTCTTGGGGACTTAAGTTCAAGCCACATGTTGAGCATAGAGATTACTTAAAAATTATAAAATCTTCAAAAAAGATATACCTTTAAATAAATATATCAGTCAGACAGTACTTATAGAGTTATTCATCTGACCAAAACGTTGCTAGAGTATTAGGGGTACACAAAGAACCAAGTGCAACAACTTTCACTGAGGACATATTCTATAATTAAAGAGAGAAACAGGGTATCCAGGACAACAGCCACAAATGCAAATGCAGTACATACACATATTTAAAGATATAAGTGTTAGCATTAGCAATAATTAAGTAGAAGCATTCTGTCACCTTCGTGAGGTGGGGATCCTGGTGATCGGAGCTGAAATGATGGGGGGACTACCTACTGACGATCAGTAGATGACTTTATTTCTTACTATCATTTCTTTTACACCTTCCACAAGATCTAATTACAAACAGGATATAGATTTGTGTGCAGGCATGGACTATGTGTGAGACATGATTTACATGCAGGCCATCAAGTGAGACAAGTGAACAACAACCATTATCTCTTAGCCTTAAATGACATTATCTCTTAGCTTTAAATGACAAGAGCAAGTTAAAGATTCTCCACACTTATCAGATCTATCTAAAGCAGGGCATGAAAACACTCCAGGGATCCTCCCATGTTTAAACCAGGTGTCAGCCCAGGAAGACTCTTGCCCTTCACCTCCTGGAGTTTTCTCACAGGATCCGACAGGACCCCAGTCACATTAGCGAGGATCCGGGTTGCGTTCCAACAGCATTCCATAGCATTTGCTCAAAATCACCTAAATCTTAGATTCACATGACATTTCTTTTTGTCTCCAATGGCATTAGAGGCACAGATGAATGGGGAAACAGACTGGCAATCAAACATGTGATTATTTTAAGTACTAGGATAAGTCTCTAAAGTAGCCAGCAGAATACACAGTAAGAAACTCTCACCAACAGCCGGATTGAAAGTATAAAGACTACATCCTTATCATATTTGAACAATCTCTCCAATTTATATATTCTCTCATCTTCCGTTTCTAATCTTCAGTATCTCTATTTATTACAAATCCCGTATCATAGCTATATCTGCTTTTAAATCACTCAAGATTTTAAGAAATAAAGTATCTCTTTGAGAGGCACCTGGGTGGCTCAGTCCTTAGGTGTCTGCCTTCAGCTCAAGTCATGATCCCAGGGGTCCTGGGTTCAAGCCCCTCAGCGGGCCCCACTTGGCAGGAAGTCTGCTTCTCCCTCTCTCACTCCGCCTGCTTGTGTTCCCCTCTCTCGCTGTCTCTCTCTGTCTCTCTCTGTCAAATAAATAAAACCTTAAGAGAAAAAAAGTTAGCTCTTTGCACCTTAAAAATACTCTTACATGTAGTTGTTTTTAAACATGAATCGAAGACATCATTATTAGGCTTTGAGAGTGAAATTTTGAGTGTCACCCATTAAAATATATTTATTTAGAATTGGGATACAATAGACATTATCCTGAAATCATATTTAGAAATAAAAATGAATGCTCTTATTTTTTATGTAACAGATTGCTAATGAGAAACATTTTTTACTATTACCCCTAAAAGGGAATAGGTATGAATTAAAATAATTAAACATTTAAGTCAAAAATTTAAAGACATAAAAAGCAATTAACATGTGAACTGAAAATCATTTTTTAAGCTCATACATAGACATACATAATTAAAATTTATTCTATGTTTACTTATTCACATAACCCCAAAAAGGTCTGGCATAATTGTTTCATTATATAAAGAATTCAAGAAATATTTTTTTAAATACTCTAATTTAAAAATGGTCAGAAGACAAGAACAGATTTTCCAAAGAAGATATCCAGATGGCCAAAAGACATACGAAAACATGCTCAGCATCACTCATCATCAAGGAAATGCAAACCAAAACTACAATGAAATATATCACCTCATACCTGTTAGAATGGCTAAAATCAAAAACTCAAGAAACAAATGTTGGCAAGGATGTGGTGAAAAAGGAATCCTGTGCACTACTGGGAATGCAAACTGGTGGTGACACTGTGCAAAACATTATGGAGGTTCCTCAAAAAATTAAAAAGATCCAGTAATTCCACTACTGGGTATTTAACTGAAGGATATGAAAATACTAATTTGAAAATATACCTGTACCTCTGTGTTTATAGCAGCATTATTTACAATAGCCAAGTTACTGAAGCAGCGTTAAGTGTCCATCTATAGAGGAATGAAGAAAAGGTGGTTTGTGTATAATATACCCATATATATACACATGTACAATATACACAAACATTATATATATGTGTGTATGCACACACATACACACAATGGAATATTATTCAGCCATAAAACATGAAATCTCGCCACTTGCAACAACATGGATGGAGCCGGAGAATATAATGCAAAGCGTACAAAGTCAGAGGAAGACAAACAGCATATGATCTCACTCATACGTAGAATTTAAGAAACAAAACAAATGAACAAGAAGAAAAAAAGAGAAAGAGAGAAACCAAGAAACAGACTCTTAACTACAGAGAACAAACTGATGGTTAGTAGAGGGGAGATGGGTGGGGGGAAGGGGGAGGGGGTATGCGGAGAGGTGGAATAGTGAAGAGAAGGGATGGGGGGAGGGGGAATGGGGACTAAGGAGTACACCTGTGATGAGGACTGGGTGATATATGCCAGTATGGAATCACTATATTGTACACATGACACTGTATGTTAACTACATTGTAACTTAAAATTAAAAATATATATATTTGTTTTAATGTTTACAACTTACCTAAATAGGTAGTGCAAATTGATTTAAAAATTGAGGGTTTTCTACATGAAGAACATAAATTACTGCATGACTAAATACATTTAAGATTCATTTTTTAGTAAGGAATTAAAATGAGAATGAAAAAAATAAAATAAAATAAAATAAAATGAGAATGAAGAGTTAAATTATGCTTAAAAACAGCCTGGTTCCATTCTTAAACAAAGTAGTTCTACCTGTGGGTAGCCGTGAATAGTCTAGAAGCACAAATAATGGTGATGAAGGGGCACCAGGGTGGCCCGGTCAGTTAAGCTTTTGCCTTTGGCTCACTCAGGTCATTATACCAGGGTCCTGGGATCGAATCCCATATCAGGCTCCTTGATCAGTGGGCAGCCTGGTTCTCCCTCTCCTCCCAGCTCCTGCTCTCTCTTGCTATCTCTGTCTCTCTCTCTCTCAAATAAATAAATAAAATCTTTAAAAAAAAATAACAGTGATGCAAAATGGTCTGAGGTAAGTAAAAGGAAAACACCAAATTACAGGTCAATCTCAATGGATCTCAGCATGGATCTTCTCCTGGGGCTGGAGATTTCTGACTTTCCATAAAAGTCCTCAAGAAAAAAAATATATATATATTACCTTACCTCAATTTAATTAATAAAAGTAGAGCTTAAACTCCTCCCTCTCTTCTGCCAGATTTCTGGCAAAGGAAAGTGTAGGCACTTTGTCCCTTACTTCTCTGCATAAATGTGACCTGTCTGTGAGTCACCATTTACTGGAAGCTGTGAAAAATTATGTATTAAAATAATGTGCAACTGTATTTCAACTGAAGTAATGTTATCTCTTGACTCTTGCAGGCATCTTTGTAAAATGTCACATGAGAATTACTAACCTTCTCCCCATATTACATGGTTGTGCAATAAACTTAGTGACTCTCAGATTATAAAGTCCTTAAAAATTGCTAGTAATATGCGTGTATCCATTTGCTTTATATTCATTATGGTAATCCACTGCACAAACATGCACTGAAAATCTGAGTACAATACTATGGATGAACAGATGAAAAAGAACTTTTTCCTTCATACCTATAGTGCATTGAGATAAATGGGTAAAATGGTTATTTGTACTCAGGACATTGAGTGACATCATCAAGGAAATAATCTTTGAGTAGAGTCAGAAAAGAAAAGTACAATTTCATAAAATTAGAATGTTTTCATTTAAACTTAACTACATATATGGGTTGTTCATTTTTCATTTATCTGTGTGCCACTGATGTTTCCCTGACTTGACTCTGTAATTTAAAAATGCAAGTCTTCAATCACATGCCATATGCATTAATTTAATTGTAAGTGCATAAAACACTCATTGATGCAGGAGTTCTAGAGTGGGTAAACTTAACAATTTCTGAGTAAGTTGGGTATCTTTTTAACACTCACCATAAAATAAAGACAGAAAATAGATGTCTTAGAAAACAAAAATAGTCCTTTTTATCATAAATATAAAGTGTCTCTAAGAGAAAACTGGTCCATTCCTCTAAGCGCTATCAGAATAAATGGTTTAAGATCAATTTTTTCAAAATAAAAAACAAGATATGTTCTAGCAGATATTTTTTGGTAATATTTGGCATATTGAAATTTATCAATGGGTCAATTAAGCTGGTTTCCAAATAATTATTTTATAAATATTTTATCTTGGAGTGTTCTCAAAAATTATTTATAAAAGTATTATTAAGGATATGCTTTATATATATTTGTGTGTGTGAATTAATTGAACCCGGTCTTCCTTTCACAATTTTATTACTTATTATTTTCTCCACATTATCCCTATCTTTCTTATGCTATCACTTTCTATTGCATATCATTGCCAATTACAGTATATCTTTTGTAAAGAGATCAGAAAATAAAGGAAGAAAAGAAGGAAAGGAGGAAAGGATGGGAAAAGGGAGACAGGAAGGAAACGCAATGTAAGAAAGACTTAATGGCCAGAAAACACACATTTTAGACCATCAGGAACAACATTAAATTCTTGAGACAGCATCAGTAGGTGTGTGAGCCACCTGTTGGCCATCCTTTCCTTTTATGAAATTAACAGAGATCTAACAGAGAGTGACATCAACTGTAGAAGGGTCACAATGCTTGGGTTGTGGGGCTTTTAAGTTGCAAGTTTAGGAAAGCATGGACTGACTCCCTTCTCTAGAATAACTAGGACTGAGTCATAATATCAACAGATACGGTAGGATCTTGATTCCAGGCCTATCATGCGGGCTCAGCATTCATACGTACAAAGACCTCTAGCCTCTTCCCTGATATGATCATCTCTCTAAAGACAGTTTTTATATTTTCACTGGTTACTTAAATGACTTTTCAAAATTATTTAATGTGGTAAAACACTCTTTTTGTCTTTAAAGACATTTTTTTCTAGGTATATCAAGATGACTTTTATTATCAATAATGCAAACCAAATTAACAGTGGATTAAATAATGAATTCACTTATTTACTCAGATAAGAAGATCTGAAGAGCTTCTGAGTTTGATTCATTGATTCAATGATCAAGTATCTGGTGTTCTCCATATTTCAACTCTTCCAACCTCAATGTGTTCTAACATCTCCATTCACTTTTGTTAAGATGGCTTGGGCAAAAATAAGTATCATTTGCTTCCATGAAAACATCCAAAGACACAAAAAGCAAGCCTTTCTTTGTTTTTCCCATTCAATTACATCCCAAAGAGGAAATGGCACAGTTTATATTACTTGAAAAGGGCAAAGTTTATTATTTTGTGAAGACTGGTCTACACACTCAGTTAAATTGCTACCCTGGTGTGCTACTTAGCTCAATCTGTAAGCCATGAGAATTGTGTTCACCTCTCTAGCTAATGAGTAAATAATGAGTAAGAAAATATTGTGGCCCTTCTATATTCTAAAATTACAAGTGAAAGAACGCCAACCAAGAGACCGAAGTCCTGATAAACTTTAATCTATCAGTTATATTAAAAAATAAGAATCAATCCGAGTATTAAAGTGTACCTAATAGGGAAACAACTCAAATGCAAGTTAATTCACTAACGAATGGCCCAGTTGTGTGAAACAGGGATCTGCTAAACTTCTAATGCCTCTCCTGGAAAAAAAGATGTAAATTCCTTCAAATTTTAGCAATCTGCAGCAGAGGGCCTCTTCCTTGTTCCAAAGTCCCCTTGTTCTCTTTACTGGATATGTGTTCTTTCAATCCTCTGGCGTATAGTTAGCATGTGAACTCACATGCTTAACATGAATGGTCCAATAGAAATAAATGACTTTTGGGTGCCAGGGTGGCTCAGATCATGATCCCAGGATCCAGGATGCTGGGATCAAGCCCTGCAACCAACAGGGCCCCCTGCTCAACATAAAGTCTGCTTCTCCCTCTCTCTTTGCCTCCTCCCGTGCCCATGCTCGCGCTCTCTCTCTCTCTCTTTCGCTCTCTTGCTCTCTCTCAATCACTCTCAAACAAAAATAAATGACTTTTATTCTTTATAATGCAAAGCGTTGAGCCACAGCTAAATTTGAGGGACAAAGAAGAAACTAGAACCACCAGAGCTGAACAAAATCAAGTCCAACACACCATCAAACTTTGCCTATTTTGAACAGAACATAACTTAGTTTTATTTCTTGGCTAATATTATATTCTGCTTGCTCAACATCATGTATGATCCGTTAGTCATGCATATGTTCTTGCTATTTAAGTCTAAATCGATCCTGATGTGGCTTTATACGTAAGTCACTTTTTTGTATATATATTTGAAATTACTATAATATCATCCCTCATTTAAAATTTGAGAGTCTCAGATGAGTTTGCTGGGTTCTGGAATAACAGAGGATCATAAAAAGAGGTAACAATACATATTATCTAGCAATTCAGCCACTTTCCCTGATGTTAGGAGCTGGCTGGTGAAGAGATGCAGCTGCTTTTGAAGTTTTAAGTTCCTGGGTGAGTCTGCCTCACAGATCCTCACCTGTCTGCCAACTACAGCAGATGTCAGACAAGTCCCATGAGAAGAAGATTTGGCCAGTTTCCTCAATGCCTGGTTTGCCAGCCAGCTGTACACTGTGGCTATGAGCACCCCTGTCAGTCTTCTGGTGCAGAAGTGCACAGAGGCACTCAGACATATGCAGTACTTCACTCCTAGGGAGGAAGTTGGCCGCCAGCTCCTTTGTAGTCTACTCCCCGGCGAACTCTGCTGGAACATGCCTTGAATATTCCTTTGCTCCTCTATCTAAGCCTAAAACTTAGAATCAGCTTTCAAAATCAGTCAGTTCTTTGTTTTTTTCTTTTCTTTTTAAATTTATTTTATTTAAGATTTGATTTATTTGAGACAGCGAGAGAGAGCACAAGCACTGGGGAGGGGCAGAGGGAAAGGGAGAAGCAGACTCTCCGCTGAGCAGGGAGCCTGATGTGGGGCTCTACTCCGGGACCCTGGCATCATGACCCCAGCCAAAGGCAGATGCTTAACCAACTGAGCCACCCAGGTATCCCAGTCAGTTTTGATGTATACTTCACTCTAGTGTCAGTTGAATTTCCAAATAAACCGGGGACACTTACAGAAAGAAGAAGGTAAGAAGATGAGGGTTTCTGCACTTCTTAAGTGGGGAGAGTTCCTTGGCTAAGTTATTTCACCAGTTATGGAAGGAAATTATTTCAGGAAAAAATTTGAAAAGTGTTGTCTTAGAATGCAGAGGAATAAAGAAAAATATGGAGGAAAATTCACTAGCAGAGAGAAAAGGAAGAGAGGTGGCCATTCTATATTGAAGATAAACCAGTTTTCTTCTCTTTGCCAAAACTAAAACTTCACTTCTGAAGACTGAAAGTATGGTTCCCTTGACTTTTGAAAGGGTCCTTTTCATAGTGGTTACTTGGGAGAAAAAAAAAGGGGGGCGGGGAGAACCTGGCTGGCTTAGTAGGTAGAGCATGTGACTCTTGATCTCAGGGTTGTAAGTTTGAGTCCCATGTGGGTTGTATACGTTACTCTATCAAAAAGTTTAAAAAAAGAAAAAAGTGGGACTCCCTTTTCTTACAGATATAGGAAGTCAGGATTGAGACAGGAAGAGTACCCGTGGCAAGTTGGTCTTGAATTCTTCCTGGAGGTTACATTAGATAATATTAACAATTATTACTAATGACAAGCTATTTTATTTATTTATTTATTTATTTATTTATTTTTAAAATATTTTTATTTATTTATTTGACATACAGAGGTCACAAGTAGGCAGAGAGGCAGGCAGAGAGAGAGGAAGGAAAGCAGGCTCCCCACTGAGCAGAGAGCCCGATGGGGGCTCTATCCCAGGACCCTGGATCATGACCTGAGCTGAAGGCAAAGGCTTTAACCCACTGAGCTACCTAGGCTCCCCTACAAGCTATTTTAATGTCATTTATTTTCTAGGAAAGGCATGACCTCCAGGAATAGTGGTCAATATATTAAGACTCAGTTCATTAGGAAATAAGATTTCTTTTTGACCTGCCTATATAACTTAGGTAGCACATTCTATTTCCAGGCAGTGTTTCAAATGATAAGCATGGTATCTGTTAGAGTGAATGTCTGTGCCTTGCACCTCCAAACTGACGAGCTGAAATCCTATCATCTAATGTAATGGTGTTGGGAGATGACGCCTTTGGGAGATGATCAGGTCATGAGGGTAAAGCACTCTGAGTCGGGTTAATACCCTTTTAAAGAAGACCCCAGGGAGTGAGAAGATGGCCATCCATGAACCATAAAGTAGGCCTTCACCAGATACCTGTTCTGTTGGCACTTTGATCTTCGACTTCCCAGCCTCTAGAAATGTGAGGAATAAATGTTTGTTGTTTAACCCTGTTTATGGTATCTTGTTTTAGCAGCCCTAACAGACTAAGACAATGTCTCAATTGGGGGAAAAAGCCCTACAAATCTATCAGACAAATCATTATAATGTAAATTACTGTATCAGAATTTTTTTGTGTGTTCACTATTCAGTATATAGTCCAAATGCAATTTCATTTTTATTATTTTTTGAAGATTTTATCTATTCATTTCAGAGAGGGAGCAGGGGAAGAGGCAAAGGGAGAGGGAAAGAAAGAATCCCAAGCAGCCTCCCCACTGAGTACACAGCCTGACTCAGGGCTTCATCCCAGGACCTCAAGATCATGACCTAAGTCAAAATCAAGAGTCAAATGCTTAACCAGCTGAGCCACCCAGGTTCTCCCCGCCCTTTATTTTTTTAATATACTCCAGCCACTGAAACTTTGGCAAATCATTATCTTTCAGATTCATTCCTTCCTAAGGATTTAATATGAAAAAAACCTGTTAGAAATCATGAGTGTTTTCTGTTCTCCCTATACGAGAAATTTTTGACTTTATTTTCTTTTTTACTGTTGCCTCCTATAGAGCTGTTGAGATGATTTTTCCCTAATATTCTTTTTTAAATTTTTTTTTTTTATTTATTTTTGAGAGTGAGCAAGCACATGAGCACAAGCAAGGAGGAGCAGCAGAGGGACAGAGAGAACACTCCCCAGTGAGCAGGGAGCCCATTGTTGGGCTCAATCCAAGGAACCTGAGATCATGGCCTGAGCCAAAGGCAAAGGCTTAACTGACTGAGCCACCCCTCCTAATATTCTTCCATGAAATTTTAATACAAGTATACTACATCTTCATGTACTGCATATATATTTATTGCATTCATAAAAAGAATAGCAAAAAGGTTACACTATTTAATTCAATGCATGGTTAAGAGTGACTACTAGAATACTATTAAGAATGACAAAATCAAATTTTCAAGTAACATTAAAAAGGTGGTAATATTTAACTTTATCAATGCATTTGCTGAGTAATTTTAATGTAGTTTATATACATTTATAAATTGGAATGTATGCAGTTGCTTATGAATATAATGGAAATATATTATAGAAATATGTAATAATGTAATCAAGTTTTAAAAATCATCCAAAATCAGGCACCTGGGTGGCTCAGATGGTTAGGCATCTGCCTTTGGCTCAGGTCATGATCCTGGGGTTCTGGGATCGAGTTCCGCATCAGGCCCCCTGCTCCTTGAGGAGCCTGCTTCTCCCTCTGCCCCTGCCTCACTCTCTCTCTCTGTCTCTTATGAATAAATAAATAAAATCTTTCAAAAAATCATCCAAAATCATTTTCCCAAGAAAAATTAAAACAAAATAATACATTTCCTAAAAATTATTTTTAACAGACTTAACTTTTAACTTTTGCTTAAAATAAGAAAATAATGTACCTAAAGTAACTGCAAGATATTCATTCAGACATTGTCAACATTCTTTTGTTATCTGCACTGGCATGATTAATGATGAGTCAAATACATTTTATAGAATTATAAATTCTTTTCTCTTCTATTCTAAATATAAATTATTTGTGTTTAATTCTCAAAGTCCAAGCCACCCGAAAAACATTGAAGATGAAATATAAACAATATCCATAAAGCAGTCACGAGTAGCCCATACGCATGTGCAGACC
The DNA here is from genome assembly GCF_010015895.1 of Lontra canadensis. Lineage (NCBI taxonomy): Eukaryota > Metazoa > Chordata > Mammalia > Carnivora > Mustelidae > Lontra > Lontra canadensis. The sequence continues at coordinate 4,263,152 of NW_022631089.1, forward strand.
ATCTCTGGTCTATAATCTTGTCTGATTACAGCCATATGTTTACACTAATGCATCTTTCATAATTCAGTGTCAAAGCTGCTGGTGTCAAATGCAAGAAAACCAAACAAAAGTAATTAAATTTTAAAGAATGCAATTTTGTTGGTGCAGTTAAGCTTTGGAGGCCATAACCACATATAAGGCTTTTTTTACTTCTTCCCCAGAACCTATGTTCCTCCCTTTCTGAGTTATACTACCCCAGAGACTTCATATCCTTGAGTCACAGGTTTTTAAAGCATAAAAATTATCTAGTTCAATTTCCTCACTTGTCAGAAAATGGGAATTAGTCCATAAAATATTTTTTCTTGTTTATAAAAACAGAAATTAAAACTTTCTGATAATGAGATATTATCTTCTACATAGATCATTGTTTTACCCTTCCATATTGCTCTACTATATATTTCATTATTTTCTCAGTGAAAACTGGTAATTTAACAAAACTAAATTAACTCATATATTGTTAGTAATTTAACTTATTCGTTAAAAAGTTAATAGTCAATAAGTTATTTGCTCAACTTCTCTGCAACAGCTTAGTATGAAATAATTGCATCTCTCTTCAATTAAAGAACCGCTTGAAACTGTTTGTATTCTAGAAAAGAGGGTGCAATTCAGAATGAGAGCAGCATATGCTCCTGAATGCCAGAACAGCAACTCTCCATGTGTAAATGAATAAACATTAAAAAAATAATAGTTGTTTTCTTCCCAAGCCTGAGTTACATAAGGTTTATTACCCTCATCTTCATGTATTTCCAAACCTACCAGAAAGAGAGGGAGCTCCTCCATGTCGAATAATAAGCAAGGTATCTGTGTATGTGTGTGTGTGTGTGTGTGTGTGTGTGTGTGTGTGTGAGAGCTGGAGTGTGTGTAACTAGAGTTGTGTATAAAATAAAAGCAGAAAAGAAAACTATTAGGAATAAATTAAAAATTAAATGATATTAATCATGAAAATAATGTATCTGTCATGCAATGAGATTATAACCTTTCCAACACACTATTCGGATTTTTTTCTGCATCTGCATGAATCATGAAGGATTTATGTTAAAGCATAGTAAATGTGGCCTTAAGAGTATTTTTATTTGTTTACTCTGTTTCTCTTTTAGGAAATATAAGGAAAATACTGTGTGATAATTCTGAAAATGATAGGGCTGAGCACTTATAATTCAGAATGCAATTCCTTGGGCTACCTAGGGATTGTGGCTTAGGTGAAAAATCAGCACAACAAAGAGTTATCCAGTGCCCTGAGCATTTCAACCTCCCTGTGGACTAAAATTAGTGAACTAAGAAGTATTCCCTTGGCTTATGTCCTATTGAAGAAGGTTTCTCAGAGATAAATGAAAATTTTTCAGCAATAGTTTTTGGATATCAGACATATGATACGAATCCAAAGACACTTATCTCTACTTTCTCATTTATCTATTATCTCAAAACCTATTTATTAGATAATATAGGTAATATCCTAAAAAAATGCTTTAATGTGAAAGCGTCAATGGACAAGGAAGTCTACAAATTCAATATAGTTTTAAATGTACTGAAATATGCCACGATTGAGATTATGAGAACACCTCCAAGAAAAACCAGTAGGAGGGATGACCTGGAAAAGTTTCCAAGAGAAGGCGAGGTCTAAGCTTAGTTTTTTGTTGTTGTTTGTTTTTTTAATTTTATTTCATTTTTTCAGTGTTCCAAGATTCATTGTTTATGCACCACACACAGTGCTCCATGTAATACATGTGCCTCCTTAATAATGTGTAGGCACAATGTAGTTGGTTAATAAGGAAAGGGCTTTTAAAATGGGACAAAGCATCTGCAAATGTATGGAAGTGTGGAATGCCATTACATGAATAAGAAGCTGTGAGTATTTCAGGGCAATTAGAATGCAGAATTTAAGTGGGAAGAATGGTATAATTTGAGAGGATAGAATTAACAATAAACAAATCATGAATAATCTTGTGACAAGACTGAAGAACATGATGATTCAGAAAAAAAACCTCTGAGGCCTGATTAAAATATTGTAGAAAGTGAAGCAGCAATTTGCATTTTAGTATTTTGGGGGCCTGTAAAGAGGATATACATGAGAAGAGCAAAGTTGAGACAGTGAGGTTTATTTTAATTTGGGGTTTTGGTTTCTAGCAATGGCAAATTGATTTGGTTGGATTAACTTTCTCACAGATAGCTACGGGAATTGAGGCAGATGACAGATAAATAAATCCACAGATAAAAACAAGTATTTGAAGGCAGAATAAGAATAAGGCAGGGACTAGAAAAGAGTTAGTTTTAAAAGGTGTCCATTTAGGTGGTTGTAATAAAAGTACCATAGACTGAGCAGCTTGTAAACAACAGAAATTTATATCATACCGTTCTGGAGGCTGTGAAGTCCAAGATCAAGGTATTGGCAGATTTAGTTTCTCATGAGAGCCCACTTATTGGTTCAGATCGTTGTCTTTTCTCTTTGTCCTCACATGGTGGAAGGGGTGAGAGAGCTCTCTTCCATAAGGCCTCTAATCTCAACAACTCCCAAAAGCCTACCTCCAAATACCCTCACATTAGCGACTAATTTCAACATAAGAACTTGGGGGAGGGAAGGGTGGGACAGGTAAGCGGCAAAACCATTCATTCTATAGCAAAAGTTTAGTTTTGAAAGAAGAGAACTACAATGAGGGAGACTTGCCAGTTTGGCACTTTTTAATTTAGGTAATTTCTCTACAAACCTACAAACCTTGCTGGAGTTGGGGGCAAGCTTGTAGCTTTACTATCTTGAGAGGTCAGAGACGCTTGTCAGAACAAGCAGAGTAAGTAAAAAGTTAGACAAGTAATGGAAGGGAGTCACAGTTGTGGGAAACGTGAAGTTATGCATATAAACTCCACCAAATATTCAGCTTATTATTAAACAATGCACATGCAGAGGAGTATAAAAAGGGCTGTAAAAACAATCAGAAAGCTAAAATCATTGAGTGGATATTTTAACTGCCAGCCATCCAAGGGAGGCATGGTCTGGCATTTGATTTCAGATCAGGTACCTATCTACTAGAAAAAAAATAAATATTCTTCAGAAAAACATCATAGGTTTCAGAACTTCTACAATATAACAGCTGTAATATTCAATATACAAATTCACTAATCTTGTAAAGAAACAGAACAATGTATCAGAATAGAGAAAAAAATTAGTCACAAGAGAATGAACCCAAGAACCAAGATGTTGCAATTAGAACTATAAAAATAAGTCATCTGCTGTGCCAATTTGTAGATGGTAGATGATGGAGTCATGAGACTTGAAAAAAATATCAGAAAGAATACAACGAAAAGTTAGAGAGAAAAAAAGATCCAAGAAAAAAGAAAAAAAAAGACTCTCAGTGACATGTGGGAAGATACCAAGGATCAAACATTCATGTAACTGGAGTTCTAGGAAGAAAGGAGAAAATAAATGCATAGAATAAAAAATTTCCATAATCACTAGTTGAAAACATCCCCAAATTGTAAAAGCCTTAATCTTAGATATTCACCAAAATTCAATGAGGTGAATATACCAGAGAGAGATAAATACAGATTAACTACACCTAGGCAAATCAAAATCATGCTGCCAAAATCTAAAGATGGAGACAAAACCTTGAAAGTATACAGAGAAATTAGTATATTACATTCAGGAAAATTAAAATGTATTTGACTTCTAACTACTCATCAGAAAGAATGGAGAAAAGAAGATAATGAAATTACATTTTTAAATCCAGAGAGAAATATGAACATATGCCAAAGCAAAAGATTTGTATCTGGCAAAAACAGTCCTTTAAAATTAAAATTAGAGTTCTACTAAAGGCCATGATGGAAGAATGGGGACCAGAGTTGCCCCCCTGCTATAAACAACAAAAACAAAACAATGGAATAAAAATAAACAAAAACAGCTTTTGGCATTTGAAAACAGAGAAAAACAGTGTCTTCTAAGGAAGGAAAACAAATAAGCTAAGCCCTACAATTATTCTGCCTGCAAGGAGTCTTCAGGACGTACCATAGAACAGAAAGCCCAAAGAAATCCCAGAAGTCTGCCTGAGCTGAAAAAGAGAGCTGAATTCTCTTGGAGGCCACAATAGCTAACATGTATGGATAAGAAAACTGAAGAAGTGGAAACTGCTATAAAAGAAGAAAACTGCACTGAGAGAGCTCAGGAAAACTGCAAATAATTTCCCTAAAGTGTTCAGCTGAGTATCTTCCATCACATACATGTGAGAAATTAACCAAAGTAAAGGGGGAGAGGTGGGTAATAAAAACAAAAACAAAACACCAGAATGGAAAAAAAGAAAAAAGTCTTTGCTACTGCTCACACAGGCTGAGTAAATTTCATATTCTCACCTTTAACTTGGGAAAACAAAAACAAAAACAAAAACCTTATTTAACATGGAGAATCAAGTAGAATCAACAGAAGGAGATCATTTCAGTAATTAGGGGAAAAACATCCCTAAACTACAGACTGCTCAAGCCCTGAGTGGCAAACCTTTACATTTTAAGCATGCCTCAGAACAAATTGTGTCTCAGGAACTTAACTTATCCAAGATAAACTACCAGAGAATTGAAAGAATTACAAGAATATCCAGTCTATACAACACACAAAGCTTGATTTCCAATAAGATATTATAAGATATTGAAAAAAACAGGAAAAGATGACCCATCATAAGGAAAAAAATCAATGTAAACAGACCTAGATTAGGAAACAAGTAGATTAAAATAGCATTTAAAACTACATTCATACATTCAAGAAGTTAGAGGAAATCATAACCCTATTCATTAGAGATATAAAAGGTATAGATGGGTAAATACAGAGATAATATTCAATTTGAATTCTAAAGGTAAAAATACACAATCTCCTAAGATGAAATATACACTAGATGAAATTGATAGCAAATAAGACATGGCAAATAAAAGATCAGTTATCTTGATGCACAGAGAGAAGCTATCAACATGAAACAGAGAGGAAAAAGAAAAGGAGGAAGGGATGGGGAAAAAAGAGGAACAAAGCAGCACTGAGTTATGGATCAACATCAAGCAGCCAAATGTATCTATATAATTAGCATCCCAACAGGCATATAGAGAGGAGAAAGAAATAACTGCAGAAATAATGGCTAAAAATACTAAAAATCTGATGATAATTTAAACACATTAGTTCAGAATGTTCAATGAACCCCAAGCAAAATCAACAGTAAGTAAACAATACCAAGGACATCATAATCAAATTGCTCAAAACTCATTAAAAATAGGAAATTAAAGACATTTTGTAAAGAGGAAAATACAGTTAGAATGACAACAGATTTCTCCTTGGTGCCAACAGAAATAAGAGAAATCTGAAACAATGTATTTAAAGTATGGAAAGAAACAAAACAAAACAAAACAAAAAATACCTTCAAGCTAGAATTTATACCCAGCAAACATACATTTCAAACACAAAGATGAAGAGATACTATCATATATACAAAAGATGAAAAAAGTCACAGTGACATACATCTACTAAAAAAATATTAAGGAATTTCTTGAAGCAGAAGCTAAATAACATTAGAAGGAAATCTGGATCTACATAAGGGAATGACAATAACTGGAAATAGTAAATAAAGATCTTATAATTAAAAAAAAATTCAAAAATGTAATTGATTTTTCAGGTGCAAATATTAAAAAACCAGTGTGAGGTTTATGATACATAAAAATAAAATACCTGAGAAATACTAACATGAAGATATAGAGTTGGGAAAATGAAGTATGCCACTGCAAAATTTTGATACCCTACATAATATAATATGTTACCTGAAGACAGAAACTGTGTTACAGTAAAACTACATACAAGGAAATCCTAAAGCAACTAACACAACAAAGAACTGTTGTAGAGAAGCCACCATAGTAGAAAAAATAATTTTAATAAATTAACCTTATTTAATAAATTAAATTTATCAATATAATTGGAAATGAAATTAAAAATCTCAATTCAAACTAAGTCAGGAAGAGAAGGAAAAAGAATAAAAATACCAGTCATATCAAAAATCACATTAAATGTAAGTACATAAAATACTCCAATTAAAAGGCAGGAATTTTAAGATTAGGTGGAAAAAAATAAGAATCACAAATATTCTGTCTATGAAAACACACACTTTAAATAAAAATACCCAAATATCTAGAACTAAAGCAATAGAAAATGATACATTATAATAATACTAATTGAAAGAAAAGTGGGATGACTATTAACAACAAAGTATATTTCAGAGCAAAGACTATTTCTAGGAATAAAGATAATTTTATGACAAAAGGATCAATTCAGCAAGAGAAAAAACAATTCTAAATATTTATGAAACTAATAACACAATTTCAAAATACATTAAACTCCAAGAAGAAATTGAAAAATCCACAATTATAGCTAGAGATTTCAAAACCCTTCTCCAAGAATGTTACAATATATAGAAAACAGTAAGAATATAGAAAATTCGAACAATCAACCAGCTTAACCTAACTGACCTCTTTATAAAACACTAATTGCAACAACAGAATAGACTATCTATATGCATATGCAGCAATAGGACCATATTATGCCCTAATATCTGAATACATTTAAAATTTCAAATCATTTAAGATATATCCCTTGACTATCCTGGGCTTACTTGAAATTAAAGGTAGAATTCTCAAAAAATTCTAAATATTAGAAAATTACATACATTTACATTCTCACTAGCAATGTATGAGAACTCTAATTGTTCTGTATATTCATTCACACTTGATGCTATGTGTATTTTTAATTTTTTTTAAGATTTAATGTATTTGACAGAGAGAGTAAGAGAGCACAAGCAGGGGCAGGATAGAGGCAGAAGGAGAAGCAGACTCCCTATTGAGCAGGGAGTGAGACGTGGGGCTGAGTCCCAGGACCCTAGGATCATGACCTGAACCGAAGGCAGACGCTTAACAATCAGAGCCACTCAGACGCCCTACATGTATTTTGTTTTTGCGTAATTCTAAAATTGTATAGTAGTATAACATTATTGTGTGGATTTCAATTCCCTAATGACTTTTTTTTTTAATTTCTTTTAATTAACATATCATGTATTATTAGCCCCAGGGGTACAGGTCTGTGAATCGCCAGGTTTGCATACTTCACAGCACTCACAATGGCATATATCTTCCCCAATGTCCATAACCTCACCACCCACTCCCAACCCCCTCCCCCTGGCAACCCTCAGTTTGTTTTGTGAGATTAAGAGTTTCTTATGGTTTGTCGCCTCCTGATCCTATCTTGTTTCATTTATTCTTTTCCTACTCTACCAAACCCCCCACGTTGCCTCTCAACTTCCTCACATCACGGAGAGCATATGATAATTGTCCTTCTCTGAATGGCTTATTTTGCTAAGCATAATACCCTCGCGTTCCATCCACATCATCACAAATGGCAAGATTTCATTACTTCGGATGGCTGCATAGTATTCCATTGTGTATATATACCACTTCTTATCCATTCATCTGTTGATGGACATCTAGGTTCTTTCCATAGTTTGGCTACTGTGGACAAGGCTGCTATAAACATTCAGGTGCACGTGCCCCTTTGGATCACTACATTTGTATCTTTAGGGTAAATACCCAGTAGTGCAATTGCTGGGTTGTAGGGTAACTCTATTTTCAATTTTTGAGGAACCTCCATCCTGTTTTCCAGAGTGCTTGCATCAGCTTGCATTCCCACCAATAGTGTGGGAGGAGTCCCCTTTCTTCGCATCCTCACCAGCATCTGTCATTCCCTGACTTGTTAATTTTAGCCATTCTGACTGGTGTGAGGTGGTATCTCATTGTGGTTTTGACTTCTATTACCCTGATGCCAAGTGATGTGGAGCACTTTTTCATGTGTCTGTTGGCCATCTGGTTGTCTTCTTTCCAGAAATGTCTGTTCATGTCCTCTGCCCATTTCTTAATTGGATTATTTGTTCTTTGGGTGTTGAGTTTGATAAGTTCTTTATAGATTTTGATTACTAGCCCTTTATCTGATATGTGGTTTCAAATATGTTCTTCCACTCTGTCAGTTCTCTTTTGATTTTGTTAACTGTTTCTTTGCTGTGCAAAAGCTTTTGATCTTGATGAAGTCCCAATGGTTCATTTTTACCCCTTGCTTCCCTTGCCTTTGGCAATGTTTCTAGGAAGAAGTTGCTGTGGCTGAGGTTAGAGAGGTTGCTGCCTGTGTTCTCCTCAAGGATTTTGATGGATTCCTGTCTCACATTGAGGTCTTTCATCCATTTTTTAGTCTATTTTTGTGTGTAGTGTAAGGAAATTGTCCAGTTTCATTCTTCTGCATGTGGCTGTCCAGTTTTCCCATCACCATTTGTTGAAGAGACTGTCTTTTTTCCATTGGTCATTCTTTCCTGCTTTGTCAAAGATTAGTTGACCATAGAGTTGAGGGACCATTTCTGGGCTCTCTGTTCTGTTCCACTAATCTATGTGTCTCTTTTTGTGCCAGTACCATACTGCCTTGATGATTACAGCTTTGTAATAGATCTTGAAGTCTGGAATTGTGATGTTGCCAACTTTGGTTTTCTTTTTGAACATTCCTCTGGCAATTCAGGGTCTTTTATGGATCCATATAAATTTTAGGATTATTTGTTCCATTTCTTTGAGAAAAGTTGATGGTATTTTGATAGGGATTGCATTAAATATGTAGAATGCTTTAGGTAGCATAGACATCACAATATTTGTTCCTCCAATACATGAGCATGGAACGTTTTTCCATTTTTTGTGTGTCTTCCTCAATTTCTTTAATGAGTACTGTTTCATTTTCTGAGTATAGAAAATCTCTTTGCCTCTTTGGTTAGGTTTATTCCTAGGTGTCTTGTGCTTTTGGGTGCAATTATAAATGGGATCAACTCCTTAATTTCTTTTTCCTCTCTATTGTTATTGGTGTATAGAACTGCAACTTATTTATGTGCATTGATTTTATATCCGGACATGTTACTGAATTCCTCTTTGAGTTCTAGCAGTTTTGCGGTGGAGTCTTTTGGGTTTTCCACATGAAGTATCATCTGCAAAGAGTGAGAGTTTGACTTCTTCTTTGCTGATCTGGATGCCTTTCATTTCTTTTTGTTGTCTGATTGCTGAGGCTAGGACTTCTACTACTGTGTTGATTAGCAGTGGTGATAACGGACATCCCTGCCATGTTCCTGACCTTAGCAGAAGAGCTGTTTTTCTTTTGAGAATGGCAATTGAAGTGGGTTTTTGATAGATGGCTTTGATGATATTGAGGAATGTACCCTCTATCCCTACACTTTGAAGAGTTTTAATTAAGAAAAGATGCTGTAGTTTGTTAAATGCTTTTTCAGCATCTATTGAGAGTACCATATGGTTCTTGTTCTTTCTTTTATTAATGTATTGTATCACACTGATTGATTTGCAGATGTTGAACCAAACTTGCAGTCCTAGAATAAATCCCACATGGTCGTGGTGAATAATCCTTTTAATGTACTGTTGGGTCCTATTGGCTAGTATTTTGGTGAGAACTTTTGCCTCTGTGTTCATCAAGGATATTGGTCAGTAATTCTCTATTTTGATGGGATCTTTGTCTGGTTTTGGGATCAAGGTGATGCTGGCCTCATAAAATGAGTTTGGAAGTTTTTCTTCCACTTCTATTTCTGGAACAGTTTCAGGAGAATAGGAATTAATTCTTCTTTAAATGTTTGGTAGAATTCCCCTGGGAAGCCATCTGACCCTGGACTCTTGTTTGTTGGGAGATTTTTGATGACTTCTTCAGTCTCCTTATTGGTTATGTGTCTGTTCAGGTTTTCTATTTCTTCTTGGTTCAGTTGTGGTAGTTTATATATCTCTAAGAATGCATCCATTTCTTCCAGGTTGTGAAATTTGCTGGTGTATAGTTGCTCATAATATGTTCTTATGATTTTATTTCTTTGGTGTTGGTTGTGATCTCTCCTCTTTCATTCATGATTTTATTAATTTGGGTCCTTTCTCTTTTCTTTTTGGTAAGTCTGGCCAAGGGGTTATCAATCTTATTAATTCTTTCAATGAACAGCTCCTAGTTTCATTGATTTCTTCTATTATTATTTTGGTTTCTGTTTCATTGATTTCTGCTCTGATCTTTATTATTTCCCTTCTCCTGCTGGGTTTAGGCTTTCTTTGTTGTTCTTTCTCCAGCTCCTTTAGGTGTAGGGTTGGGTTTTGTATTTGAGACTTTTCTTGTTTCTTGAGAAAGGCTTGTATTGCTATATATTTTCCTCTCAGGACTGCCTTTGCTTTGTCCCACAAATTTTGAACCGTTGTGTTTTCATTATCATCTGTTTTCATGAATTTTTTTCAATTCTTCTTTAATTTCCTGGTTGACCCTTTCATTATTTAGAAGGATGCTCTTTAGTCTCCATGTATTTGTGTTCTTTCCAAATTTCCTCTTGTTATTGAGTTCTAGCTTCAGAGCTTTGTGGTCTGAAACTATGCAGGGAATGATCCTAATCGAGATCTGATTTATGACCCAAGATATGATCTATTGTGGAGAATGTTCCATGTGCACTAGAGAATAATGTGTATTCTGTTGCTTTGGGATGGACTGTTCTGAATATATCAGTGATGTCCCGCTGGTCCAGTGTGTCATTTAAGGCCTTTATTTCCTTGTTGATCTTTTGCTTGGATGATCTGTCCATTTCAGTGAGGGGAACGTTAAAGTCCCCTACTATTATTGTATTATAGTCGATGTGTTTCTTTGATTTTGTTATTAATTGGTTTATATAGTTGGCTGCTCCCATGTTAGGGGCATAGATATTTAAAATTGTTAGATCTTCTTGTTGGAAAGACCCTTTGAGTATGATATAGTGTCCTTCCTCATCTCTTATTATAGTATTTGGCTTGAAATCTAATTGATCTGACATAAGGATTGGCAGCCCAGCTTTCTTTTGCTGTCCATTAGCATGGTAAATGGTTTTCTACCCCCTCACTTTAAATGTGGAGGTGTCTTTGGGTCTAAAATGAGTTTCTTATAGACAGCATATTTATGGGTTTTGTTTTTTTTTTTAATCCATTCTGATACCCTGTTTCTTTTGATTTGGACATTTAGCCCATATACATTCAGGGTAACTATTGAGAGATAGGAATTTACTGCCACTATATTGCCAGTAAGGTGACTATTACTGTATATTGTCTATGTTCCTTTCTGGCCTACTTTTTGGCTCTCTCTTTGCTTAGAGGACCCCTTTCAATATTTCCTGTAAAGCTGGTTTGGTGTTTACAAATTCTTTTAGTTTTTGTTTGACCTGGAAGCTTTTTATCTCTCCTTCTATTTTCAATGATAGCCTAGCTGGATATAGTATTCTTGGCTGCATGTTTTTCTCATTTAGTGCTCTGAATATATCATGCCAGTTCTTTCTGGCCTGCCAGCTCTCTGTGGATAAGTCTGCTGCCAATCTAATATTTGACCATTGTATATTACAGACTTCTTGTCCCAGGTTGCTTTCAAAGTTTTCTCTTTGTCACTAAGACTTATACATTTTACTATAAGATGACGGGGTGTGGATCTACTTTTCTTGATTTTGAGGGGGGGTTCTCTGTGACTCCTGGATTTTGATGCTTGTTCCCTTTGCCACATTAGGGAAATTCTCTACTATAATTCACTCCAATATACCATCTGCCCACTTCTCTCTTTCTTCTTCTTCTGGAATCCCAATTATTCTAATGTTTCATATTATGGTATCACTTATCTCTCAAATCCTCCTTTCATGGTCCAATAGTTGTTTGTCTCTCTTTTGCTCAGCTTCTTTATTCTCTGTCATTTGGTCTTCTATATCACCAATTCTCTTTTCTGCCTCATTTATCCTAGCAGAAAGAGCCTCCCTTTTTTATTGCACCTCATTAATAGCTTTTTTATTTCAACTTGGTTAGGTTTTAGTTGTTTTATTCCTCCAGAAAGGGCTTTTATTTCTCCAGACAGGGTTTCTCTAAAATCTTCCATGTCTTTTTTGAGCCCAGCTAGCACCTTGAGAATCATCATTCTGAACTCTAGATCTGACATATTACCAATGTCTGTATTGATTAGGTCCCTAGCCTTTGATACTGCCCATTCTTCTTCTTCTTTTTTTTTTTTTTTTGTGGTGAGTTTTTCCATCTTGTCATTTTATCCAGATAAGAATATATGAAGGAGTGAATAAAATACTAAAAGGGTGGCAAAGACCCCAGGAAAATGTGCTTTAACCAAATCAGAAGAGACCCCAAATCATGGGGAAAGAAAGGGGGTAAAAAGTAGTTCAGAAAAAAAAAATTAAAAAAAAAGAAAAAACATAAAAAAGAAAATATATATATATTAGACAGGTGAATAGAAGAGAGTCACCCACTTTACTTTGGGAGTATTTTGGTCTCCTAGAAGGAATTACCTACCAAAATTTTAAAGAATGAAAAACCATATACATAGGGGCACCTGGGTGGCTCAGTAGGTTAAGCAGCTGCCTTTGGCTCAGGTTATGCTCTCAGGGTCCTGGGATCGAGCCCCACATCGGGCTTTCTGCTCAGCAGGGAGCCTGCTTCCCCCAATCTTTCTGCTTTCCTCTCTGCCTACTTGTGATATCTCTCTCTTTCAAATAAATAAATTCTTAAAAAAAGAGAGAAAAACTATATATATATAAATATATACACACATGCACACACACACACACACACACACACACACACACAAGGGTAAACACAATGAAGGAATGGAATATGACTATAAAGATGAAAAATTTTTAAAAAATATTTCTAAAAAAGGAATTGATAAGGTAAGTTGGTTGGGGGAACCAAAAAGAAAGTGGAGAGAATTTGCTGAGGCTGGAGACTAGCAGGAAGCCCTGTGCTTAGGGTATATTTTGAACTATTAGAAAAAGTTGTACCCCAAATGTTTTTTAGAAGAAAAAACCCTATGTGTATACAAAAAAATAAAGTTAGATACAATGAAAGATAAAATATGACTATAATAATGAAGTTTCAAAAGATTTTTTTATAAAAGGTATTGTTAAGATAAACTAGATAAAAAAATGTTAATAGGAAAGAGTAAAAGTTAAAAAAAAGTTTAGCATAAGAAAAAAATAAAATTAAAAAAATTAATTAACTTTGAAAGACTAAAGAATCATGGGGAGAAGGCCATGAATTCCATACTTTGCTTTCTCCTCCTCTGGAATTCTGCTGTTCTCCTTGGTAAGTGATCTTGGTCTTGGCTGGATTTCTTGCTGATCTTCTGCAGGAGGGGCCTGTGGTAGTGATTCTCAAGTGTCTTTGCCGGAAGTGGAACGGTACCACCCTTACCAGGGGTCGGGCTAAGTAATCATCTTGGGTTCATTTTCGGGAGCTTTTGTTCCCTGAATGCTTTCTGTAGAGTTCTGGAGGACAGGAATGAAAATGGCAGCCTCCCAATCTCTAGCCCAGAGGAGCCGAGAACTTGGGACCCCACTCCTCAGTGCGCCCTTGGAAGAAAGCACTCAATCACTCCCATCTCCCTGGCCTCCTGCCACGCTCCAAGCTCATCCAGCCTGTGACCAAGTGTCTCTGTCTCTGGCACACAGCTCCCCCCACCCCGAGTCTTCAAACCCAGCAGATCCCTCTGCTCTTCCAGGGGGGTCTCCCTGAATCTTGTGGGGTCCCTGCTCAAAGAACAGTGGTTTGACTATGCCACAGATCACAGTTTAAGGTAACCCTGAGTTGAGAGCTCACTCCTTGGCTCTGTCTCTGTATCTGGCTTCCCTGCTCTAATACTTGCAAGCTCTGCGACACTCAGACACCCCCGATCCTTCTGTGACCCCGTGGGACCTAAGACCACACTGTCCCCGCGTGGGCTTCATCCTGGGTTAGCCTCTGGAGTGATGTCCCTCAGTGGAGCAGACTTTTAAACATTCTGATTTTGTGCTTCATTGCTCCACCGCTTGCAGGGAGCTGGCCCCTCCCACCACGGTCTGTCTTCCTGTGGCTTTGGATTCACTTCTCTGCAGGTCCTACCTTTCAGAAAGTGGTCGATTTTCTGTTTCTAGAATTGCTGCTCTTCTTCTCTTTGATCTCCTGTTGGATTTGTAGGTGTTCAGAATGGTTTGATAAACTATCTAGCTGATCTCTTGCTACCTGGTGTCATCTCAGCCTGCTACTCCTCCGCCATCTTAACTCCTCCTCTCCCTAGTGACTTTTAAACACTTCTCTGCATCTTCATTTGTCATCCACACATCTTTTTTAAGTACCTATCTAAGCCTTGGGTCTTTTTTCATTTTTTTAGTTTTTTTCTTAAACTTTTGTCTTTTTGTTATTGACTCAAAGGGCATAGAAGTATATCTATTTACATTACACACACACACACACATATATATATATACATATTTATATATAATAACCTTTGCATTAAAGAAGAAATCAAAAGGGAAACTAAATAGTGTTTTAGCCTAAATTAAAGAAAACACATTTTTAAATATGTGGGATAAAACTGAAGCACTAAACAAAAATTGTATCCTTAAATAAAGGCTTAATATAAATTATCCATGCTTCTGCTTTAAAATTGTGGGAAGGAGAAACAAATAACATCCAAATAAATAGAAAAATGAAATAGAAAGTTGTTTTCTCCATAAAGTTATTAAATTCAGCAGTGCCTTTAGAAGACTAAAAGAGAGACTGAAGATTGCTATATCAAAAATGTACATCAAAAGTGTACCGTTAAGAGAATTAAGAGATATTCCAGAGATGGGAAGAATATACTTGGAAAACATCTATCTGACAAATGTCTGGTACCAGATTCTATGAGTTGATAAGAAAAAGACCAAGAACATTTTTTTAATTAAAAATGAACCAAAGACTTGAATAGGCTCTTAAAAATATATATGAGTAAAATATATATATATATATATATATGAATGACAAAGACATAAAGAAGAGCTAATATCATTAGTCATCAGGGAAATGATACACCCTTTAGAATGGTTAAAACTAAAAATACACATAGCACCAAATGTTAGTGAAAAGGTACAGAAATCAGAACTCTTACATATTTGCTAGAGAAAACATAAAATTTACAAATGCTTTGAAAAATATTTTTCAGTACCTTACAAACTAAAATACACTTTTATACTTTGATTACGGACACCATATGTAGGTAGGTATTTACCCAGGAGAAATGAAAATACTCAACTTTATTTATAACAACCCAAACTGGAAACAACCAAAAGGTCTATCTATAGGAAAACAAAACTCTAAACTCTGGCATATTTGCACAAGGGTATACACTCAGAGATTTAAAAAAATACTTCCACATGAAACAACATGGGCAACTTTTACAGATATTATGCTGGGCACCAAAAAAAATTAAATTGAATTAAAAAACTAGGCACAAAAAATACATGACTCAATTTATATAAATTTTTAGAGCAGGCAAAAGGACAGATAAATAAATGAATATGGACATACATACTTATATACATGTTTATACACATGTTTATATATGGATATATATACTTATATACATGTTTATATAATTACTTATATATGTTTATATGTATATCCATACTTACATACATTAATATGAACTTATATACATGCATATACATACTTATATACATGGCACCATAGCCTCTGAAGGGTGAAGGAACTTACAAGATGGAATTTTCTGGCTTGTAACTTCAAACAGGTTAGAAAAAACAGGTTTATCCATTAATCAAAATTATAATATTAAGATTTGTGCATTTCAAGTGGCAGAATATTAATAGTTAATGAAACCAGGTCTTGAACCCTAGTGACTATTGACTGAATGAAAGGGAATAGATAAGAAGTAAGAATGACTAAGGCAGTGGTGTTTTGACTAGTTAATACTTTGGGATTTGAATATATGAGTAGATAATTATATTTTTTCCAAGAATAAAATTAGAAATGACTTGAACTTTGTCGATGTATAAGAAAAAAGCCCAGTTTGGGATATAACGGACTTTAAAGTTCCTCTTGATTATATAGATAGAAGGGCTCGTAATCTTTGTTTATACAACTTACTGGAAATCTAAACTTAGATGTCCTGTTTTAGAGCAACACATACACTCTGATTTTATAATTCTGATACGTCAGGAAGTTAAAACTAATGATTTAATTATAAAAATGTTGACATTCATCAAACCAGCATAACATTAATTTATCCACATGTGCAGAATTGCTAATACTATTTGGTAGTTGTAAAAAGATGAAGGATATAACTTTTTATATAAACTAAGAGGAGAAAAGTTAGTTTCAATTAAAGCTTGATTTAAAACTAAACTGCTGAATTTTAAAATAAGATTCAGTTGCCTAGGGCATAATTTAGGTGAACATTATGTATTTATGAATTCAAATTCATGTCATTTTTATATGAGAAATGTGATTCTAGATTATTTTAAAATCTACCATTAGTATTACACAGCTTGGATCTACATTGTATTTATAATCTCAATGCTGAATTTTATAAAAAACCTTTAAATACTGTATTTCCACATGTAGAAATGTCAATTCCATTATACTTGATATACTCTTTGTTTCATACTGGAAATGCAGTTCTGTTTTTGCCTGATGCCTTACAATGAATTTACATTTTATTTTCAATTCCCGTAGACTCAAATAAATATTAAATAAATCCATTTTATCTGTCTCTAGGCAAAAGTGCTTTGTAAAAAATAAGAAATTGTTTGTCAAATGATGTAAGCCAAGGGTTTTTGTTATTTTACATGTCTCCAAGGAATACTACCTGTAGGCTAACAGAAGAAATGATAAATGCTGAATAGCACCCAACAGAAGTGACATAATATTCAAGAATAGTACTCTAAATTGACAAAATAAAAACATGCACAAACATGGGGTGAAGAAAAATACTAGGGAATAAAATATTTAAAAATTTCAAAGCCTATAATTCATTATGGGCTGTCAAAAAACAGGAAAATATCCAACAGAGAAGAAAACGGAGAAATAATGACTATTTGTCTACGGTTTTCTAGATGGTTTAGAAAAAGCTCTAGGGCAACATAATGCTTGAATGTACACCAGAACAAGAGGGCGTGTTTTTAAAAGAATGCTAAATGAATTCTAAAATTCTGTGGAAAGACTCAGAATTAATATCTGTGATTTTTACATTATTTACAAAAAAAAGCATAGAGGGGCAACTCAAATTTTTAAGACATTGAGGCCACTTATAAACTACAGCATAAAAAAATAATTTCATTATTTTGCAAAATATAAATGTTATCAGAAGAATATAAAAAACTTAAATGAGACAGAACAAAAAAATCAGTATAGTCATTGTCAATGGTGTTGAAAAAAGGATTCAGAATTATACTCAATACCTTAAAAAATAAACTACTGCCCACCAGAAATCTAAAAACACTTTGTCCTCGCAGGTAGAATTTGTGTGAACAGCTTATAAAACAAGACTGCTGAGTCCAAGGTAAAGGTGGATATGAAAAAAGCCATATTGCTGATAGTCCTGAAAGAACAAATTACCTTTGAAATAGAAAATTCTTTACCAGCTAAATGGTATTTTTTTTAAGTTTTTCTTCCTCTTTACAAAAAAGGGGTAAGAGAGAGAGAAATCATTTAACAACCAAACCATATAGTGGTGCTGAGTACTAGATTTGTGAACTCTTAGTCATTACTCAAACTGAAGTTGAATCAATCATCTCTTTGTTATGGAGGAAGATTTAAAGACATTTGATTAACCTTAAGAGGCTCAGCCCCACTGAAGGCCATAGACTATCTTTGATTTGTTGAGTGCGGGGATTCTAAGAGGCTATCATGTTCTAGTCCTCATTAAAAATATCAGAAGAGTAATAATTGTCTATGAGTCCATGGACTGTCAAATAATACTTATAAAAATGGTATAATTTTACTAATCAGAAAATGTAACACATTTACACTAAGGATCATCAAATTCCTTGTTAGCTAGGCTTAGCTGGATTATTTTTCCTATAACCATACAAATGTAGTGTGTATGGGACAAAATTTATCCAAGAATTGCCCAAGGATATACTTGCTTTAAAGAGAAAAGACAGTGGATAAGGTGATCAAAGTAACTATGTAAAACTGAAGTCTTTTAAATTTTTTAAATGCCAAAAGAATAAGGATTTATTATTATTTTATCAGTTTCATTAATGTATATTTATCAGTTCTTGCCCTCGGTAAGAAGTCTCAAGGAGTATAAAGGGGCAGAATCATTGCATAATTTGAAAATCTCTATAAATTTCCAAAATGGTGACAATGTATTAGCCTATGGAGAGATTCGTTTGGCTCAAACAACTTTGCCAAATCAATAAACAAACAAAAATCTGAGCCAACATTTTACTTAAAAATCTAGACTCCTGGCTGGATTCTGCTTATTCTCTAGTTCATTCCAGTGTGTCCACTCACATAAGGAATGTAAGGCTGTATATTTTCATTTTTCATCCTGCACTCTCTTTAGAGACTCCTGAGATTTTTAAGATTATGATCCCTGACTTAAATTATAGTTCTGAATTATCATTAAGAAGCTGAGCAAACATTAGCAATTCACTAAAACAATGTATTCCTCTGCTTCTTCATGTTTCACAAAGAACTCAATTATCATAAAAATTTGTTGCAAGATCTCTGTTACATCTTCCCTGAAGCATTTCTTATGTATCCAGGTAAAAAGCCACTTCCTTCAGTGATCCTACTACACTTGTTGCAGAGCACATTTCTGAGTATTGTACCATTATTATTGATTTGACCTCCTCGCAGTAAATTAAAAGGACATAGGACAGTTCGATCTTTCTTGAGCCACAGTTCTTGGCACAGTATGTGATATATTACAGGCACCTTGATATTTCGTTCAATAACTAAATGGATGCCTTAATAATTTTAATTCCTACAATATGTTCGTCCCCTATTCTTCAGAAAAAGCAGTTGAGGTAAATGCTTCAAGGAATTTGTGTATAGAATTATTTTTGGCAACTAATTTTTATACTAAAGTAATACTGCAATAAAATCTGAAATCAGAAATTTATTTAGTCATAAAAAATCCCAACTCTTTATAATATTAAAAGTGATCTAAAATGGAAAAATCTCTGCAACAACATAGTAGTGGAATATAGTCACTGGTTGAACACGATTCAGAGAAGAGTGCCGGTGTACTCCAAGGGAGAAAGTCCCTCCCTGTATTAAGAAAAGGTAAAAGAACAAAGAGTAGAATAGTTGTGAACCTCGGAGGGTTTTAAAATAACAAGGGCAGGGGTACCTGGGTGGCTCAGTGGGTTAAGCCACTGCCTTTGGCTCAGGTTATGATCTCAGGGTCCTGGGATCAAGCCCCCTATCTGGCTCTCTGCTCAGCAGGGAGCCTGCTTCCCCTCTCTCTCTGCCTGTCTCTCTGCCTATTTGTGATCTCTGTCTGTCATATAAATAAATAAAATCTTAATAATAATAATAATAAGGGCAGTTTTGAATCAGGGCTTAATGTGAATGGGGACCCAAGCCAGTGAGTTTGTGGGTAGGGTGATAATACTTTTCTTTTTATTTATAAGCAAAGGCCAGTTGTTAATTATTTCAACAAATTATGTGACAAGTTAGGTAAATAATAAAAAATAATATCAAAAATAGACCATCTACCATCTCTAGGACTCAGTTTCCTGAACACTGTCCCTTTACCTTTGTGTTTAATGGTACGTATTTTATTCTATCACACATATTCGATTCCCACATAGTCTAACATTGTGTGGATCACTAATAGCCATAGAATGGGTTTGTCAGATCTATAATACTTCCCTTGATATGGAAAACAATTCCCCAGCAAATGAGGAATTAAAAAGAAGAACAGGAAAAGCACATTTTGAATCTAAATGATTTCTATTTACCGGCTTCTGAGAGTAACAAACTAAAAGTCTTGTTACAGTTCTTAGTTGTTGTTTAGTTTGCTTGGTTTGGTTTTGCTTCTCTTTATGACACATATTTGAGCAAGACTTTTTCTAAATCTTTTATAGGCAGCAATGTCAAGTAGATGAAAATATCCACTCTTTGTTGTGTTCTTTGAAAACTGCATAACTTTTAAGTTTAAATTGCAAACTTGTGTTAGCCAGTGAAGAATCAGTTTAATGCTCATGCACTATTGAACACTTTATAGGTGACAGCAATATTAGAGATAGTAGGTATGTGAAGAGAACTATAATCAAAAGAAAAATCATCTGCCACTGAGTTCTCCCCGATTTGTGTTCTAAAGATCAAATAGCTTTCAGTGGTCACAAAGTTGGGGGAATGCCATTCCTTTCCTTGCTAGCTAACTGCATTCTTCTGTTTTAGTAGACATTATCTGATAAGAAAACATTTTGCTGGTATGTAAAATACAAGTAGCTCTGCACTTTTTGTGTATTATTAAATATTGAATAAGTCAAGAACTCTGGGTAAGATATAATAAGAAAGCTTTTTGTCTTGTGAAGTTATAAGGAACTGTAAGTGGTAAAAATGGGAGCAATGAGGGGAAAGTAATGAACAATAGAATTTAAAGCATTTTTAAGTTATTGTTCCAAGTCTGGATATTTTCTGACACTGGAAAGTCATGTCATCATCAGCGTTTTATAAGACTTGGCTGGACAAAAGATCATTATGTTCTGTTAAATTACGCTGGGACGCCAGGAACCACACTTATCACAAGTAATGGCTCCTGGTACTAGGAACATATAAAGAGATTAACAAGAGAATCAAATACTTCTATCTCAGCATAATCTTATAATTGATACATGTATTACATATTAATTAATCTGAACATTTATATAATGTCATCACTCTTTCATCACATTATAATGTCTTCCTAAAATGTATGTAATTAACTCAGAGAAATCTAACTTAACCCCCAACACTTACTTCATTGAAGCCGTTCTGAAATGTTGTATAACCTCTATATAACCACATGAAGGGTAGAATTAATCCAGCGTTCTATATTCTTACTTGCCATTTTTCAGTTTTCTTATCAGCTTTTGTCTAGGTATCAATGACTTCTACGGTACTATGCGTCTTTTGGAATTATCCCTACTTGCAATTATACCATCATTCGAACTACAAATTAACCATTTGCAATGACATGGATGGAAATAGAGAGTATTATGAGGTAGTCAAAGAAAGACAAATACCATACAACTTTACTCATATGTGGAACTTAAGAAACAAAACAGATGAACACAGGGGGGAAAAGAGAGGCAATCCAGGAAACAGATTCTTAATGACAGAGAACAAACTGAGGGCTGCTGGAGGGGAGCTAGAAGGCTGAAGGGCTCAATGGATGATGGGAATAAGAGGGCATTTATAGATGAGTACTGGATGTTATACATAAGTGATGAATCACTAAATTCCACACCTGAAACTAATATTACACTGTATGTTAGAATATAACTAACTGAAACTTAACTAACTGGAATTAAAGTAAAAATTTGAAAAAAAAAATTGTGAGCTAAGTGAGGAGAAAGTTTACTATTATATCAAATTAATATAGCTCATTTTGGAAAAATTACTTATTTTGATATAATTGTAAGCTTTCTCCTAACTTAGTTTACCATTCTCTGTCTCTCTCTCTCTCTCCCTCTCTCTCATTACACAAACATACTGTTAAAAAACAAGACAAAAATGGAGTCACTTATGCTAAGCCAGTCACCAAACTGAGAATTAAGTACAGTTTTGGCTTTCTCAGAAATGGAATCTTAAACCAATCAGTAATCGCCTGATCACATTAGTTGTTAATCTCCCTGACAGATCCTTATTATCCCCTAAAGGAAAGTGATCTAACAAAAACCGATCCTTTTCTTTTTTTTTTGCCTAGTATAACTTCCTTGTTCCTGTTCTCTCTAGCTGTAAAAGTCTTTCATTTTGTATAACACCTCTGAGCTCCTTTCTATCTGCTAGATTGGATACTGTCTGATTCAAACTGATTTTTATTTACTCAAATAAACTCTTAAAATTCTTAATATGCCTTGGTTTATCTTTTAACAGTTCTGGTTTCAGAAGAGGGAACCACACAAGACGCCTGCAACTCCCAGGAGTAATGAACAAAAAAAAAAAAAGGTACCTATGCAGCCCCCTGAGCTCATTGTTCTCTCACTGCCTCTGGGGGCTGTGGGTAAGTCTCTCTCAGATCTTAGCTCTGCAATTTTGGTATTAAGAGCTTTCAGACTTTCTTTGAGCACTCCTTTTTCTGGGCTGGATCCAGAAACCAGCTGGAGTTGGGCTGGGTTTGACTTAGAAACCAGACACATCCGGAGTTGGACTTTCATCATTGTAAGTTGGACAGAGACCAGCATGAGGCTTCAGGTGAGTAAAATTTTGTTTTAAGGCTAAACAAGGTTAACTTACCAAAGATAATCTCTGAATTACAGTGGCCACAGTGAGAACTTTACACTTTTAAACATTTTATATAAGCTGAGACATTACAAAGTATCCTAGAAAAAAGGGGGTTCAGCCAAGCATTCATTATAAAGGGTAGAGGGAACATATTTTTCCTCCTCTACAGTTTCTGGTGACCAGGATGAGATCTTCTGGGATACCCCATTCACTCCGGAGCCTATAAACAAGATCTTGCAGAACCTGGCAGAACTCAGCAAAGGGTAAGAATTTTTTAGCAAACATTTTTCAACATTTTTCAGCAATCCCAGATCACTTATCTACGGTACCTCAGTGAAGAGAGTACCTTGTCCCTTCCTTCCCAAATTCAGAAGGGCAGTCAAAAAAAACATTTGCAAGAATCCGATTCTTGAATTCAATGCCCCCTGGTTGTCAATCCTTTCTATCCCCAGGACAGCTATTGCCTTTTTTGTTTCTCTTGTTTGTGCCCTAAGAACTTGGCTTGACAATTATCAAGCCGGGGGGGTCCCCCAAAAATGGCCAGGTATGTGAGTTGCACCCTATTTGTGGCTAGATATGCCTGGACAAAAATTTGAGAGCTTCACTACAACTCACTGCATTTGTGACTAGGGTCCTAACAAAATGTTGCCAACTGTCAGGGGAATTGTCTTAAGACTTTCCTTCTTTTGCTTATCTTTGGGAATGGCTCTGGATTTGGGAGGCTGGTATCCTTTCCACCCTCTTTGAGGATGCCTCATCTATGAGGTTGTTCATTACTATTCAGAGCCTGTTACAAATTTGTTTTTAGGCCTTCTCCAGTAAGCTAAGATGAAACTTTATACTCACAGGGAAAGAAAAACATTCTGAAGCCTTTGTGGAAGGATTTACTAGAATATTTTGAAGAGGCACAGCTCTAAATATAGAACATAGGAGTCCACTGATTTCCATCTTAGTGGAAGATATTTTCCCGATATAAAGAACCAAACTGAAGATGAAATAGTTGGATGCCAGGTTAATCCCTTGATATCATCAGGTTGCAACTCAATTCTATGAGGAATTAAAAACTGTGCATGTCTTATAAATGAAGTTTTCACAAGAACAGAAATAATTCAAAGCCCACTTACGCTTTTTTACCAATTTCCAAACCTCCCCTATTCATCTTAACAGGCTTGTAGATAATGGAAAAGATCTGAACATAGAGAATAGAAGACCTTCTTGGTGAAATTTGCATTTTTTTCTGTGTGCCTGTTGAGATGTAAGTGTTTAATGCCATCTTTTCTAGGAACCAAGGTAGTTATTATCAGAGGGGGGAAAGAAAGTAAAGTCTATTGGGAAAATGGGCCAATAAAAAATGTTAAAAGTCCCTTCCACAAACATTAGTAAAAAGTTTTAGCCATCTGCCATCTGAGCAGGTAACCTTAACTAATTCCATCTGCCAGAAATACAATTTGTGTGCAAATGTTCTTTTATAAACTAGTGTGTTTTGCATTATCATAACTGTCTCATGGCTAAAATTTTAAAACAACAACTGTAAGATCTGTTTCTGTGTTTATGTATGTCTATTATGTATATTATAAATGTGTGATATTTTTTCTATCCCTGGATGACATTGCCAAAATCAGTTTGTAAAGAACTCTATTTAATTGACTTAAAGGCAAAGAAGTGTTTATATAAGTAAAGTATACTCTCAGAAATACAGATATTAATCCAAATGCTTTTCAAGTTCACGTAATTTAAAATAATCTTCAGTAAATAAAAGCTTGGTTAAGTTTGCTGGTATAATTAAAACAGCAAATTCTTAAGAGTTACTGGTATTAAATATAGTACTTTTATTCTGCGTAGGTTTACTAAAAGTCAAATAAGCTTAGGTTATTTCTATTACAGAATTTATAGTCAAGAAAGATAATTTAAGATGATGGTTAGCTGCTTGATGTCTCATGAAATTTTCATGGTAATCTAAACATAGGTGTTAAGAACAAGGAAATTAAATAGATACAAAGTTCACAGAAGAACTTTTGACAATAACTGTTATATGTCTCAGTTGATCTTTCAACAGTGCATACACACATATAATCATATATTTATGCATATACATATATTACTGTTTAAACATGTTTTATATTCATCCAAAATTTCTTCATCTATATCCTGGTAAGTACTATGTATAATGACATATAAGTAAAAATCACCCCTAATCTTATTCATGCATTTTACTGGTGCAATAAGGGTTTTAAATGAAATAGTAGGAGGTTTTGCAATATCTGAACATGGTGGACAGTACCCAAACCAGAGATAATGTGCAATCTTGATCTTTTAAGTTAAAGTCCAGGCTCTATACTTCTTTCTCTTCTTTAGAACTATGATTCCATATTCTACCCATTTCCCTAGCTATCTATTTATTGATGTCTACCTTGGTCTCTGTCTCTACCAAAAGAAAATTAATGGGATGCTGTGTGAAAACTAAGAAAATTATCTATTTTTAATTGGGGTATTCCAAATGTCACTGCTTTTATTATACAACATACCAGCTTTATCAAACTATATTCAAAACAAAATTTTTTGACTCCTTTGTTTTGTTTTTTTGTTTTTTTGTTTTTTTTGTTTCTTGAGCAAGAGAGAGAGAGAGAATGCTGACATGCACTAGTGGTGGCGAGTGGCAGAGGAGAGAATCTTAAGCAGACTCCATGCCCTGCCCAAAGCTCAACAGGGGGCTGGATTTCAGGACTCTGAGATCATGACCTGAGCCAAAAGCAAGGATCATTCACTTAACTGACTGAGCCACCCAGGTGCCCCCTGACTCATTTTTTTTTTCTTTTTCTTAACCTGTTTTTGTTTTGTTACTTTTTTGATCTGCTTATCTGGATTTGTTAACATGTAATATTACAAGTTATATTGCTAACACATTAACATTATCTGTTAACATGTAATATTTTATCTAGCTATTGTTTTTAATAGGAATATTTCTCTAGATATATAGACCACGATACTGAAGAAAAAGGAATATATAAATGATACTTTCCAAGGGGAAAACTGTCACTGTTTTCAGATAGAATGCCTTGAACAGCAGTTGTCAGTACAGGATTTTCATATATGGTAATCTTTGTTTATGACACACTTCCTTATACTTTCCTATGTGTCTCACTCATTGAAAGGTAAGCAGTAAATTCAGTTATTCTAAAACTGCAAATTTCAGCCACCATGGAATGTTGGATGTAAACTAAATGGCTTCCTTTAGCAAGGTCACATTTCCTTCTCTCTGTATTCCCAGTTATGATAGCACATATTCCTTTCCTGTAGGACATTACTGAAGATTTCAGGATACAGTCACAACATTCCAACACACCAACTTTCCTGACCCCCTCCCACTAAGTTTTCCTAAACTTACTGGCTAGAAAAGTAAATGATCTGAATTCCAAGTTCAAGCAAATGCTTCACTACCCCTTAGCAAGGACTGCTGGTTTCCATGCAAAGCATATAGGAATCCTCTCCACTCCTAACTCCGGCTATTCCAAGTATCACTGCTACACCTATTTATGGTATCTACATGGGTATTTTTCACTATTATTCGTATCAAGTGACAAAAAGCATAATTAGAAAGTTTGTATACATCTCTTTTCAAGCAGGATCTATTCAGTATGACAAAACAATGGAACTACTATTAAATCTGTCTTTTCATTTCTAGACTCTACTTTCTCAGCAATAATTTAATTACTAGGCATTTGTCCATATATTGTGGTAAATTCAGGCTATATTTCCAGATTAACAAATCACCAACATCTACTATCAAGTATTTACCATACTAGAAAGTATTTCCTATTGAGAAAAAAAAAAAAAAAAGGAAAAACTTGGAAAATCTCTAGTATTTCCCAATGAAGTTTTTCAGCCAAAACACCCAGTTTGATTCTGATTGGTCCATGGTGAGTCACTCACTTACATCTGAGTCAATCATGTTTTGTAGCAAATAGAATATCATTCATGTAACCAGGATCATAAACTACTGCTGGATCCAGAAACAGGATCAATCCTAAAATCACTACTGTCTAGAATGAGAAATGGGTAATTTTTCAATAACCACCTAACCAGATAATGGTTTTTTTTCTCATTTTTTTCCTCAAAAACCTTTGTTTTTTTCCCCTCTCTTTGTCTATTTTGATCACTCTTTTCCATGAAAGATTTTTCCCCTGAAATACAAGCAACTGAAAATATTTCTGGTCAATGTTATTAAAGGTATTTCTTCTGAGAACAGTCAAGAATATATCTGATTTCATTAATTATTTTTCCAAGTTATACACCAAGAAGATAGGTAATACTGCAGCAGGTACTTTCTAGTTTTCTTTTAAATAAATTTTCTGTAACATCCTGGAAGTATCTGATCTTGAGATTATATAGTTCACCTCTGCCTTTTCTGGCCATGACTTTTCAATTCCAAGTAGGGCTATTTTGTTGCTACTATAATTTTCATTATATAGTTGAAGCATAGCAATAGAAGCAATTTACTTCTCCCAGTCTACTGGTTCAAATCTTAATACCCTCAAGTTTCCTAAACAACAGTCCTGGAATACCTTTATTTTTATTTTTTTTTCTTTCAATTTGCCCTAGAAACACTGTCAAGTAGTAACATTAGCAATTTTTAAACATGATATTTCCTATGTGTTATACAATGTTATCTGCATTCAAAGTAAATCTGGTATTCTGTAGGAATCAAGTATCAGTGCATCAAAAGATCTAAGTTCAACACCAAGCTTCTAAATTTGCTAATCGACAGTTAGAAAGGAAAACTGGAATTCTTTTTCATGGGATTGCAACTTCAATACAGACAAAAGGTCCAGGTCTGTTTTCTGCCTACCATGTGTCTAGATATTTTACATTTAAGAGCAATCTTTCAATGTTAATAACATCTTCACTATTATCTACAATTTTTCCAGGAAACATCCTCCTGCCCCAGGAAACCTTTTGAGTTTCATAAAGGCCATTATAAGAAAGATATACCATTCTATATCCATCACGTCATTGAGCACTCTCAGGTGCTCAGATTGATACTACTATTGTGAGAGATTGAGAAAGGCGCTGCTGCTAGGTCATCACCTGATCCCACTGAAAGTCTACTCCCAAAAAGAAAGGAAGATGGGTTGTCAAATGAGAAAACAGAGACTTAAGGCAGAATTTTAAAAAAAAAAATTGATTTCCTAAATGGCAGAAGCTAATCTGTCACAGAATACTTCCTCTTTTAGACGTTTTGCCTCTGTTCAAAATTCACAGATTCTAGGAATTAGGAAATGGAGAACACCAAGGGAACATTTTTCTGCTTACCACAAAAAGTAAAGCGATGAATCCTTCTGGGTAGATAAAACATGGACGAAACTGTACCTGTGCAGGCAAAAGGAAACACAGAAAGCACTGATCATGTAGGTAAAATTTTTTTTTAAATGGCTATAAAAACATACAGATTATTTATATAAGGGAAAATCAGTTATGTATTTAAGATTTTCACATTGATAAAATTCCCATTTTTAACATTACTGAATTGATTCATGTAACCCGCAAATAATTATTAATAAGCCTATGTATCATGGACTTAGTAAATCATTGATAGTAAAATGACGGGGAAAAAAAAAGACATATTTACCATCAGAGGGTTTACAATGTAGTAGGGGAAGACAGTCATTAATGACAAAATTAGTTAAAACATAAATTATTTGGAATTCTGCACCAGAGATTTGTCTTTTCATCCACTTATAAATACATCCATCATTTGTTTATATCAGTATTGATATATGAATATTTATTTTAAACTTTGGGTTATAATCCAATTACATGATATCCTTAGTCAGACAGTTTCAGCTTCAGCCACTGGAAACCTTGCAGTTGACTCCTAGGTCCCTTTGATCTACCTCAACAGTAGTTTAAAAAAAAAAAAAGTGTTTCTTAGTTGGTTTGTAGGTTGGTTGGTTAACTTATTAGCATATTATTTTCTCATAGAACGAGATGTTCCAAGCTTATCTTGTATATTTCCTGACCCAGCCTGGAATCAGCTTTTTCTCCAAGAAAATCTCATTATTTTTAATGGAGAATGGTATTAATCCACCACTTTAA
The DNA here is from genome assembly GCF_010015895.1 of Lontra canadensis. NCBI lineage: Eukaryota > Metazoa > Chordata > Mammalia > Carnivora > Mustelidae > Lontra > Lontra canadensis. Next base: position 4,291,550 of record NW_022631089.1, read on the forward strand.
AAATGATATATCATACATCATTCATTTTTTGGTGGGACAAGATTAAGACAAATTCATTAATTATTAATTTTTAAATATATAAGACCATATGAAATGTGATTTTGAGATTCTCATATTTCCCTCAAAGAACTTGTCAAAAGGAGATAAGGAAAAAGTCTCTAAATTATACCACTATGTAAAAAATATAAAGGAACAGGAGTTAAAGTGAAATGAAAAGTTACTCCTTTTTCATTTTGAATCTTTTCCATGCAAAAATTCATTAATTAATTAAAATAAGCTAAAAATAAAAAAATAACATAATAAGCTATACCTGGCAGGATCATTTTTTGGATATGATATACACTAGCCCACAATCAGTATTGTATATAGATTAATGGAATTGAATTATGGTTGGGACATCTAAAAGAAAGATAGCATGCAGAGTTACAAAAGTTTTGAAAAAAGATAAATTTAAATATTGAACTTCTTTGACTATATACACCTAGTTGTTCCCTTTGATACCTGAACTCCATAAGTAATAAAAATCCACCTTCATTTTATGTTTCATTTTTATGCAGCTAAAAATCTAAATCTCATCAGCTAAATAATCTTGAAAAAAAGATGAAAATATGATCCTTTAAACAAGCAAATAATGGGAAGCAAATATTATATACACAAATGTATGTACAAATGTCTATCTTCATATAAAAATCTGTTTTTATTAAAATTTAACCAAAGATTCATTTGGAAAAAAATAATGCATTCATTTATTGAAATGGAAGAAGGGATTTGGTTTTGAGAAGATGAGTTTACATGAATGCCTAGACTCCGAGAAAATATCATGTTTCTAACCAATACCAATGAAAAACAGAATCACAACTTCAAAGACACTGTTACTGGATCCTCTCAGAACTGAGTGGAGTTTATCTTTGTGTAAGTTGGTGTAGCCACTTTGGAAAAGTGTGGAGATTCCTTAAGAAATTAAAAATGACCCTGCAATTGTACTACTATGACCCTGCAATTGCACTACTGGTATTTACCTCAAAGATACAGATGCAGTGAAAAGAAGGACCATATGTACCCCAATGTTCATAGCAGCAATGGCCACAACCGCCAGACTGTGGAAGGAGCCAAGATGCCCTTCAACAGACAAATGGATAAAGAAGATATGGTACATATATACTATGCAGTATTATGCCTCCATCAGAAAGGATGAATACCTAACTGTTGTTATCAACATGGACAGCACTGGAGGAGATTATGCTGAGTGAAATAAGTCAAGCAGAGGGGTCAATTATCATATGTTTTCACTTACTTGTGGAACATAAGGAATAACATGAAGGATATTAGGAGAAGGAAAGGAAAAGTGAATTGGGGGAAATCAGAAGGGGAGATGAATCAAGAGAAACTATGGACTCTGAGAAACAAACTGAGGGTTTTGGAAGGGAGGGGGTTTGGGGATGGGTGAGCCTGGTGATGAGTATTATGGAGGGCACCTATTGCACAGAGCACTGGGTGTGCTGCATTAACAATGAATCTTGGAACACTGAAAAAATAAAAAAATAAAAAGAACTGAGCTGAGAATGTGTGCTACCACACCCTGGTTGCTTTAAATATTTTCCTATCCTAATAATCAAACTGAGTAACGGATTCTTCCACCTCATTTTTGTTTTGGTTTGTTCATTTGTTTATTCTCCTTAAGAGTAAGTTGATTGTTACTACTCTGATATAATTAAAGCTATTCTCAATCATAAAAAAGAGGGTTTTTTTTTCAGCCATTGTGCTATCTTTCTAAATGCCAAATCTTCACTGAATTCACCAAATAACTATTGAATTTCTCATGTATTCAGTTTTCATACCAACAACTGGTATGTATTGCTGTCTCATTGGAATTAAACAAAAAAAGTATCTCATTGTTTTAAGAAAGTACCCCATAACTTCCACTATCGATTAAATAAAAAATTAAATCAAATTGGACCAAAGACTTAAAAGTGTAACTTTTATATAAATCTTTTAGAAGGAAGTATGACCAAAAAAAATTTTTGTGACCTTGAGAAAGGAAGCTGGAGAGGCAGGAGAAAAAAAAAAAACATCTACTGGCATATGGATATATGCCAATTTTTCAAACCCTGACTATCTATTTTTATTGTTCTGTATAACTATCATTTCACTCAAACATACTACCTTAATCACTGAAATTATATGGTGAGCTTAGAACCAGGTAGTATCAGCGATCCAACTTCATTCATTTTCAAAATTATTTTGAATAATCTATTTTTCTTTCTACCTAAATTTAAAAATTACCAGATTTCTACAAAGATGCTGCTGGAATTTGGGATAAGAGTACATCAAGGCTGTAGACCAACTTGAAGATAACTGATATATTAAAATATCCTGCAACTCATAAATACATTAAATCCATCTACGTATCCTTTATCTGAAATTTTTCATCAGAGTTTTTTTAATGATACTTTTTAAAAGATTTATTTATTTATTTGAATGAGAGAGCAAGCACACAGAGGCCAACAATCTCACAACCCTGAGATCACAACCCGAGCTTGAAACCAAGAGTCGGATGTTCAACCAACTGTGCCAACCAGGCCCCCCTTGATATCATGTTATTAGAAGATTTTATTTATTTATTTATTTATTTATTTATTTATTTATTTTAGAGGGAAAGAGCGCATGAATGGGGCAGGGGCAGAAGGAGAGACAAAATCTCAAGCAGACTCTGACACAGAGCCCGGAGCCCAAGGCAGAGGCTTGATCTCAGGACCTGAGCCAAAATCTAGAGTCAGACACAACCGACTAAACCCCAGGCGCCCCTATAATACTTCTTAATTTATACCTAAGTATGTCATATTTTTGCTATAATTGCATGTGATACTATTTTAAAATTTCAATTTCCAATTGCTCCTAATTCAGCAGTACATGTTAATATCTATTAATACAATTATTTTTGATTGTTCTTGCATATTACAAACATGTTAAATGGACTTATTAATTCCAATAACTTTTTTGTGGATTTTTATGTTTTTTACCATGAAGGTATTGATATCATCTGTGAATAGAGAAATTTTATTTCTTCCCCTCCAATCTATGTTTTTGGTCTCTTGCTCTACTGCGTTGGCTAGGATGTCTAGTACAATGTAAAACAGGAAGGAATGGTGAGAAAAACATACCCTTGCCTTTTACTCATCTGAAGGATAAAATGTTTAGTCTTTCATCATGATGTATTATGTTATTTCTCTCTTTGTTTAAGACAGAGAGGGAGGAGGGGCAGAGGGAGAGGCAAAGAGAGAATCTTCAACAGACTCCACATCCAGTACAAAGCAAACGTTGGGCTCGAAATCAGAATTCTGAGATCATGACGTGAGTTGAAATCAAGAGTCAATGAGCCACCCAGGCACCCCTGTTTCTCTTTCTCATAGATGCCCATTTGTCAGGTGAGGAAGATGTTTTCTACTACTAGTTTGCTAAGAGTTTTTGCTAAGAATGGATGCTGAATATTGTCAAATGCTTTGTTCTGATGCCTGCATCTATTGATATGATCATTTGGTCTTTCTTCTTTAGATTCTCAATATGGGATGTTATATTAATTGGTTTTCCAATATTAAATCAACTTTGAACTCCCATGAAAAATGACATTTGATGATGTATAATCCATTTGATATATCTGTAAGCCTAGTATGATTTTGGCCAGGAGGGTGAAATAATATGATCTTGGTTTTAAAATGACTTCTCTGGCCACTGGCTTGATAACAAACATCAGGGTTTAAGCATGGAAGTAGCTATTCTTAATTGAAGACTATTACAATACTTCCTATGAGTGATGAAGATAGCTTAGACCATGGAGATTACAGGAGATGTGTGGACCTGTGGTTTATTTTTTATATAAAATCTAATGTTTGAATAATATGAATCCCTACTGATTAAATATGGAAAGGGAAAGAAGAAACAAGTAAAATTTTTTAACCTAAATAACTTAAAGTACGGAATTCTCATCCATTCTGATGGGAAAAATCATAGGTGGGTCCGTTTTCAAGGAAGGCACAAAATTCACTTTTGGAAAAATTAAGTTTGAGATTTATATTAGGTATATAATTGACGCTGTTGATAGAATGTTAAATATATGAAGTTGGAGTTCATAAACATAACTGTGATTAAGAGAAATAACTTTAGGGGCACCTGGGTGGCTCAGTGGGTTAAGGCCTCTGCCTTCGTCTCAGGTCGTGGTCTCAGGGTCCTGGGATCGAGCCCCGCATCAGGTTCTCTCTGCCCGGCGGGGAGCCTGCTTCCCCCTCTCTCTCTGCCTGCCTCTCTACTTGTGATCTCTCTCTGTCAAATAAATAAAATCTTAAAAAAAAAAGAGAGAAAAAACTTTATATTTTCTCTCTCATAGAACAAAATTCAGTTCCTTGATTTAAATGATGTCTTTTGATTATAGTTGCTGAAATGCTAGTATTAGCTGTCAAAATTCTTGTCAAGTCAAGTTAGTAATCGTATTTTTGTAATTAGAAAAGTGTTAAAATCCACAGAGGACATGCTGATCTCTGATGAGATATCTCACCACCTCAAAAGTACACGTTTCCGTTAAGGATATGAAATGTGCTCCCATACGCAAAGTCTTTCTCCAAGAAGTACAAGAGAGGTGCTGACACATCCTTATTCATGCCCTCTTGGCTATCACAGTAAGCTTCCAAATGGAGTCACAATTACTTAGATTTGTTTTCTAAACTGGAATCACTGCCATCTTGACATTATCTACACTACATCAGTTCGGATTCTGAATGTCTTACACTTTCTTTCATGACAGGTTTCTGAACCTTCCAAGGAGTGAAGAATCCGTATATATGCTGAGAAGAAACCTCTTAAGAAATAAATAAATATGGAGCTTATTAAAAGAAACCCTCATTTGTTACCTTCGTTTATATTTCAAATAATATCTGTCTTCTCATGACAAATAATAATAAATCTGTATCAAACTGATAGCACAATAATTTAAGTAGTTGTCTTTATATATTAACTAACTACCCAACATCACATTTTTGCTGTTACTTAAACAACACTAAATTTAAAAAGAAGTTAGTTCATTCACCATTAGTCAGAGAATATTGTAGTATTAAAATGACAAGGACTACATTTTTTAAAATATTCTTATTAAATGTTTACTGATTTATTTTTCTAAGAGGAAATAACAGAATTATTGAATAACTTGATGAATCACTTCATCAAACCAACATTATATAGTTTAGTTATTAAGCCAGCACATGATCAACTGAGATCATTTTTTGTTTTGTCTATGTGGGTGTCATTTGTACATAATCACAAAACCAGCACATGAGCCACAGAAGAAAGATGTGTTTGTTATTATGTATATAACTTTTTGTATTTGTGCTTTTGTGTTTGGCATTATGTCTGATGCCAATGCCTCTGTTCTTATTTGGAATGTAACAGGTTGAAGGTTGTGGGAAGCAAGAAAAAAGTAATCTATGGAAAGACTTCGTTTGCATTATTTCTAAGTTAATTGAATAGATAAAAGAAAGGGATATACTGCATTGTAAAAGGTTCTAGGGATAATTTGACTTTATTAGGTGTACTGTTTCACACTGACCAAAAAGTGGAGTAAGTCAAGACAGAAAGAATTAGTACCTCTTCAAGCAAATCTAACATAAATAACAGGAACAAATTTTTTCCACTTCTACAAATATCAATTTAACTAAAGTTTTTACATAATCACTTGTAAAAAATCCTTAGCAAATGGTAATCAGCTAGCTTTTCTATTTTTCTAAATACTCTTTCTCAGGACTTTCATAAGGTTAAGAACTAAACCAACACACATCACTTTTTACTAAGAATTACTAAGATCTCTTTATTCATAATTTCTCAAAATATGAAAGAGTATTATTGAGGAAAGTTACGTTTCCACTAGATAGTGAAATTTTGAATTTCTTGTTGAAGTTACTGAAAGAAAAATCATGATGGTGTTCTATAGGATACATTTGTTCTGCTAAAACCTACCTTAAAACCTGGCAATGTCTAATAAACAGATTAAGGATCTGATATTAAAGTCCATTCATTGGTATTTCAAACTGAAAAAAAAAAACATATAAATCTGTATCTTATTTAATTTAAATTAACTTTTGAATAATATACATATCCCCTTATAAATATCGTTCATAGTCAACAATTCCCTGCAGGAAAATTCCAAATCCCATAGTCTGACACATGAGGCCACTAAGTACTACCCAGAATCAAACTTCTTTTTTTTTTTTTAAGATTTTTATTTATTTATTTGACAGACAGATCTCAAGTAGGTGAAGAGGCAGGCAGAGAGAGAGAGAGAGAGAGGAGGAAGCAGGCTCCACGCTGAGCAGAGTGCCGGATGCGGGGCTCGATCCCAGGATCCTGGGATCATGACCCGAGCAGAAGGCAGAGGCTTTAACCCACTGAGTCACTCAGGCGCCCCAGAATCAAACTTCTAATTGGATCTGTAGTCACATCCTAAAAACTTAGACAGTACTGTTTTTAGACATAAGCTTCAATTTCTTCAAAATAAATTTCTACTTAATCTGTAATCTTCACAATGCCTAACAAACTCTTTCTTACCCATGCTTCAAATTTCATGAAAATGTTTCTAGTTTTTGGATATCTAAATTTAAAATAAATATAATACCCATCTGTGTTAAGGTAGTAAACTGTAAGTCTTTTGCTCATTAAATTATTAACTTAGCACAAAATATACTATAATTATGTTGTCATATTATTATATATTATGGTATATATAATGCATATATTCACCTACATGCATATATACCTCCTTTTGTATATATTATATTACATCAAAATAATGCTTATTCATGTAAACTTTCTTTATCAGTTTGGTTATATACCAGTCAGACTGTGACAAGTACTGTAATTTCCTAGAAGCATGTTGTGGCATATCAGCTTACCCCAGCAAAAATGATATGGCACTTGCATGGTAATGGATGGGATCATTCAGGAGTAAACTTGTACGCTTGCATTAGCTTGACTTGTTTGTGGGATTAAGTCAGACGTTAGCATTTTTTTTTCCCCTGGGAAGGACTCGAAGGTAAATATTTAAGGAAATATGGCCCAAATTGTCTCTCTCACAACTACTGAACTCCACCGCTGGAGGGCAAAACCAGTCATTGATAATATTTAAATGTATGTGTGTGGATGTTCTGTGATAATTTTTTATTTACAAAAACAGGAAATTCTCTGTATGACCCATAGACCACAACTTTCCCACCTCTGAATTTGTCTAACACTATTTACTAATAACCTCCAATTATTATAAAAATAATTAAGTCTTCAATGCAAACTCATGGTCTATGCAATTTCATTTGGCTGCAATTCTTATTCCTGTCATTAACAGTTCTGGAAACAAGCTTATCAGCTAATGTTCTGGGAGAGATACATTCCTCAAACTGTCTATAAGAATCTACAAATGTACTAGGAATATTGAAATGACAACATTAGAATTTTCAACATTAATGATAATAGGAAAGGTGGTGATTGAAAGTACTTCCAGAAATTTGTTAAAGTAAATACATACTTACTTTGGATATGAATTATTTGGGGAAAGAAATTATTTTTATTTTTATTAATTTTTTTTTAAGATTTCTATTTATTTGACAGAGAGAGAGAGAGCAAGAAAACACAAGCAGGGCACACATCAGAGGGAGAAGCAGACTTCTGGCTAAGCAAGTAGCCCAACACCAGGCTTGATCCCAGAACCCTAGGATCATGACCTGAGCTGAAGGCAGATGCTTAACAGACTGAGCCATCCAGATGCCCTATTTTTATTTTTATATGAAAGATGAAATATGTGGGCTGGAGTTTAAAACAAAAATGTCATTGAGTGATTAATATGCGATAAGAAATAGTCTCTATGTATTAATTCACATATCCTCAAAAGAAGCCTGAGAAGAAAGTGCTATTACCGCCTATTCTATTTTACAGATGATGAAACCAAAGCAAAGACATTTTAGAAAATTGCCTAATACTACACAAGAGTATTGACAGACCCTCTTTTCAAACCCTAGCAGTTTGGCTATATAACCTGCTCCAGTTCACATAAGGTTTCTATTTCATCTGGTTTATATTCCTGATTGCAGTTTCTTAGCTGTTGACCACCAAAAAGTGGTTTAACCTCCTCAGGTTTCAATTTCCTCAAGTGTGTAATGATTACCTTGAAGTAGACAATCTCTAAGACCTTTTTGAAATGCTATGATTAAATTCGTAAGAAGTTTTAGCTTCATAAATATTCTTGAGCTTTCCAAAATTTCACCACATTACTTTTATATAAAATCTTATTCTGATCCTCTAAAGCCATTTGCATTTTCTCTTTAGTAGTGCCTCTTATGAGAGGATAGAATTTAAATTTCTGTTCCGGGAAGATGGAAAATGGCAGGACCCTAGTGCTACTGTAGAGAGATTATGGAGATTGGAATCAGAGAACCAGAGTCATGTCTACTTCCCTTTCAATTTTATCAATCCTGTTCTTTGAAACAAGGGGATTCGTGAAAGAGGGGATTATGAAACCTATGTTAAAGAATTGCTATGAAGAGAAGTATGTTGTGATATATGCATACTAATATTACTGAATCAAGCTATGTAAATATGAAATTTTTTGAAAGAAACATTAATAAAGAAGCTACATGCACAGAAATAAATTTAAGGGTAACCATTTTCAGAGATAAAAGTGGTTTCGGTTGTTTGAATCTCATCTTCATTGGTGATCCCACACATTTACTTACATATCAACTAAGGAAATAATATAGTAGGATTTTCTTCAAGTGGAATTTCATTTAGAGTCAAACCGGCAAATACTATTTGATATGATAAGAAATGAGGTATGAGAAGAAAGAAGGTCTACTTAGAAGTAAAATGTATTACGTGTACATCTGTATTTTAGAACAATATGAGAAGGTCACTCAATTAAATGTGGTCTAAATTTAAGCACTCATGTAGTCTCTTTACTCTGACAGGGTGTAACTCCCTCAGAGAATTAATTTAATCAAATTTGTTTCCCCTAATTTGAATTATTTTCATTTATATAAACTGTAGTATATCACAGAACCATCCTTTGTCTAAATTTTCACATCACTTGACCCAGAGCAGGAGTTCAGATTTTATTATCATTCTTATAGTGCACGATCAGTAATTGTTCCCTGGAAAACAGAAGTAAAACTAATTTGATGTTAATACTTAAAGTAAATTCCCAATACTTACAAAGAAACTGACATAAGGAAATCATGAAACTATTAATATGCTTACATACAGAGGCACAAATAAACATCCCCAAATAAGGATAAGAATACAGTTCTAATTATAATGGTACAAAAAATAATGAAATACAGCACACCTGGGTGGCTCAGATAGTTAAGCATCTGCCTTCAGCTCAGGTCATGACCTCGGGGTCCTGGGATCAAGTTCCACATCCGGCTCCCTGATCTTTGGGGAGCCTGAGCCTCCCTCTGCCTCTCTGTCTCTGTCTCTTAAGAATAAATAAAATCTTTTAAAAAATGAAATGATTATGGTTACAGCTAACACAAATGCCAAGTTGAGAGAAAGTAAACGAGAAACCACTGTTTAATTTCTACAAACCACTTTTGAGAACAATTAAATGAGAACTAAATGTAAAGACATCCCATGTCATCCCAGGAATATTGTTAAAATAACAGGAATCTCCAAACTGATCCTTATTAGTATTCCAGTTGCTTCCCCCACCCCCAAAAAAACAAACTTAGGGAAGTTTGAGGGACCCAGATTAGCCAAAACAATCTGGATAAAGAAGAACCAATTAGAAAACTCACTTTTCTTGATTTTAAATGTTATTGAAAAGTGAATAATCAAGAAGTGTGGTAACGGTCTAATAGCCTAAGGAAAGACACACTAATCAATGGATTAAAACTAAGAATCCAAATAAAACCTAACATTTATGGTCAACTGATACTTGACAACATGCCAAAACAATTCAATGAGGGGATATATTCTTTTCCACAAATGGTACTAGAACAACTATTTATACACATGAAAAAAATGGAGGAAGAAAGAAAGGAAAAAGAGAAAGAAAAGAATAAAAGGAATTTGCATCCCTATCTCATGTAACATATAAAAATTTAACTGGATCACAGAATTAAATATAAGAGGTAAACCTGTAAAATTCTTAGGGGAAAACTTAGGGGAAAAGTTACAAAGTTTCATGGCCCTCAGTTGGCAACAGTTTCTTAGATACAATAACAAAAATGCAAGAAAAAAAAAACTAAACCAATCATTGGATTTCTTCAAAGTTACAAGACATATGCATCAAAGGATACCATCAAGAAAATTAAAAAACAAAACAAAACAAAAACAACAACAACAACAAACCAAAAACCTAGAGAATAGGAGAAAATGTTTCCAAATCCTATCTCTAACAAGGGATTTACATTCAAAATTTATAAATAATACTTATAATTCAACAACAGAAAGATAAACATTAGAAAACTGAAAAGAATTTGAACAGAGGGCACCTGGGTGGCTCAGTGGGTTAAGCCTCTACCTTCGGCTCAGGTCATGATCCCAGAGTCCTGGGATCGAGTCCCACATTGGGCTCTCTGCTCATCAGGGAACCTGCTTCCCCCTCTCTGTCTACTTGTGACCTCTCTCTCTGTCAAATAAATAAATAAATAAATAAATATCTTAAAAAAAAAAAAACTTAAAAAAAAAAAAGAATTGAACAGACATTTCTCCAAAGATGGCCAATTAGCAAACCCAAAGATGCTCAACACCATTAATTATTAGAGAAATGCAAACCAAAACAACAATGAGATATGTTTAGCACTTCCTAGGATGACTAAACCAGTAAAACAAATGTTAGCAAGAAGAAGGAAAAATTGTAAATTTCATGCACTGGTGGTGGAAACTGTTAAATGGTTCAACCACTTTGGGAAGCAGTTTGACAGTTCCTAAAAAGGTTAAGCATTGACCCAGCAATTTAATTCTTAGTTATATCTGAACTTAATTGCAAACATATGCCTACAAAAAAATTATATATCAACAGTGGCATTACCTATAAGAGCAAAAATGAAAAAAACCCACATATCCCTTATCTGAGGAATGGGAAAAAAATATATGTCATACTTCGACAGAGTATTATTTAGCTATATATATATTTTAAAAAGGATGGGAATCAAGATGGCAGAGGAGTAGCACACTGAAATGGCATCAGGTCCCAGGAGTTCAGCTAGATAGTTATCAAACCATTCCAAACACCTAAAAACTCAATAGGAGATAGAACAAGAGAAGAAATTCTAGGAACAGAAAATGAACCACTTTCGGGAAGGTAGGACATGTGGAGAAGTGAATCCGAAGCAACAGGAAGATAGACTGCAGGGGGAGGGGCCAGCTCCTGGCAAGCAGTGGAGCAGCAGAGCACAAAATCAGAACTTTTAGAAGTTTGCTCCACTGAGGGACTGGCTCCACTGGCTAAGCAGGGGTGGAACCCTCGTGGGGACAGTGTAGTCTCAGGTCCTGTGGGGTCACAGAAAGACCAGGGGTGTCTGAGTGTGGCAAGGCTGCCAGATATTGGAGAGGGGAAGCTGACTGCAAAGACGGAACTGAGGAGTGAGCTCTCAGACCAGGGTTACCTTAAACTGTGATCCAAGACACAGTCAGGGTACTACTGTTCGAGCAAGGACCCCACAAGAGGCAGATCTGGAGAGAACCTGTCCTTACTCCTCCAGAAGGAGTGGTGCAGAAGCACGCAGCAAGAATCTTCTGGGTTTGGAGACTCCAAATGGGGCTCTGCACCAGAGACAGAAATGCTCAGTCACAGCCCAAGTGAGCACAGAGTGCAGCCAGAGACCAGGGAGATGGGAGGGACTGACTGCTTTTCTCTGAGGGTGCACTGAGGAGTGGGGCCCCAAGCTCTCAGCTCCTCCAGGCCAGAGATTGGGAGACCGACATTTTCATTCCCATCCTCCAAAGCTCTACAGAAAACATTCAGGGAAAAAGAGCTCCCCAGAGCAAACCCAAGAAGATTACTAAGTCTGGCCTCTGGCAAGGGTGGTGCAATTCCAACTCAGGCAAAGACAATTCAGAATCACTGCAACTAGGCCCCTCTCCTAGATCAGCAAGGACACTCAGCCAAGACAGAGTTCACCATCAACAAGAAAAACCTACATACAGGTTTTTCTTTCTTTAAAATTTTGGGATACAATTTCTTCTAACAGATCAAAATATACCCTAAATCTAGCACATGGCTTTGTTCTAGTCTCTAGCCTGATCACAATCTCTCCTCTTTTTTGTAATTCTTTTTCCAACCAACTTATCTTATCAATTCTTTTTTTTACATTTTTTAAAAATTTTCATCTTTACAGTCATATTCCATCCCTTCATCATGTTTACCCTTATTTTTGTATATATATAATATTTGTATATATATAATATTTTCTTTCTTTAAAATTTTGGGAAGAAGTTTCTTCTAAGAGACCAGAATACACTGAAAATCAAGCAGGTGGCTCTGTTCCATTCACCAGTCCAATATATATATATATATATATATATATATATATATAATTTTTTTTTAAATTTCCTTTTCCCACCCTTCTTCTCCCCTCAATTTTGGGTCTCTTCTGATTTGGCTAGCATACATTTTTCTGGAGTCTTTGCAACCTTTTTAATATTTTATTCTCTCATCCATATATTCTTATCTGGATAAAATGACAAGGCAGAAAAACTCACACTCACACAAAAAAAGAATAAGAGGCAGTAATGATGGCTAGGGACCTAATCAATATTGACATTGGTAATATGTCAGAACTAGAGTTCAGAATGATGAATATTAAGGTGCTAACTGGGCTTGAAAAAGGCATGGAAGATATTAGAGAAACCTTTCTGGAGAAATAAAATCCCTTTCTGAAGATATAAAAGAACTAAAATCTAACCAAGTTGAAATCAAAAAAGGTATTAATGAGGTACAATAAAAAATGGAGGCTCTTACTACTAGGATAAATGAGGCAGAAGAGAGAATTAGTGATATAGAAGACCAAATGAGGGCAAATAAAGAAGCTGAGCAACAGAGAGACAAACTACTACTGCACCACAAGGGGAGGATTAGAGAGATAACTGATACCATAAGATGTAACAATATTAGAATAATTGGGATCCCAGAAGAAGAAAGAGAGAGGGGGCAGAGGTATATTGCAGCTAATTATAATAGAGAATTTCCCTAATATGGCAAAGGGAACAGCATCAAAATCCAGGAGGCACAGAGAAATCCCTCAAAATCAATTAAAAAAAAGGTTCACACTCCATCACCTAACAGTAAAACTTACAAGTCTTAGTGACAAAGAAAAAATCCTGAAGCAGCTTGGGACAAGAAGTCTGTAACATACAATGGTAGAAATATTAGATTGGCAACAGACTTATGCAGAGACCTTCCAGGCCAGAACGCACTGGCATGATATATTTAGAGCACTAAATGAGAAAAATATGCAGCCCAGAATACTATATCCAGCTAGGCTATTATTGAAAATAGAGAGAAAAAAAGCTTCCTGGACAAACAAAAATTTAAAAATTTGTCAACACCAAACCAGCCCTACAGGAAATATTGAAAGGGGTCCTCTAAGCAAAGAGGGGCCCTAAATGTAGTAAACCATAAAGGAACAGAGACAATATACAGTAACAGTCACAGGCAATACAATGGTACTAAATTCATATCATTCAATGATTACCCTGAATGTAAACTGGCTAACTGTCCCAATCAAAAGAAACAGGATATCAGAATGGATTAAAAAAAACAAGACCCATCAACAAGAAACTCATTTTAGACCCAGAGACACCAAGAGATTTAAAGTGAGGGGGTGGAAAGCAATTTAACATGCTAATGGACATCCAAAGAAAGCTGGGGTGCCAATCCTTATATCAGATCAATTAGATTTTAAGCCAAAGATTATAACAAGAGATGAGGAGGAACACTATATCATACTGAAAGGGTCTGTCCAAAAAGGAGATCTAACAATTTTAAATATCTATGCCCCTAACATGGGAGCAGCCAACTATATAACCCAATTAATAACAAAATCAAAGAAACACATGGACAATAATACAATAAAAGTAGGGGACTTTAACACCCCCCTCACTGAAATGGACAGATCATCCAAGCAAAAGATCAACAAGGAAATAAAGGCTTTAAACGACACACTGGACCAGATGGACATCACAGATATATTCAGAACATTCAATCCCAAAGCAACAGAATACACACTCTTCTCTAGTGCACATGGAACATTTACCAGAATACATCATATCCTGGGTCACAAATCAGGTCTCAACTGGTGCCAAAAGATTGGGATCATTCCCTGCATATTTTCAGACTACAATGTTCTGAAGCTAGGACTCAACCACAAGAAGAAAGTTGGAAAGAACTCAAATACATGGAAGCTAAAGAGCATCCTACTAAAGAATGAATGGGTCAACCAGGAAATTAAAGAAGAATTGAAAAAAATTCATGGAAACAAATGAAAATGAAAACACAACTTCAAATTCTGTGGCACACATCAAAGGCAGTGCTGAGAGGAAAGTATATAGCGATACAAGCCTTTCTCAAGAAACTTGAAAGGTCTCAAGTACACAAACTAACCCAACATCTAAAGGAGATGGAGAAAGAACAGCAAAGAAAGCCTAAACCCAGCAGGAGATATCATAAAGATCAAGCAGAAATCAATGAAATAGAAACCAAAAGGAGCAGAACAAATCAATGAAACTAGGAGCTAGTTTCTTTGAAAGCATCAATAAGATTGATAAATCCCTGGCCAGATTTATCAAAAAGAAAAGAGAAAGAAGCCAAAGTAATAAAATCATGAATGAAAGAAGAGAAATCACAACCAACACCAAAGAAATACAATTATAAGAACATATTAAAAAAATTTTTTTAATTAATAAAAAAATTTTTAAAAAAAGAACATATTATTAGCAACTCTACACCAGCAAATTTAACAATCTCGGAGAAATGGACACATTCCTAGAGACATATTACTACCAAAATTGAATGAGGAAGAAATAGAAAAGCTGAACAGACCTATAAGCAGTAAGGAAACTGAAGCAGTCATCAAAAATCTACTAAAAAACAAGAGCCCAGGGCCAGACAGCTTCCCAGGGGAATTCTACCAAACATTTAAAGAAGAATTAGTACCTGTTCTCCTGAAATTGTTCCAAAAAGTAGATATGGAAGGAAAGTTTCCAAACTTAGTTTATGAGGCCAGCATTACTTTGATCCCAAAACCAAAGACCACACCAAAAAGGAGGATTACAGACCAATATCCTTGATGAACAGAGATGCGAAAATTCTCACCAAAATATTAGGCAATAGGATCCAACAGTACATTAAAATATTATTCACCACGACCAGGTGGGATTTATTCCTGGTCTGCAAGATTGGTTCAACATCCACAAATCAATGTGATGCAATACATTAATAAAAGAAAGAACAAGAACCATATGATACTTGATATCCTCAATAGATGCTGAAAAATCATTTGACAAAGTACAGCACCATATCTTGATCAAAACTGTTCAAACTGGGGGCGCCTGGGTGGCTCAGTGGGTTAAAGCCTCTGCCTTCAGCTCAGGTCATGATCCCAGTGTCTTGGGATCGAGCCCTGCATCGGGCTCTCTGCTCAGTGGGGAGCCTGCTTCCTCCTCTCTCTCTGCCTGCCTCTCTGCCTACTTGTGATCTCTGTCAAATAAATAAATAAAATCTTTAAAAAAAAACCAAAAACCTGTTCAAACTGTAGGGATAGAGGGCACATACCTCAATATCATCAAAGCCATCTCTGAAAAGCCCACAGTGAATATCATTCTCCATGGGGAAAAACTGAGAGCTTTTCCCCTAAGGTCAGGAACATGGCAGGGATGTCCACTATCACCACTGCTATTCAACATGGTAGTAGAAGTCCTAGCCTCAGCAGTCAGACAACAAAAAGAAATGAAAGGCATCCAAATCGGCAAAAAAGAAGTCAAACTCTCACTCTTTGCAGATGATATGATACTATATGTGGAAAACCCAAAAGACTCCACTCCCAAACTGCTAGAACTCATACAGGAATTCAGTAAACTGTCAGGATATAAAATCAATGCACAGAAATCAGTTGCATTTCTATACACCAACAGCAAGACAGCAGAAAGAGAAATTAAAAAATCGATCTCATTTACAATTGCTCCCAAATCCATAAGATACCTAGGAATAACCTAACAAAAGAAGCAAAAAATCTATACTCAGTGAACTATAATGTACTCATGAAAGAAATGGAGGAAGACACAAAGAAATGGAAAATGTTCCACGCTCATGGATTGGAAGAACAAATATTGTAGAAATGTCTATGTCACCTAGAGCAATCTACACATTTAATGCAATCCCTACCAAAATACCGTCAATTTTTTTCAAAGAAATGAAAAAAAATAATCCTAAAATTTATATGGAACCAGAAAAGACCTCCAATAGCCAGAGGAATGTTGAAAAAGAAAGCAAAGTCGGTGGCATCACAATTCCAAACTTCATGCTCTATTACAAAGCTATAATCATCAATACAGTATGGTAGTGGCACAGAGACAAATAGATCAATGAAACAGAGCAGAGAGCCCAGAAATAGACCCTAGACTCTATGGTCAACCAATATTTGGTAAAGCAGGAAAAAACATCCAACAGGAAAAAAAAACAAAACAAACAAACAAAAAAAAACACACTCTCTTCAACAAATGGTGTTGGGAAAATTGGACAGCCACATGCAGAAGAATGAAACTGGACCATTTCTTTACACCACACATGAAAATAGACTCCAAATGGAAGAAAGACCTCAGTGTGAGACAGGAATCAAACAAAATCCTTGAGAAGAACACAGGCAGCAACGTTTTCAACCTCAGCCACAGCAACTTCTTCTTAGAAACACTGCCAAAGGCAAGGGAAGCAAGGCAAAAAATGAACTATTTGGACTTCATCAAGATCAAAAGCTTTTGCACCAAACCAAAAGACAACTGACAGAATGGGAGAAGATATTCACAAATGACATATCAGATAAAGGGCTAGTATCCAAAATCTATAAAGAACTTAGCAAACTTGGAGCACCTGGGTGGCTCAGTGGGTTGGCCTCTGCCTTTGGCTCAGGTCATGATCTCGGGCTCCCTGCTCAGTGGGGAGCCTTCTCCCCCCACCACCACCTGCCTCTCTGCCTACTTGTGATCTCTGTCTTTCAATTAAATAAATAAAATCTTAAAAAAAAATCAAACTCAACACCCAAAGAACAAATAATCTAATTAAGAAATGGGCAGAGGTCTTGAACAGACATTTTTGCAAAGAAAACATCCAGATGGCCAAAAGACATATGAAAAAGTGTTCCACATCACTCAGCATCAGGGAAATACAAATCAAAACCACAATGAGATACCACCTCACACCAGTCAGAATGGCTAAAATTAACAAGTCAGGAAATGACAGATGTTGTCGAGGATGTGGAGAAAGGGGAACCCTCCTACACTGTTGGTGGGAATACAGGCTGGTGCAACCACTCTGGAAAACAGCATGGGGGTTCCTCAAAAAGTTAATAATAGAGCTACCCTATGACTCAGGAATCGCACTACTGGGTATTTACCCTAAAGATACAAATGTAGTGATCCAAAGGAGCACGTGCACCTGAATGTTTATAGCAGCAATGTCCACAATAGCCAAACTATGGAAAGAACCTTGATGTCCATCAATAGGTGAATGGATATAAAGGATGTGGTATATAAATACAATGGAATACGATGCAGCCATCAAAAGAAATGAAATCTTGCCATTTGCAACGACATGGGTGGAACTAGAGGGTATTATGCTGAGTGAAATATGTCAATCAGAATAAGAGAATTATCATATGATCTCTCTAATATGAGGAATCTGAGAGGCAGGGCAGGTGGTTTGGGGAATAGGGAAGGAAAAAAATGAAACAAGATGGGATTGGGAGGGAGACAAACTGTAATCTCACAAAACTGAGGATTGCTGGGGGGAAGTAAGGGCAGGGAGAGGGTGGCTGGGTTATGGACACTGGGAGGGTATGTGATACGGTGAGTGCTGTGAAGTGTGTAAATCTGGTGATTTACACACCTGCATCCCTGGGGCAAATAATACATTATATGTTAATAAAAATAATTTAAGAAAAAAAAATGTTAAAACAAACAAAAAAGAGTGAAGTACTGATTCATGCTATAACCCGGATGAGCTCTGAAAGCATGATTCTAAGTAAGAAGCCAGTTCAAAAAAGATCACACATGGGCACCCAGGTAGCTCAGTCGGTTAAGCACGTCCCACTCTTGATTTTGCCTCAGGCTATGATTTCAGGGTTGTGAATTTGAGCCCTGCATAGGGCTACCCGCTGGGTATGGGGACTGCGTAAGATTCTCTTTCTCCCCTCTCTCCCACCCCCTCCCTAACTCCCTCTCTTAAAAAAATACATATTATGTAATTCCATTTATGCAAAATGTCCAGATTAGGAAAATATATGGGAGACAAAAAGTAGATTATTGGTTGCTAGGGGCTGGAGGCTGAGGGAGTAGAGTGTGACTGCTTAATGGGTATGAGATTTCCTTTGGGGACAGTGAGATGCTTTAAAAATAGTAGTCATGGCCACACAACCCTCAGAACACTAAAAACAACTGAACTGTACAGTTTAAGAGAGTAAATTTTATGATATGTGAATAAGTTCTCAATAAAGTTATTATTAAAAAACAATGCAAAGGGGCCCATAATCATGTACACATCTTTCCATTTATAAATATTAACTTATAAATGATAGTTAAATTCATCCCAAATATAAAATTCTTTACGACTGAATAATGAGTATTGAGAAAGAGAAATTATTAGCTATTAGAATTTAAGCACAGCACTCTGAAGATAAACACAGTTTTTGAATCACAAGTCAAGGAAGGATGAATTTATCAAAGAAATGATCTCTTGCAGCTTCAGCTGTCAGCATGTCCGCTCAGGCCTACTCCTGATTATATTTCGACACCATAAAATGCCAATGTAAGTGTGTGCTAGAATTCTTCTAAGTATCAAAGAATACATTAAAGAGGAGAAATAAATATTAAACACAAACTAAAGATACATTGGAAAATACCATGCCTTCGACCATAACCAGATACATATGTGCTGTTGTCACTGGATGTCCCCAAATAACCTAATATATAGGTTGGAAACTAATTTCCTCAAATATTGACAAGGAGAAGTTCTATTTAACTCAAAGAGTTGACTACTATTAAACAGTCTCATATAGCTATGGTTTACTGATAAGAATATCAGACTCCATGTTTGAATAGTTGGCATTAAAAACCAGTTACACCACCTATACAAACGAAAATGATTCCTATATATTGTGCTTGCTTTAACTCTCCTGTACCTCTTTCTTTCACCTTTTAAAAAAGAATACACCTAGCACTAATATTGCTGTGAGGTGTAAATGAAAATCAAATGCTGAAAGAATCTTATGTATGGTCAGTTATCCATAAATAGTTATAATATCTGAATTAACTCATTTCAGACAGTATATAATAAAAGTCATATATTAGTAAAACTATACTAAATACAATAAATACATTTCAATAATTTAGACTGCATTTTTAAAGATTTTATTTAGAGAGAGTGAGAGGAGTACGTCAGAGTGGGGGTAGGGGTGAAGCAGACACTCTGCTTGATACAGGTCTGACAACCCTGAGATCATGACCTGAGGGGAAAGCGAGTCGGAACTTAACCAACTGAACCACCCAGGTGCCTCTAGAATCCACTTTTATATGTTGACAATGTTGATAATTCTTAGGAATACTTCTTAGTATATTATTCATGCCTTAAAGGAAGTTTTTTATATAATGAAAGAAAACAAAGAATGTGTCCTTGTTGTGCATCGCTAAAATGGCAGAAGACCTAATATATGAAACGTTACTTGGAATCTTGTGATTAGGATAACAACGGAAGACTTTTGAATTCTAGCATTAACAACCAAACTTCTGTGATTTTGAAGCCCACCAGGCACAATGAAACATAACACTGAGAAAGTAATTTTTAAATACTGAAGGAGTGACCATTTGACCATTCGGTATAGCAGTCTGGCCAAACTACAAGTAACAAGCAATGCATAACATACAGCCCATAAATAAATACCTATGTTTCAGAAGGATTAAAACATAGTATTTGTACTTGGAGGCACCTTTTTGTTGTAATAAAACTTAAAAGGTGACTCTCTTCTTTATCTAAAATAGTTTCTTGCAAGAGAAAAAGAAAACAAAAAAATGATTCTCTCCCTTCCAGATCAACAGAGAAAGTCACATAAATCAAAATGTCATCAGAGACTGGTGGTACTGTAATACACAGCCCATCACAGTCTTCACAGTGTCTTAAATAAGTATCACAGAGGCAAAAAGATGAAATAAAACCCCGTGAGGTTCTATACAAAACCTCTCACAGTAAATGAACAAATACCCAAGGCTGCCCTTTGGGGTCCTGTCTCTATAGGAAGAGTGAAATCACTGAAGGTAGAAGTCCATAAAACCTGACTCCGTATCTCATGGCCACTGGGGTACAACACTCCTGACAGGCAATGTCATATTATTCAATAGGAGAAATTAATAAAGAACCCATTTTTTTTTCTAAAAATCCAATTCCTTTCCCAGATACCGTTGGGTATACCTTATTATTTTTATTGTAAAGTCATTTCCAAGGAATGTCAACAGATAAACTAAGACTAAGGTCAAATATAAAAATCTGAGTGTATGTGTTTAGAAGAATGAAAACAGTTAAAAAGATAAAGCCTCTAAGAAAAAGAGGTTAACACTGTGCCTTTTGTAGCACATTTTAATTCCTTATTAGATCATTTTCTTTTATTTTAACCACAATCCTGTGCATGATTTGGCAAAGAAGGGCTATATAATATGTAATTAATATAGAAGATGGATCAGGAAAATAAACTTATTCCAAAAAGCACATACATTGAAAAGACTCGGGAATTTCATTTTAAATAGTTTTAAGAAAAGTTCAAAACTAACAAATTCTCTAAGCTTAGATTTTTTTGCAGGGGTAAATATACCTATGTATATTAATTTCTTGAAAACCATTATCAATAAAATCAAACAGATGCATGGATGGATGGATGAATAGATAAATGAAAGAGTTTCACATTTCATTTTTTGGAAGTGATTTCACAATGTATTTGTCATGCATCAGAGTTAAAATCAGCAGAGTGAGACTCTGAGGTCTCAACTGCATTTCCTTGCTCCTACAACTGATTTTATGCTCAATTAAATTTATGAAAAACACCTTTTGTTTTGTGCTCTCAGTTACTACAGGGAGTTAAAACACAGAACTGTTGCTCTCTAAAAATAAAGCAAGCCATTCAGAAAATGCACAACTCACCAACTTGAATGAATTCCCATCAGATTATAAAACAGTATTGATAAAATTTGCCATGATTTGGTCTGGTTTTTATTAGGTCAAAATGTGATGTATTTTAAGAAACATTTCTTAAGAACTGAGCAAGATTTTTCTAGGAGATATATTTACTGAAAATCCTCAGATGTTCAACCAATCACAAAACAAAATGTTTCTAAGAGCCCATCCCCTACCAGCTTCAGTTTAGCCAAGTCCAAGATGTGATATGGGTCCTTGCCACCTAAGCATGCATAATGTAATTGGCGAGGCAATTTATAAAAGATATATGGGAACATTACATACATAAAAGAGAGAGAAAATAATTTATTTCCCCTAGGAATTTTGAGTTTAAATGATTCTTTAGTACCTGACCTAGGTACCTGAGTGGCTCAGTGGCTTAAGGATCTGCCTTTGGCTCAGGTCATGATCCCAGGGTCTTGGTATGAAGCCCTGAGTCAGGCTCCCTGCTCAGCAGGGATTCTATTTCTCCCTCCTCTCTGTGTGTTCCCGCTAATGTGTACACACACACACACTCTCTCTCTCTCTCTCAAATACATAAATAAAATCTTTAAAAAAAAATACTGAGGGGCGCCTGGGTGGCTCAGTTGGTTAAGCAACTGCCTCGGCTCAGGTCATGATAACGGAGTCCTGGAATCAAGTCCGGCATCAGGCTCCCAGCTCCATGGGGAGTCTGCTTCTCCTGACATTTTCCCCTCTCATGCTCTCTCTCACTGTCTCTCTCTCAAATAAATAAATAAAAATCTTAAAAAAAAAAAAAGTACTGGACTGATACTAATGAGTGGAGGGCAAGTATAACTTAGGGGTTCAACCTCAGATATAGAAATAGTTTTCATTTACCAAGGCCAGTGAGTCTCAGGAAAATGAGGAACTCTGTAATAAAATTCTAGGAGACACAGGGTATTTTTATCAATGGGAATAAATTAATAGGAAGATAAAGCTTTTCAATCAGAAAGTAACTACATGGAAAAGTAAGAATGAATATAGAAAAAAAATCAGTATCATTTTAAATCAGGCTACACTTCAAAGATATGCAAATATTCCTTTATTTTGCATTTAAGACAAAATCAGACATAAAATTATATTAAATGGGGATTTGAGGTAATTGGAATTGCATTCCATAAAAAGAGGTTGTATATTATGGCTCAGATTCTGTTTATGGTTTAATTTAAAAACCTTATCTTGTCTGGCTCAAGATACTTTCCTACATGTCATTAGAAAAGTTTTCAATTTAGTTAAGGAAATACTGATAATCAAAACATCCATTCATGGAAGCTTTAAATGTAGTACAGTTATTCCATAAGATTTAATTTGGTCAAGTTCAATAATATTTTTTTTTAAGATTTTATTTATTTATTTATTTTTGACAGAGAGAGCGGGAGTGCACAAGAAAGGGGAGCGGCAGGCAGAGGGAGAGGCCCTCTGACATCATGACATGAGCTGAAAACAGCAGCTTAACCCACTGAGCCACCCAGGTGTCCCTCAATACTCTTAATAGCAATGCTATAATATTCAAATTCAGTTTTTGGTTGAATTAAGGACATTTAAGTTTCTGATTTGAAAAGTTCTTCAATCATTTGATCTTAATATCAGAAAGAGAATATTTATTAAAAAAATGAGACATTCTTATTATCCTAGATTTATTTCATTAATAGATAAATCAAGCAAGTGGTAGGTATGTGTGTGTTTGTGTATAAAATTGGGGTGGGGCTAAATATCAAAGAAACTATCAAAGTAATTTAATTATTGTTCCTACAAAACTAGATTTGAGGGCTATTTTTTACTTCCACCACAATTTTCACAAATATTAGATTGAGGAAATTTAATCTGGATACCTTCTATGAATATATATTTCTACTTGTATCACTTAAAATAGAGACTGGCCTGAGTGGCATACATGAATGATAAAAATAGATTATGCTGATTTGGTATTTATTATTTTAATTGCCCCCAACTAGCACAGAGGTTGAAATGCCAGTGGTAGCCTCAGCCAGCCCGAAGGCTACATTTTGGAAAGGATGCTTAGTAGCTCTGCGACATCAGGCAAGTTAGTTAAACTAATGTGAAAAAATACAAAGGTGTGATGAATAAAAGAGATGGTGCTTAGGTTATATTATTAGTAATAGCTCTTACAGTACATTAGGTAAGAGGAAACAGCAATTTTACCTCTTATAGTTAAAAAAAAAGATTTATGTTTACTGTTCTTACAGGAGAGGTCTTTGACCAAAAATTTCATAGGAATTGCCTTTAAGTGTGTATTTGTCAGCCTATAAAGAATTATCCAGGGGTTCAGCAGAGAGAAATGCTGTTATTACTAGGGGAAAAAAAAAAACCCCAAGTAAATATGGACCTTTTATGTTAAGACTGTTTGGGTCTTAATGATGTAATCTTTCCAATCTTACACCCCACTTCTTTCTTAAACTCCTATAATTTCATTCTTCATTTGATTGCTAATGCTACTCATGGGATCCTTTTCCTCTTGCTGCTCCTACGTTTATTCTGGTCATGGATTTCCTAGTTTATTTGGTTCCATATTTTATTGTTTCTCTTTTCATTTTTTTCAAATAATTAATTCTGATTTGGTGGGACAGTCAGTTATTTCAACCAGTTCATGATGTTAGGGTCCTGAGATCAAGCCCTACCTCAGATTCCAGAGTCAGTGCAGAGCTTCCCCGAGATTCCTTCTCCCTCTGCCCCTCCTGCTTGTGTTCAGGCCTCACGAACCCCTTCTCTCCCTTAAATAAATAAATAAGTCTTTAAAAATAAAAACCTACATACACACACACATTTAATTTCACCAATCTTGTTATCTCCTTTGATTGCAGTATTTCTTGCTCTCAGGCTGCTATTTTTAATTAAATTTTTATATTAACTAATGCTAGTGCATTATTTAACAAGTCAAATTAAGACTTCTGCTTTTGTCTATAATTGAGTAACAACAACTAGGTTTATTGTCCCCTTTCCCCTGCTTATGTAAATAACCAGAAAGTAGGACAAACTATATGAAACATAAAACAGAATTGTTACAGAAAAGTTTTAGGGATGCCTAGGTGGCTAAATGGGTTAAGCCTCTGCCTTCAGCTCAGGTCATGATCTCAGGATCCTGGGATGGAGCCCAGCATCTAGTTCTCTGCTCAGCAGGGAGCCTGCTTCCCTCTCTCTCTCTGCCTGCCTCTGCCTACTTGTGATCTCTCTCTCTCTGTCAAATAAATAAATAAATAAAAATTTAAAAAAAAAAGAAAGGTTTTTAACTAGTAAAACCAAGTGTTAGAAAGAATCTGGTACAACTGGAAATTCTAGAATAAAGATTGAACAGCTACTTTACAAAACATTTTGGCAGTTTCTTAACGTCTAAAAATTAAACTAATACTGGTGAGTACTGTGAAATGTGTAAGCCTGATGATTCACAGACCTGTACCCCTGGGCCAAATAATACATTATATGTTAATTAAAAAAATTAAACTAATACAGTGCAACAATTCCATTCCTAGGTATTTACCCCAAGAAACTGGTTCATTTCATCTAAGTTACTAACTTGTACATAGAGTTGTTAATAAAATACTATGATTCAAGGATTTATTAAATTACACATGTAAAACAGTTTGCTAGTTGTATTAGCAAAAGAATAGTATGTAAAAACACTCCACAATCCAGCAACTACCAATTTAAAAATGTGTTCTTAAAAGTGGTTGAAAGGTGGGGTGCCTGGGTGGCTCAGTGGTTAAAGCCTCTGCCCTCAGCTCAGGTCATGATCTCGGGGTCCTGGATTGAGCCCCGCATCAGGCTCTCTGCTCAGCAGGGAGCCTGCTTCCCCGTCTCTCTCTGCCTACTGCTCTGCCTACTTGTGATCTCTCTGTCAAATAAATAAATTAAATCTTTAAAAAAAAAAAGTGGTTTAAAGGTCCAGCACCGTATTGCCCAAACTGTACAGAACATTGTTAGTTGTGGCACTGAGTTTTCAAAACCTCACAAACAAAGTAACATTTTTAGGTAGAACAACAATAGGAGTATGTATCCATGTAGGTGAGGTAAAGAGGAGGGTCAGTTTCAGTGTTAGTAATCTGGCAAGACAGTGATATTAAGATTCCTAGTTTAAAAGTAAAATATTTTACAAACTGTAAATGTGCAACAAATGATTTTTACTCTTACTTACTAGAAAACTAAGGAATCCACATACTAAATTTGAATAAAGTAATAGGAAAACAAGAATGCATCTTTGCTTATCTACAAAAAAAAAAAAAACCCACAAAGTTTTACTACAGTTCAGAAAGATTTTATAATACAGAGACCTAATGCTCATTAAGGAAGAGATAAGAAATATACTACTAAGTTAGCTATTCTTCAAAGTGAATTAAATACTCAGCTGGGGAAGAGGTGATAGGTCTAAAAAAAAAAAAAAGAAGGAAAAGCCTTAGATAACACTGATAATATTAACCTTTCTTCATCATCTCCTGTACTTGACAGAAAATAACCTTTTAGGGACGCCTGGGTGGCTCAGTTGGTTAAGCAGCTGCCTTCGGCTCAGGTCATGATCCCAGCATCCTGGGATCGAGTCCCACATCGGGCTCCTTGCTCGTCAGGGAGCCTGCTTCTCCCTCTGCCTCTGCCTGCCATTCTGTCTGCCTGTGCTCGCTCTCTCTCCCTCTCTCTCTGACAAATAAATAAATAAAATCTTTAAAAAAAAAATTTAAAAAAAATTTTACCTGTGGTACTTTTATTCAGCTTAATTATTCTGTGTACAGTGTAGCATATGTTAATCTCCACTTCATATTTTATCAAAATACTGTCATCATCTTTTGATCATGTCAAATATTTCACATACTCCACTCCAGTACACCCACACCGAAGAGCACACACTTCATTAGGGAAAACGTATGCATAAGATTTTTGTTCAAAATCTTAACAAAGGCTAATAAACTATTTTTTTACTCATCCCCATATTTAAAACACTCATCCAAAGAATTGAGTTACACTCATTCCATTATGATATAAGAGTACAATGTGCTGTAATGAACACTGATCAACAAATCATTGAATACATTAAAATACATTTCATTAAGGAGGGTGTTTTGCTTTACATACCTGCAAACTGCCAAAAAGTGTCTCAATTTCCTAGTATCAGAAGCTACAGGCTTCTTAAAGACAAAAGTCCATAAAACAGTTTAGTGCAGTGTTTGTAGCACACAGTGCAACTTAATTCAGATGACGTTCTGACAGCTCAATCTAAGCAAGGATAGGGACAACTGAAAAAAACTTTAAGAAGCTTGTCATTTTAGAGCTAAATTTTAATAGCATGTGAAAGTTTAAAGCCATACTTTAAATGCACAAAACTCTGGAATTTCTTTCTTTTTTTTTTTTTTTTAAAGATTGTATTTATTCATTTGACAGAGCAAGACACAGCGAGAGACGAAACACAAGCAGAGGGAATGGGAGAGGGAGAAGCAGGCTTCCCGCCTATCGGGCGGCCGGATGTGGGATTGTTCCCAGGACCCTGGGATCATGACCTGAGATGAAGGCAGACCCTTAATGACTGAGCCACCCAGGCACCCCAAAATTCTGGAATGATGGTATAGAAAAACAATCTGTAACAAAAATTTGGCACTGAATGTGAAGGCTCCACCAGTTTTGAGCAAAGTGTGAATAGGTGCCAAGAGGGACAGAGCAAGGAAATGAGAGGCTTAGCTATTTCCCAGCGGACACTTTCCTCCTTCTTCTTGATTAGAGTGGCCAGAGACTGCTGGGGAAGCTTCAACAAAACTGCCTTGAGGTGGGATGGCTAGGTGCTTCTGTGACCTTATAGCCCAGAATCCCTCAGCCGTGGCAAAGCCCTGTGTGGCAGTGATGGGAATGATTTTCTCATACAGTTTCCCAATTATGTCTTCATCATCTCTAGGATCAATCACAGTTCTCACTAGGACAGTAAGGGTGTGGAGACAGTGGTGTTGCACTGCAAGATACCTCTTTGCAGAGATTGTTAAATGACTGAGGACTCAAAGGAAAAAAAAATTAGAATGTATCTGTTTGTGGAGAAGATAGAAGGTATAGACTATCATCATCATCTTGTCTAACTCTATTTCATGAAGACTGATGTTTTTTCCATCTACCATAACATTGGCAACATAGGTATTAAAGACAGTAGGGATCTATTCTCCAGGAAATGTGTTGGCTGTGTAACTGGTCAGTAGGTAAGTTTTCCTTTTATACTCATCTCCTACCACCACATACACCAACTGATGGCCTGCACTGGGCCATTTGACAGGGCATTGCTCCAGTTATTGAGAAAGAAAGGAGGTTGGCTAGTCCAAAACCCAAGCTTCTCCTTTACCTAAACTGGCAGGTCAGATATTTAGGAACTAGCTCCTTCCTATGTAATATTGTGGTTTTGTGAGTGAAATCCCTGGACTGAGAATGGCAATCTAAAATCCCTTACAGATGTCTGACACTGGAAGTTGACTCTGTATCTCTGTGGTACAGTTCCCTCATCCATCAAATAGAGCACAGTAAGTACAGTTGTGAGTATAAACTAAGATTATATAAATGAAGTGCTAAAAATAGTACCTTTGCAGCGCCTGGGTGGCTCAGTGGGTTAAAGCCTCTACCTTCGGCTCAGGTCATGATCCCAGAGTCCTGGGATAGAGCCCCGCATCGGGCTCTCTGCTCAGCAGGGAACCTGCTTCCTTCTCTCTCTCTGCCTGCTTCTCTGCCTACTTGTGATCTCTGTCTGTCAAATAAATAAATAAAATCTTTTAAAAAAATAATAAAATAAATAAATAAAAATAGTACCTTGATTTCAGTAAGTGTTCAATGAATGTAACTTACTATGAAATGAGCAATACTACAACTTCTCAATTTCTCTCCCATTTCGCCTGATACATTTATTGTCATGGATCTTTTCCCGAGAATTAGTATAGTAATAACCCCTCACAGAACAAAAGAAAAACAAAAATAAAGCAAAACAAACAAAAAATAGCAGTAACTTTGCTTAAATGGAAGTAGTTAACCCATTTTTAGTCACTAGCACCTTATATATAATATGGAAGCATTTCTGTCTTCTTGCCCAAAGGAAGGGCAGTGACATCCAAGGTTCTGCTACTCGGTTTGCAATAGAACCCTACCTAGCTCATGGGGTAGGGAACTCTGGGAGAGAACTTCAGAGACTAGACTGGGATTCATTTTTCAGGAATAAATAGCTAACATAACATTTCTCAGCAGTAACTGATTTTTTCATAAGATTATATTCATCTATCCCTGGAACATGGTTCTCTGATTAAATAACAATATGAACGAATAATTTTTGATAGAAGTTATTTCTATCAGATGTAGTTTAGACTTTGGAAAATGTAAGAGTTTGGGGACAACCCATTATCTATGTAGAGATTTCAATATTACAGTGGTTGTACTCTAAGCTAGAATAGCAAATACGCAAAGCCTAATCTCTTGAGAGGACAAATGTCTCACAAAAATGGTAATAAATCCAATGATTCATAAGCATTCAAAATATTAGACAATGAAAAAATATTCTAATCAAGCTTCTTCAAATCAGTCAAAAAGGCAAATAATGACATTTATTATCATTATATAATGCTTTGTGAAAAATGCACTTAACATGATAAATGATTTTTCAGATATAAAACCAATCCTGGTCAGGGAATCTGCCCTATTTGAGGAAAGGATTAACATACTGCTACTTACACAACTAGAGTTCTAAATATCCAGTGGTATATTAAATTGTCTGTGACCTCTACAGATTAAAAAAAAAAGTTTTAAATTTCTTCTACTTAAACTATATATAATATAAATATATTATTCTTTATAAAATATGACTTAAATCTGAGCCTGATTTTCTTCAAATCCTTTAGTTTTCAAAACCCTTGATAGTAAAAAGTACCTACTAAAATGTGTGTGTGCATCATTGTGAACTCTGACCTCTTAGAATCCCAGATTAAGGCAAACTAGGACATAGATCATTTTGCCTTAGAATGTTTGGTGACTTTTTGATTGACTGGCACCAATTCTCCTTCATAAAAGCACCAAAATTTCTTATTATGATTATTTTAAAGCTTGACTTCTTAGACTATTCCACACATTTCTCTATAGCCTTTACATAAGTGGTCAGAATCAGAGTCTTTAAGTTGTATCCAAAGTTCCAGATCCGATACAAAATCCTCCAAAATTTTATTCTACTCCACTACACTATGGAAGTCAGGCAATTCTGACACAATAGAATTTTATAGGTCTGGATATTATAATTTCCTTAGAATACAAGTTCTAGTGTCTGGCATTTCTACAGCTGTACAGATAACAAAGAAGACCAGAAACTTTTATCTCTCCAGGATACTTTTCTCTTGTTATTCCTTGATTCACAGCACCAGCAAGTTCAGCATTAGATATTGAATATATCACATTATCTAAATTGTACATGCTACGCTCAGAGGGTTATGAGCAATTGTGTGGTAATCTAAAACAATTAGTTTAGATGCTAAAATAAATTCTAGAAACAACAGAAAAACCTCTTGTGTGTTCACAAGTTTTATGCTTTAAAGAAAAAAATAGCCAAGTGTAAGGTGTGGGAGGATTCAAAAGCTCTT
The DNA here is from genome assembly GCF_010015895.1 of Lontra canadensis. Classification (NCBI taxonomy): domain Eukaryota; kingdom Metazoa; phylum Chordata; class Mammalia; order Carnivora; family Mustelidae; genus Lontra; species Lontra canadensis. The sequence continues at coordinate 4,321,595 of NW_022631089.1, forward strand.
CTTCTGATTTATTCCAATTTTGTTTCAACCTTAAGAATATTTAGGAACCGTTTAGCAATATACATCCTACAAATCAATAGTTCTCAACAAATTCTGTTTACAGAACTAAGTAAATTACCTAGATAAATTAAAGAACAATTTTCTGATTGACTAAGAAGGCATTTTTAATTACAGCTCTTTATGTCATCCAGTTATCTGGATATAACTAAATATAGTAATATATAATTATAAAGTAATATAGTAGCATAAATGATTTAAAAGTGTTGGATTTGAAACGAGAATCTCTAGAAATTTAGTCTTATATGCAATTTGTAATCCTGGTTTTCTCATGTGAGAAACGGGTGTTAACATGTCACCCAAATGAGTATAAGCATATCACATCCATCACAGATTCATAAATACTTGGCAGGCTTAGGACATGAAGTCATGTGCAACCAGCTGTATCAAAAAATCTAAGGTTTTTCGGTGCAAGAAAAGATACAGAGATTAAACAATTCTTTGGAGCTAAGAGCCAACTCTCAGTCTAGACCCTTAAACTCTTAGAGTACAAAAGAAACCATTTAATTGCACACAATTTTCTGATTTAAAGAGATACACGTTCTAATTGGAAAGTTGAAAATCTCAAGGCAGGTCTGGCACTGACACAGTTGGTCACGCCAAAGAGGAAGGAGTCCTATACAGTGGATGGTATCATGCCTTTACATGGGCTTCCAGACAAGCTGCTTCTAAACTAATGCCTGAACCTTAGTCAAAGCGACCTAAATAAATTAGTGTGAAATACAAGCTTGACCATTAGAGCTTGTTTATGTGTTTGTGCTTTGTAAAGGAAGAACAAAATAGAGTGAGAGACAAAAAGCCAGGTTTCCGTGTCTCAACACTGACGACTATGAAGCTTTCTATAGCAGTATACCTCCTCTACCTGGACAGTCATTTAACCCTGGACAAGAGGATGACTCCCGAGCAAAGCTGCACAATCAGAACCACAGAAATGGTATCTGTCACAGAATAATTTGCATGGAAAAATAAATACAAGAAGGAAGCTGATAATATTGTCTCTCTCTGATGTTTTGAACTTGAAGGAATGAATTTGTTAGGTGACACAGTGTCTACAATGCTTCCACTTGTTATCTCATGCATTAGGCTATTTTTTTTTTAGGTTTATTTTTTCCAATAAAGTTGTAATTCAAGTTTCTTTCTTTCTTAAAAAGAAACACTGGATAAAGTGATGGGTTGGAAAAATGCATCTAATTGAAGATGTATATTACAGTATACTAGAAATAGTATAATTATTTTCATATTAATGGAAATTGCTGCCTCCCGATTTGCATGACTTTCTGAATGCCAATACCATACTGTTTAATATATTTAAAATCAGGAAGTATGATGCCTTTTTTTTCTTCTTTCTCATCGACCTTTATTTTTAAAATGCCATTTTATATATGTTGTTATATTTTTAGTGTAAATTTTTAAATATTCAAAAAAGGAAATACATATGTCACATAAACTCCAAAATATAGTTATTCATCACATTCTATTTTATTTTTTAAAAGATTTATTTTAGAGAGAGATACAACGCTGTATGTACTCGAGCACATGCATGCTTGGTCTTATAAGCAGGGAGAGAAACTGAGGCAGGGGGGAGACTAGAATTTCAAGCAGCCTCCGCACAGAGCATGGAGCTCTTTCCTGGCTGGATCGCATGACCTGTGATCATGACCTCAGCCAAAACCAAGAATCAGATGCTTAACCAAATGAGCCACCAGGCACCCTCTACTGATCACATTTTAAACTGATTCTTATATTTTCCCTATAGGAGAATCTCTCCTCTCTCTTTATACACACACACACACACACACACACACATACACACAGCTTACCAAAAAATTAGGATAATCTCACTATATACATATAACAGCATAAGCTGTATTTTGTTCATTGGAAAATATAAGGATTGGGTAACAAAATATTCTTCAGGACCATGGAAACTTTTAATTATGTATTGGTATCAGTACATTACAATTAGCTGAATTTCATATTGACAGAGATTTCAGGTAGTTTCCAAAAAATCTCAATTATAAACAGTGCTGTAATTTCTGTCCCTCTAATTGATATGTAACTTCATCTTCTTGTCCCTCTCTTCCAGTGTCTTAAATACCAAAGATAAAAAGAAAATAGAGGGACTCCTGGGTGGCTTCGTCATTTGGTGTCTGCCTTTGGCTCAGGACATGATCCCAGGTACTGGGATAAAGCCCTGCATCGGGCTCCCTGCTCAGTCTGTCATGAATAAATAAATAAATAAAATCTTAAAAAAAAGAAAAAAAAAAGAAGCAAAACTATAGGTATATGAGTTTCTCCTGGCAACTTTGGTGGCAAGGACTACTCTCACTATTCCTGTATCTAGTTTCTTTCTTCTTGGACAAGAGGAAAGTATGGGAGCAGAGCAGGAGAAGCTGTCTATTCCATGTTGCTTTTGTTGCATTGTAGCTATAGAAGGGTTTTGTTTTTGTTTTTATTTTTTTTTGTCTTGAATTTACCAGTTATAAGAGTAGCTTATTAAATATCATTCCTTAGAACCTTAAAGACTATATAAGCAACTGTATTCTTTTATTAATATCTTCCTAAAATACTGAGAATATTTGCTCTTTCCTAGTCTCAGTTTTGAATGTCACAGCCCTGGAGCCAGAAAAGGTTGCAGACACTTGAGGAAGGGAATCAATTTGACTATTTGAATGGCTTTTCACTGAAGGCAGTTATTATCTGGTTACTATTGGAAAATGGGACACTAGGAGAGCAAGGCATGTGATGACAAAATAGTTACTTAAATTTTATTCTGTGGCCATCCGGAATAAAGAGTCAATTAAGATAACACTTTGAAAGACCAAATGTCAAATGTCTGCTGCAATAAAACATATTGATGGAGAAAAATGTGCCTGGGCTGTCTCCCCCCTTTATGAGAAAGACTGAAGTAAGAAAACAGCACGTGCAAGATTTTAAATTAGTGGCTTGAAGCACAGAGAACCTGCCATTTCCAACCATCCAAAATAAAATCTATTTCTTGTAATTATGGGCTGTTTTCATAAAACATCAGATTCAGGGTCTGATAATGTGGGTTGCTGAAATCATTTCTAAGTTTAATTCACATTCTTGCCAGAATTATTATTTAAAATTAGGAAATTTATGGGATAAAGTAGGACTGAGAGAATGGAAATGAGAAACTATGGATGAATTTGGATGACTGTGAATATAATTATATGATAAACTTGTCTGATGGTCTAGTTTGGGCTTATTTAAAAACCATATAGTGGCTGACCCTAGGCAAGTTATCTCGCAAGGGAACACCAACTGACATCAAGTTGCACCCCAGCAATTCCAACTGCCATCCCATCTCTAAGTGGACCCAGATTCAACACACCCCCAGTCAGTGCAAAGTTCTACCCAAGATAAGAAGCCTCACATGCCACAAATACTGTAGCATTACTCTACGTATCAGTGGAAATCTAGGTAATTTTAGAAACTACTTTTGTTTATTAGAGCCATAAAGAAAAAAAAACCCATATATTTAAATACAGCCAAAAGTATCTATAAACGTGTTCTGGACAAAGATTCTAGACTCTTTAAGAACTAAACTGAGCATGGGGTGCCTGGGTGGCTCAGTGGGTTAAAGCCTCTGCCTTCAGCTCAGGTCATGATCCCAGGGTCCTGGGATCGAGCCCTGCATCGGGCTTTCTGCTCAGCAGGAGCCTGCTTCCTCCTCTCTCTCTGCCTGTTTCTCTGCGTACTTGTGATCTCCGTTTGTCAAATAAATAAATAAAATCTTAAAAAAAAAAAGAACTAAACTGAGCATCTTCAGGTGGTTTTTAAGTTTGCTGAGGTGGGTGACTAAAATTGGACTCACTGGGGTTGCAGTACCATATATTCCTTCTAGTTTATGATAACAGAAATGCAAAGGACAAATAAAATGGAAGTGTTCAATTAGATTATCATATTAGGTCTGCCTCCCTTCATTTTAATTATATCCCACAGAAGCGTCTGAACACTTAATTCAACAAGGTGGTAAAAAATAAACTAGAGAGAATACCAGCATTCTTAACAAGGCTTACACTGCCTATACCTGTAGGCTGTGAAAGACACCAGGGGACAGAGGGGACCCTGAAGCAGTAAAAGCCAAAAGGCAGCACACAATCACTAGATAGTTTAATAATCAGCAGTGCTGATTAGTTACCAGAATGGTTTGATACAGTAAGATTTCTAGTTAATTGGGCATTGAGTTTCAAAGGGTAAAATACACTTTCCAAATCCTATGTGACATATGTATGTATGATTCACTGTATCCCTGTATTCATTGTATGTGTCTCTCCCATGCATTCGCAATACATGACATATATATGACACATATATGTCATATATATGAAAGAAATAACTCTAAAATACTATGTAAGTTCCAAATATAAGCCACTATAATAGAGAAAGTAAAAACCCCCTCCCACAAACAGGAATAGATTATTTCTTGGACCAAGAGGATGAAAAAACCTAGGACTCTGCACCAAAGGGTTTACAACAGTGCCACAGGACATACTGTGTTTTCTTTCTACCTTTAGCCAAAGGTACTCAAGACCAGTTCTGAAGATAGAATATATAGGAAAAGAGACATGCTGAGGTATTTGTGCAGTTACTGATCACTGGCTCTCACTCACCACTAACACCTGGAGGCACACAACGCTGCTACCCTATCACAGGTCAGGGTGAAAGTCTATGGAGGTAATGTGATAAAAGGAATGTTGGGCAATTTCCATCTCACAGTGAACCCAGTATATTCATGAGGTCACCCGGTTATGTCATCAGTTCCAGAATCATGAAGGCACCAGACATCTCAAAATCCTATGTGTGTGTCCCTATTTTAAATGGTTTCTAAAACAGTTCTGAGATTTAATTTGTATATACATCTGATTGCATTGGCACTGTACTGATGGTACAAAAGCAACAGTCTGCAGGTGCTTTAGTAAAAATTAAGACAGCGACATCCCTGGTAGGAGTATTCACTGTATCTTTCTCTGCCATGCATTCACAATACACATATACACCAACGCTAAAAAACAACTTTACTCAAGAATGTACGAGTGAAACAGTAAAACAGCGCTTCATCTTATTAACACCTGACTATCAGACAAAATGAGAAGTATGCAAAAGTTCTTTTGCTGCAAATCAGCATTTAATGATTGTCTAGAGTAAAATTACTTGTGTACTTATTTCAGTTAGAAGCTCAACTAGCTTCTTAGTTCATATAGTAGCTTCAGTTGAAGAGAAATTAAGGAAAAAATTCCATTTATAGCTGCATCTCAAAGAACAAAATAAATAGAAATATATCTAACCAAAGACACCTCGGTGGCTCAGTCAGTTAAACATCTGACTCTTGGTTTCTCCTCGGGTTATAATCGCATGGTTCATGAGACTGAGCCCCGCTTTGGGCTCCGCACTCAGTGAGGAGTGTGCTTGAAAAGTCTCTGCCCTGCCACCACTTGCTCTGTCTTTTTTTCTCAAATGTATTTTTTTTAAAAATCCTTAAATAAATAAATAAATAAATAAACCTAACCAGAGAGGTGAAAAACCTGCACTCCGAAAACTTTAAGACTAATGAAAGAAATGAAGATGACACAAAGAAATGGAAAGACATTCCATGCTAATGGATTGCAAGATTTAATATTGTTAAAATGTCTAGACTAGCCAAAGCAATCTACAGATTCAATGCAATGCCTATTAAAATACTAATAGCATTTTTCACAGAATTACAAATCATACTAAAATTTTTCACACAAGACCCCAAATAGCCAAAGAAATCTTGAAAAAGAAGAAAGGTATCACAATCCTAGATTTCAAAATACGCTACAAAGTAATAGGAATCGAAACAGAATGGTACTGACACAAAAACAGACACACAGATCAAAGGAATAGAATAGAGAGCACAGAAATAAAGCTATGCTTATATGGTCAATTAATCTATGACAAATCGGGCAAGAAAATACAAAGACAGCCTCTTCAGTAAATGGTGCTGGGAAAACTGGACAGCTAAATGCAAAACAATGAAACCAGACCACTTTCTAACACCATACACAAAAATAAACTCAAAATGGATTAAGGACCTAAATGTGAGACCTAAAACCATAAAAATCCTAAAAAACAATCTGAAGGGTTTGAAGAGGTAGGGGGCGGGTGAGAGGTTGGGGGAACCAGGTGGTGGGTATTAGAGAGGGCACGGATTGCATGGAGCACTGGGTGTGGTACAAAAACAATGAATATTGTTATGCTGAAAATAAATTAAAAAAATGATTAAAAAAATAATCCTAAAAAACAAACAAACAAAAGACAAAAACATATAGGCATGGCAATATTTTTCTACATATGTCTCCTCAGGCAAGGAGGCATGGCAATATTTTTGGCCATGGAAATATTTTTCTACATATGTCTCCTCAGGCAAGGGAAACAAAAACAAAATTAAACTTTGGGACAACATCAAAATAAAAAGCTTTAGCACACCAAAGGAAACCATCATCAAAATGAAAAAGCAATCTACTGAATGAGAGAAGATGTTTGCATCATATATTGAATAACTGGTTAATATCCAAGATATATAAACAATTTATGGAGGAGAACCTGAATAGACATTTTTCCAAAGAAGATATACAGATGTCCAACAGACACATGAAAAGATGCTCAACGTCGCTCAAACCACAAGGAGATATCACCTTATACCTGTCAGAAGGGCTAAAACAAAGAAGACAAGAAATAATGAGTGTTGGTGAGGATGTGGAGGAAAAAAAAAAACCTGCATTTTATTGGAAATGTAAACTGATATAGCCACTGTAGAAAAAAATATATAATATTTTATAATCCAATAATTTCAATACTGGGTATTTGTGCAAATTAAAAAAAACACTAGCTCAAAAAGATATATGCACCCCTATGTTTATTGCCACATGATTTATAATAGACAAGATATAAAAGTAATCTAAGTGTCCATCAATGATGAATAAGGAAGATGTGGTATACATACATACACACTAAATGCATTTATATATGCATACATACATATATATGCACATACATATGCATATGTATGTACATACATATGTACATGTATGTATACATATGTATGCACACATAGATATACATATGCACACACACATACATATACATACATAATATATGTGTGTGTGCATATATGTATGTGTGTATATATGCATAAATATATGATGGAACATTACTCAGCTATAGGAAAGATAAGATCTTGCCATTTGCAACAACATGGATGAACCTAACCTAGATGGTATTATGTTAAGTGAAACGAGTCAAACAAAGAAAACTAAATACAGTATAATTTCATTCATATGTGCATTTGAAAAAGCAAAACAAATGAATAACAAACAGAAAACAGAAGCAGACTAATAAATACAGAGAACAAACTAATGGTAACCAGAGGGAAGGGGAGGGGAGAGGGCAAAATGGGTAAAGGAGAGTGGGAGATACAGGCTTCTACCTATGGAATGAGTAAGTTATGGAAATAAAAGGCACAACATAGGGAATATAGTCAATGATACTGCAACAGTGTTGTATGGTGACAGTGACTATACTTTTGGTGAGAATAGCACCACATATAGAGTTGCTCAATAATTATGTTCTATACCTGAAACTAATGTGCCATTATATGTCAACTACACTAAAAATTTTTTTTTAATTTCACTTAAATGAAAGACTGGTAGAAAAGTTATATATATATATATATATATATAGATAGATAGATAGATATAGATATAGATAGATATAGATATCTATATCTATCTATATCTCGTACCATGAGCTTGACAGTTCCCCAATATTTAAAGAGTATTCAAATAAGATTTGTCATGGCATTTATGAATGAGATTTTGGACACTGCATAATAAAATGTGTCAAAATATGAATAGTCCAAGTAACACCATGAATCAATATTTCCAAATGATCAATGCTTAATGTTACAAAGTCATGGAGACATAAAAGATCCATTCAAAGTGCAAATGGACTGATGTAATAGAGTATGAAATTTATTGATAAGGTTTCAAATTCTGCATTACAACTGACCTTTAAGAAACTACCACTTTTCAAGTTTTCTTGTAATATCAAAGAAGAATAACCACAATTACCTGAAATTCTATTAAAGTATGACTCTCATTTCTAACTACATGTCTTTGTAAGACCAAGTACTCTTCATATTACTCTTCACATACTTTAACTTAAAATATATTCAACAGGGGCAGCTGGGTGGCTCAGTGGGTTAAAGCCTCTGCCTTCAGCTCTGGTCATGATCCCAGGGTCCTGTGATGGAGCCCTGCATTGGGCTCTCTGCTCAGTGAGGAGTCTGCTTTCCTCCCTGCCAGCCTCTCTGCCTTCTCTGCCTACTTGTGATCTCTGTCTGTCAAATAAATAAATAAATTATTTTTAAAAAATACATACAACAGGGGCAATCTGGGTGGCTCAGCAAATTAAACGTCTACCTTTGGCTCAGGTCATGATCCCAGGGACCTGGGATTGAGCCCTGTGATTGGCTCCCTGCTCGGTGGGGAGTCTACTTCTCCCTCTCCATGTGCTGCCTCCCCTGCCCCCCAACTCTGCTCTCTCTTGCTCTCTCCCTCTCTCGCTCTATCTCAGATGAATAAATAAAATCTTAAAAGAAATATGGCAATTGATTATAGGAATTCAACTTTGTTCTATTAACCAAGACATTAAAGTAGCTTACAGAATTATAAAATAATGGCACTTTTCTCATTTTTTGAAAATACAGTGATACTTTCATAAAATTATATATGACAAATTGTCCTGTAGAAGTTTATTATTGTTATTTTAAAGTGAATCAATAAATACATATTCAACAAAATTCTCATTATAATATTGAATGTGGCACATGTCTGCAGATTTTTACTCTAATAAACAAAAGCTCTTCGGGGACCTCAATAATTCTTCAGAGCATAAAGTGACCCAATACCAAAAACCTTGAGAACTGTTCAACTAGATAAACTAAGCAACTAAAATTCCTGACAAGCATGATGTGACAATATGGCAGAGTAGGGATTTCCCAACTTCAACACCCCTCACAGAAAAATCAGCTAGCCACTATCCATACACAGAATGCCTTTGTAAAACTCTCAGAAACAAGAAATGACGTTGAAGCAACCCCTTGGACCACAAAAACTGAGAAAAGGAAAACTTCATTAGAAGGAAAAGAGAAGCAATTTCACCTGGAACACATTTCCCCTCCCCCAGGATGGCACAGTGCAGCTCTGAGAATATTTCCCTATAGTGATCCCTAAGTGGACTTCCCGTTCTCCTAGCATTATAAGACACTTGCTGTGAGGCTCATAGGTCTTGCCTCACAGGGGACACTGGAGGAATCAGAGGGGATAGGCTACAGGAGATCAGCTAGAGACAGAGAAGGAGGTGGGGCTCACAGTAACCAACACGCAGATCTTGGCAGATGCCATTTCTGGGGCAGAAGTGCCCAAGCAGAGAGCCCAGTCAGTGGCTCTCCCCATTTGCAGAGCCAAGCTGTGGCTCTATTTGGCCAAGAAGCATGGTTGGCAGTTCTGCCCAGTTTGTGTCTCCAGTCAATGGGCTATTTCAGCTAAGGAGCAAATCCTATAGCCTGCCCAGACAGGGAACCCATCAACAATCTTGTGGCAACCTCAGAGGCCATCCTACAAACCTACATGGGCAGAGACCCAGGACAGCAGCTCCATCAGCTATGGAGCATAATCTCTGGCCCCAATTCATTAGGGATCCTGATCAGTGAATGACCTCTAGTGAACTTCAGCAGTCTCAGAGAACAGTCTACTATATCACTCAGCCACAGAGCACAACCTGAAGTCCTGCCTGATTGCTGAATACAGCCTATGGACTGACCTAAGCAGGATGTCCAGATGGTGGCTTCACATAATCTATAGCTTACTCAACCCCCAAAAATGGACCTTCCCAACAGCAGACCACAGCCTCTAGCCCTACCCAACTTCAAGGAACAGCTGTCAGCCATGCCTGACCAGGCTGCCTGGCCAGTGACCTCTCCCAACAGCTGAGCCCAACCTGTGGCTCTGACCAACTTGGAGGTTATCTACTGCCCCATCTGAACACAGAGTATAGCCTGAGAACCCACCTGATCATAAAACCTTGCTTTCAGCCCTGCAAATATGGATTCTAGCCAGCAGCACCATCCAGATAAGAAGTACAGCCTGACTTTCAAGTTTCCAAAAGTCAAAGACAAAATTTTGAGGTAGCAAGAGAAAAGAAACTTATCACAAGTGAGTCCACATAAGATGATCAGTGGGTTTCTCAACAGAAACCTTGTAGGTCAAGAGAAAGTGGAATGATATATTCAAAATCCTGGGGAAAACCTATCTACCAAGAATACTGACCTGGCAAAGTTGTCCTTCATAAGTAAACAGGAAATAAATTGGGACACCTGGGTGGCTCAGTCAGTTAAGCATCTGTCTTTGGCACAGATCATGATCCCAGGGTCCTGGGACCGAGTCCCACATCAGGCTCCTTCCCCAGCAGGGAGCCTGTTTCTCCCTCTGCCTGCCACTCTCCCTGCTTGTGCTCTCTCTCTCCCTCTCTCTCTGATAAATAAATAAAATATTTTTAAAAAGAGAGAGATAAATGCCTCAAACAAAAAAAAAGCTTAGGGAGTTCATTACCACTAACCTGCCTTGCAGAAATGCTAAAGAGAGTTCTTCAAGCTAAAATGAAAAGAAACTAAATAACCATGCATAAACATATGAATATGTAAAACTCCATGATAAAGGTACATACATCAAGTAAGAGGATGTAAGATCCTCTTACATAAAAGTAAGATCCTCTAATATATAATGATGATGCATAAATCACTTTCAACTCCAGTTTAAGAGTTAAAGGACAAATGTTAAAAACAGCTGTAACTAGGGGCACCTGGGTGGCTCAGTCGTTTGAATGACTCTTGGTTTTGGCTCAGGTTATGAGCTCGGGGTCATGGGATCAAGTACACTCAGTGTGGAGTCTGCCTGGGATGCTCTCTCTCCCTGCCTCTCTCTCTCTTTCTCTCACTCTCCCTCTTTCTCTCACTCTCCCTCTCTCTCAAAATAAAAAAAAAAAATAAATCTTAAAAAATAGCTGTTAACTACAATAATTTGTTACTAGATTCACAATACCAATATAAATTATAACATCAACAACTTAAAATGTCACTGAAGAAGACATATGCAGTTTCTGTATGTTACTGACATAAACTTATCAGCTTAAAATAGGATATTATACTGTAAGAGATTTTATATAAACTTCATATTAACTTCAAAGAAAAATCTGCAGTAAGATGCCAAAAAAAGAAAAAAGAAATCCAAGCATACCACTACTAGCCTTCACATCTCAAAGGAAGACAGAAAGAGAGGAGGAAAGAACCAAAAGATCTCCCAAACAGTCAGAAAACCATTAACAAAATGGCAATAGTAAGTCTTTATCAATAATTGCCTTAAGTATAAATGGATTATATTTTTCAAAAAAATTCACAGACTGGCTGAATAAAAATACAAAATCCCATGATATACTGCCTCCAAAAGTCTCACATTAGATCTAAGGACACACAGGCTGAAAATGAAAGGATTGAAAAGATATTCCAAGAAAATGTAACCAAAAGAGTCCAGGAGAAGCCATATACCTGTATCAGACAATACAGACTTTTAGTTAAAAATGGTCACAAGAGACAAAAAATGTCATATAATGACAATGGTCAATTCACCAAGACATAATAATTCCAAATACTTAGGCATCCAATATTGGCACACCTACATATGAAAAGCAAATACTAAACAAGCTAAGGAGAAATAAACAATAGTACAGTAGGGAACTTAATACCCCACTCTCAACAACAGATAAATTTTCCAGACAGAAAATTCATAACAAAAGAGGAGACTTCAAAAAAACTACAGAGCAAATGAACCTAACAGACACATAGACATAAAGATATACATATAGATTAGATGTAAATATAGATATCCAGATAGGGATATGGATATAGATATACAGAATATTCCATCCAAGAGCACTAGAATACATTCTTCTCAAACATGCAAGAAACATTCTCCAGTATAGATCATATTTTATACCATGGAATAAGACTGTACAAACTAAAGAAGTTAGAGATGACATCAAGCATTTTTTCTAACCACAATGGTGTGAACTAGAGATCAATACCAGAATGAAAACTGAAAAATTCACAATCATGCAGAAATTAAACAACACACTCCTGAATAAACAATGGATTAGGAAGGAATCAAAATGGAAATCAAAAATATCTTGAGACAGACAAAAATTGAAACACAAAATACCAAAATGAGTAGGATGTAGCAAAAGCAGTTTTCTTTTTTTAAGATTTTATTTATTTTTCAGAGAGAACACAAGTAGGCAAAGAGGCAGGCAGAGAGAGAGGAGGAAGCAGGCTCCCTGTGGAGCAGAGAGCCTGATACAGGGCTGGATCCCAGGACCCTGAGATCATGACCTGAGCCAAAGGCAGAGGCTTAACCCACTGAGCCACCAAGGCACCCCACCAAAGTAGTTCTAAGAGGAAGGTTATAGCTATAAAAGTACCTATATTAAGAAAAAATAAGATCTCAAATAAATAACCTAACATTACATCTCAAGGAACTAGATAAAAGAACGAGGCAAAAAAATTAGCAGAAGGAAGATTAAAAAAAAAATTACAGCAGAAATAAATGGATTAGAAACTAGGAAAGTAATTGAAAACATCAATGAAACTAGGGTTGGTTTTATTTTGAAAAGATAAAATTGACAAATCTTAACATGAATTAACCCAGAAAAATGAAAGAAGACTCAAATATAATTCTAAATGATAAAAGAGACTTTATGACTGCTATCACAGAAACACAAAGGACCATAAGACCCTGGTAAGCAATTATACTCCAATAGACTGTACAACCTAGAAGTAATGGATACATTCTCCTGGCTAAGGGGGACACCATCATTGCTGAGGACTTTTTTGTTGGCTCACTTTCATAGATCAGAGATGATATGTGCATGTTGCAGTGGTATTTTATTCCATCATCTCAAGAAAAATAACATGATCTTGAGGAATAAAAGCCAATTTTTTTTATTAACCTATAATGTATTATTTGCCCCAGAGATGCAGGTCTGTGAATCATCAGGCTTACACATTTCACAGCACTCACCATAGCAAATACCCTCTCCCCGATGTCCATAACCCAGCAATCCTATCCCTACTCTCCCAAGCCCCCAGAAATCTTCAGCTTATTTCCTGAGATTAAGAGTCTCTATGGTTTGTCTCCCTCCTGATCCCATACAGTTTCATTTTTTTCCTTTCTACGCCCCATGACGCCCCCGAATATCTGAGACCAGAGGAGCACAGTTACTATAATAAGCCATAGGAATGAAACAGAGACACAAAGCCCTATTTTATGAGACTTCCCTGGTGATGGTTAATTAATCACAGAGTCCCTAAAAATTCAATAGAGAGACACCATTTTAAAGTGCTGCTTGACATATAGTGTAAGGAAAAAATATAAGCATCATAACTCAATTCACGGTCATGAAAATTCATGGTCTTTTTTTCTAGAACTAAGCTGGTACTCAGACCTATAGTCCCCTAACTAAGGTGGAGACTACGTCTTTCCTCAGAAAGTCATATAGTCATATTTGTATTAGTTGTATTCAGTGAATCTTTCTTTAAGAGTTCTATATTTTCCAGGTGACTATAAACTTGAAATAGATAAATAACTATTTCTCTTGGGGATATTAGATACTAACACAACATGGAGCTTATGTTGACCCTGAGAGACCCAACATGCCACTGAAGTCCAAGACTGAGAAGACAGACTTAAGGAGGGAGGGCTTAGATACAGATTTAGCCAAGCTCATTTAACAGGACATCCAGTGGAACCATGGATCCACTGGTAGTCCCTAGACTGATTAAGTCAGGGGCACTAGGATGGTAAAGACCATGCCTAAGTCCCAGTAACTGCCCACCCACTTCCTATTTATAGGATCTACATGGCCCAGACTAGTTGATACATGAAATTAACCATTTCATGATGGAAGAGCAGAGGCACAGGAATGGGAAAGAAAATATGCAAAATTTCTCTGTAGCCCTATTCACAGTACTGTCTATTGCTTTGATATTAAACTAAAGGTAATACGGACTCTTCAGTGAAAATTCAAAGATAGAAATATCATTGAATCTGTGAGAGATAAAAAGGTATGATTCCTATCTTGGCCCATTTATCTAATTACTCTCTAAAAGAGTCATTTGTGAGGTGGAGAATGACAATTGATTATTACAACCATAAACAGATGGGTGATGCCAATCAACCATAATTCAAGATCTGTTACCTCTTGAGTAAATCAACATAATCCTGGAGTGCTGCCATTAACTCACTAATAACTGAAATCCACAGCAGTGGATTTACTAAATTTACTAAATGAACACTACCCTTTATTAACTTACCTCATTCTGTCACAGCATAGTTCAGAGAAACTTTATTTACCCTGTTAGCCATTTTAGTTTAGAATTTTCCAAAAGAAATCAGGAATTTGGGTATTCTACTTATTTGGCCAAGTGATTCCAGAACCGTAAGCCAGCTACGGGCAGGGACTGTGTCTAAGCTTTAATTTCCAGAGCAAAAAAAAAAAAAAAAACAAAAACCAAACTTTATTTGGTCCTTAGCAGACATCCAATAAATGTTCTCATAATACGTGACTAAATAAGTGAATTACACAGAACAGAGATGGGTTCACTAACTCAGTGTAAGTTCCCTGTAACTATATCTGTTTGTAAGGATATTATACTCTCAAGAAGAGGTCCTCAGAAAGAGAGACCGGGATAATTTTCAGTCTTTTGCTTCAGTTACACAGAAGAGAAAATTATATAACTGCCTAGATATGTTTCAAGAATTTCTGAAGTTCTAAGGTAGGCCACAAACTCTCAACTTATATAATGTGTATATATTAATATGTATATGTACATTTACAATATAAGTACACATGTGTGTATGTATATTATGATTTATAATAACTTGGGTTTTTATATATATAAGGTAAGATGTATATATACATATATACCAGCTAAAGACAAAATTAAAATTTATCTTAAGTAACTTTGTTTTTATGTTTTTCTCCAATATTCAGGGTTTTTTAAAGGTTTAATTAGAGATCCTTGATAGGTATTTTTAGTTATGCTCAAATTTACCCTCTTTATTCATTAGTAAAGAAATAATTATTTATAAAACTGAATAAAATCAGACTTACAATTTAAGTTTTATTTTAAAAACTTAGAGTACCTAAATACCCCACTGCTTTCCTGAAAATTTAGTACTACATGTAGCATAACATTTTTATAAAAGCATGGTAAAAAGCACAACTGTTCAGAGCATTAAGAAGACTTCTATCAAGAATTCTTTTCCAGAGGTCAGCTGGGAAAATATCAGAGGAGGATGCTAAGCTCACTTCATTCCACAGATACACATAGATAACACTCACATAAGCATAAACAACCCAGAAAAGAATCTGGGACTGACAGAAGAAACTCTGGAAATACAGGTAGACAAAAGCCTGCATCAAACAAGGTTGGGATTGTGAAGACATTCTGGGAGCAAGAGACACCATGGCTGTCCATGGTGGGGAGGATGCCAGTGATACAGAAAAAAGCAAAAAACTATCTTTCACACCTTGGAGTTATTGAATGGGTAGAGGAATCCCTGAAATATTTGCCTTGAAAGAGGGAGAGGCCAAATTTCTTGAGTTATTATAACCAATGGGATTTAAAGCCTCTATTTCTTCCTGCTTACTTTTGGTAGGTTGTATGTTTCTAGGAAGTTTGTTTTCATAATATTCTGTTACAAGGTTTGTATTACTGTGGTGTTTGTTTTTATTTCTCCTCTCTTGTGATTTTGTTTATTTGGGTCCTCCTTCTTTTTTCTTTTTTCTTTTTTTTTTAATGAGTCTGGATAGTTTTACCAATTTTGTTGATCTTTTCAAAGAACCACCTCCTGGTTCTACTGATCTGTTCCACTGTTTTGTTTTGTTTTTTCTTTTACTTTCTATATCATTTATCTTCTCTAATCATTATTATTTCTATCCTCCTACTGGTTTTGGGGTTTGTTTGTTCTTTTTCTAGCTCCTGTAGGTGTAAAGTTAGGTTGTTTACTTGAGCCTTTTCTGTATCTATATTTCTATCTAGATCTATGCATCTATTAAGTCCATTTGCTCTACAGTGTTTTGAAATCTCCTCCTTTATTATCAATTTTTTGCCTGGATGATTTATTTGTCATTGAGAGTTGGGATTTAAGTCCCCTACCATACTGCTATTTATTTCTCTTTAAATTTGTTTAGTATTTGCTTTGCATATGTAGGTGTGCCAATGTTGGATGCCTAAATATTTACAATTATTATTACAAATATTAATACAAATATTACAATTATTAACTTACCCCTTTATCAGTATGTAAAATATACCACTGTGGTTAGAAAAAATACTTGATATCATCTCAAACGTCTTTAGTTTGTTAAGACTTGTTCCATGACCTAAGATATGATCTATCCTGGAGAATTTCTTGCAAGCGTGAGGAAAATGTATCCTGGTGTTTTGAATGGAATGTTCTGTTTATGTGTATCTACCATATCCATATCTATATATCTGTATCTATATCTTTATCTATTTAATGAAGGACCAGATGGCTTCACAGGAGAATTCTAGCGAATATTTAAAGAAGAGTTAAGGGACACCTGGATGGCTCAGTCAGTTAAGCGTCTGCCTTCAGCTCAGGTCATGATCCCAGGGTGCTGGGATCAAGTCCCACATCAGGCTCCTTGCTTGGCGGGGACCCGGCTTCTCCCTCTGCCTGAAACTCCCCCTGCTTGTTCTCTCTCTCTCTCTTTCTCTGACAAATAAATAAATAAAAATTTTAAAGAAGAGTTAATACCTATTCTTCTCAAAATATTTCAAAAAGTAGAAAAGAAAGGAAAACTTCCAAATTTATCCTAGGAGGCTGATACCACCCTATACCAAAACCATATAAGACACTACAAAAAAAAGAGGACTGCAGGCCAATACCTCTCATGAATATAGATCCAAAAATCCTCAACAAAATATTAGCAAGCCAAATCCAACAACACATTAAAAAATGCAGAAAAACTATTCGACAAAGTACAACATCCATTCTTGATAAAACCCTCTGCAAAGTAGGTCTTCAGGGAATATACCTCAACATAATAAAGCCTTTGCATGAAAAACCCATAGCAAATATCATTCTCAATAGGCAAAAGCCAATAGCTTTTCCCCTAGGATCAGGAACCAGACAAGGATGTCCCCTCTCACCACTTTCATTCAACATAGTACCAGGAGTTCTAGCTATGGCAGTCAAACAACAAAAAGAAATAAAAGGCACTGAAATCAGCAAGGAAGAAGTCAAACTTTCACTATTTGTAGATGACATGATACTAAATATAGGAACCCTTTAACACTCCACCATACAACTACTGTAACTGATAAAAATGAATTCAGTAAACTGGCAAGAGAAAAAAGACTAGTGTGCAGAAATGTATTCCTGTAGGGGCTCCTGGGTGGCTCAGTGGGTTAAAGCCTCTGCCTTCGGCTCAGGTCATGATCCCAGGGTCCTGGGATTGAGCCCCGCATCGGGCTCTCTGCTCAGCGGGGAGCCTGCTTCCTCCCCTCTCTCTGCCTACTTGTGATTTTCGTCTGTCAAATAAATTTTAAAAATCTAAAAAAAAAAAGAAAAGAAAAGAAAAGAAAAGAAATGCATTCCTGTACACTAATGATGTAGCAGCAGAAAGTGAAATTAAGAAAACAATCCCATTTAAAAATGCACCAAAAATAATAAAATACCCAGGAATAAACTTAACCAAAGAGGTGAAAGATGTATACTCTGAAAACTGTAAAATACTGACGAAAGAAATTCAAGACAATGCAAAGAAATGGAAAGACATTCCATGCTCATGAGTTGAAAGAACAAATATTGTGAAGATGTTCACACCACCCAAACCAATCTACAGATTTAACGCAATGCATATCAAAATAGCAACAGCATTTTTCACAGAGCTAGAACAAATAATCCTAAAATGCAAATGGAACCACAAAGGACCCTAAATAGCCAAAGCCATCTTGAAAAAGAAAAACAAAACTGGTGGTATCACAATTCTGGATTTCAAGTTATATTACAAAGTGGTAGTAATTAAATCAGTATTGTACTAAAAGAAAACAAAACAGTATGGTATTGACATGAACAGACATCAATGACATCAATGGAACTGAAAAGACATCAGTGGAATCGAACAGAAAACCCAGAAGTAAACCCACAATTATATGGTCGATTGATCTTCAACAAAGGAGGAATGAATATACATTGGGAAAAAGACAGTCTCTTTAACAAATGGTGTTGAGAAAACCAGTCAGCTACATGCAAAAGAATGAAACTGGACCACTTCCTTTCGTCATACACAAAAATAAACTCAAAATGTATTAAAGACCTAAATGTGAGAGCTAAAACCATAAAAATCCTTGAAGAGAGCACAGGCAGGGATTTCTCTGACATCAGCCATAGCAACATTTTCCTAGCTATGTTTCCTGAGGCAAGGAAATAAAAGTAAAAATAAACTACTGGGATTACATCAAAATAAAAAGCTTCTGAACAGCAAAAGAAACAAAAGACAACCTACTGAATGTGAGAAGATATTTGCAAATGACATATCAAACAAAGGGTTAATATCCAAAATATATAAAGAACTTCTAAAACTTAACATCAAAAACCAAATAATCCAATTAAGAATGGGCAGAAGACATGAACATTACATTTTTCCAAAGAAGGCATCCAGATGGCCAGCAGATAAGAGAAAAGATGCTCAACATCACTCATCACCAGGGAAATGCAAATCAAAACTACAGTGAGAAATCATCACACACCTGTCAGAATGGCTGAAATCAAAACACAAGAAAAAACAGGTGTGGTAAGGATGTGAAGAAAAAGGAACCCACACACTCTTGGTGGGAATGCAAAGTGGTGCAGCCACTGTGGAAAACAGCATAGTGGTTCCTCAAAAATTTCAAAACAGAACTACCCTATGATCCAGTAATCACATTACTGTGTATTTACTCAAAGAATAAGAAAACACTAATTTAAAGAAATATGTGCACGTCTATATTTACTGCAGCATTAGTTACAAAAACCAAACTATGGAAGCAGGCCAAGTGCACATCCAATGATGAATGGCTAAAGAAGATGTAGTATGTGTAAACACACACACACCAACACACATATACATACACAATGGAATATTATGCAGTCATAAAAAGAATGAAATCTTGCCATTTGCAGTAACATGGATGGAGCTACAGAGTATAATACTAAAGCAAAGTAAGTCAATCAGAGAAAGGCAAATACCATATGATCTCACTCATACGTGGAACTGAATAAACAAATGAGCAAAGGAGAAAAAAAAGAGAGAGGGAGAGAAACCAAGAAACAACAGAAAACAAAATGATGGTTACTAAAGGGGAGGGGTGTGGGGGATGGATGAAACAGGTGATAGGGATTAAAGAGTACACTTATGATGAAAAATAAAGTATTTAAAAAATTATTTTCCATCCGCACCGAAATGTGTAGTCAAAGTGTTTAAACTCACCTCTAAACAATTTTAGCTTTCAGCTGTATAGAACTAAATGCAAGCAACTTTACTTTATCAATGCTTTCACATAAGTAGAAATCATATTTAAATTATAAAGTATAATGATAATTTTCAAAGATTTTATGGTTTTGATGAATAATGAACTGGAAAAACTTTAGGAATAGACTTTCATTAAAAATTTAGACAAAATACAAATCTGTTACTAAGTAAAAAATGTCTTTTTTAAATTCAAAACTTTAAGAAGTTTCAAAAGTGCTTAATAATTGGAAATTATCCTGGGCACTAAGAAAATTTAGTTCCCATGGAAGTATTGTTATAATTCTGTTACATAACCATACAAAGCAAATGTGTGCTGCTTATGCATCTGAAGTCAACTGGGGTCAGTTAGGAGACTCTCTGATCATATTATCTGGATTGAACGGTTGAGTGATCTACATTGGCCTTTTCTGAGACCTAGATGGTGGCTCCCGTCAATCTGTGTTTCATCCTCCATTAGATTATCACAGTGTCTTCATCAACATTCTTCAGAAAAACAGAATCTATAGAGCATGTACATATGTGTGTGGGTGTGTGTGGGTGTAAAGGCTGAAATCCAGAAAGTTCTATTGAAGTCCAAAAGTAGTCCACTACAGAAAAAAGAGCCAACACTGCAGATGAAGTTCAAAGGCAGTCTGCTAGAAAATTCTCCCTTCTATCCTACAGGCTGTTGTTTTAGTTCTATTCAGGTATTTAACTGATTGGATAGGGCCTGTTTGCATTATGGTGAACAATCTGCTTTACTAAAAGTCCACTGACTCAAAAATTAATTTCATCCAGAAAGATCCTCACAGAAAGACCCAAATAATGTTTGACAAAATATCGGGATCTGGGTGTCTCTGATTAGCTGATACATTAAAATTAACCTTCACACATGGGAACAGCACAAGCATGGGAACACAGGAGAAAATACGCAAAATATCTTTGAGCATATTCAGAACTGGTATAACACCATTTCTGCCACCATCTATGGGATCAAGTAAATCACAACACCAGCCCAAGTTTAAAGAATGGGGAATGGGGTGCCGACTCTTCAGGAACTTCAAAGTCATATGTCAAGGTATATGGATACAGAAAGTGGAAAACAAAGTTATTAATGCAATCAGTCTAAACACTTTTTTTAAATCTTTGTTATGATTTAATTTTAACAAATGCATCTTCATTGCCTGATTTAATCATATGCTTAGATGAGTAATTCAGGATGCTTTGTTACTTGTAAGTCCAGATAATATTTGTGAGATTTGAACTTAAAAAGTATCTATTCTTGCTTGAAAAATGGTTAACAACCATTTTATATAGCACACCAGATTTGCAAGTTAGAATTTTTAACCACTATAGCAAAAACAGTAAACCAGATGTTTAGTCATCTATCAACACTTTTGTGACCTACAGAATATGTAGTGTGAGCAGACTGAGCATTTATACACTTTATGCCCTGATTTAAGGCTGGATCCCCAATGCTTAATGATTATACAAATTTAAATAATGAGCATTTAAATGTCATGTTTTTGTCCTGAAGTGATGTTCCTCTTTTTTTCTTCCTTCATAGATCATTTTATGGAAGGAAGAGATTACAAATTTCTACATGAATGATGCCAAGGAAAGCTTAAAAAAAATGAAGCAAAATAAAAATAATTTCATATAAATATTGACAAGAATTTTCTATGTTAAGATAAATCTTGGTAATCATTTGGTTTTTCAAATATTGGCTAAGCCATGAATAATGTCAAAGTGAAAAAAAAAAAGAAAAATTATATATGAAACATTTTCTGATAATTTCTGAAAAAAAATATGATTAAAGTCAATAGAAAAATATTTGTAATTGTTATAAACTATGTATTTTTTCATTTTTATTCTCTGTTGGAAATCTTAATCTACTTTGATATTTTAAGAATTATGCATGAGGAAGTTTTTATCATGCTTATTTGAAAAGGCTTTATTTTTATTTTTATTTTTTTATTTTTACGATTTCCTGTTTTCAGATTTCAAATTTATTCTTCCTACTGGTGAGAATATAAATTCTAAGTAAGAATAAATTATACATACAAACAGCCAGATGTGTAGTGTACAAATAAATTACACTTAAAGCAGCTGGATCTCACCAAATAATTTGGTACTACAAATTGGTTTTAAGTACTAATTTAGTGACTCATAATATTCACAAAGATAACTGACTAATAAAATGATTATTATACAGAGATACATTTTTATCATATAACTTCATCTTATTTTAAACAGTATTCATGTCACCACTTTCAGGACAAACCCATGCCCCTTTATTTTTCTAGAGTCACATACTGTTGAAGCATCTGTTGGTCTCTTAGTTTAATTCATGATACCTGCTAGCATCATGAAAGCAAACAAATGATTTTTGAAACTTAACTCAAAGTCGTGAGTAGTTGCAAAGATTTAAACACATGTAAGAATTTCTTCTTACATATAATTTTTCTCCAGTCAGCCTCATCTTAGCAAATTCCAAATTAGGCAAATAGATAATCATATCAGGATACATAAGAAGAATAAACTTTAAAATTAATCTTCATCATCTAGTCAAAGATGTTTATCTTTAGACCTATATCATCTGGATATCATTTCTTTGTAGGATTTTGCCATCTTTTGAACTAGTATAATACTAATTATTCCATAAATGTACCAAATAAATCAGAGGCACCTAACTTTCAGGCAACTATGTTATCACTCTGAAATATTTCAGATCTTCATATAAAACATTTCAGACTACATAAATCCTATGTACTAAAGGAAATACAGGAAATACTCCAGGCCTGCAATATAATTAAGAACTGGACTATAGTACCAAAAATATATTATTTTCAAATATATTCCTCTAGATTCCATCTCTTGAAATGGATAAGGTACATTATAGAATCTGGGAAAAGATAATCTTCAACATAAAGGCTAAATGAGAGACTTACATAAGCTAAGGAGGAGTTGTTAAGTTAGAAAAAAAAAAAGGTAAACCATGAAGCAGTGTTACACTGATTTTGGTTAGAAAGATCTCGATGCCACAATTGTCTCTGACATTACTACGTGGGTTTGAGGACCTAAATAAAATTTTCAAGAATTTTAAATTTCTTCCTGTCAGAACCAATCATAATAATAAAGTTTTAGAGAAAATTTGAGAATTAAATGATAACTCATATGGATTATTTGGCACAAAGTAATTACTCAATATGTGGTTACTGCTATCCTTTATACTCTAATCTTTACTGGCACAGGAAATAATTTGGCCTCTTCTAGTGTTGTATCCCCAGACTCTAGAATAATTCCTGTAACATCACGTGCACAATAAATATTGGCTAATCGGTTAATAAATATATCCGGCAAACACAAAAAAAAATGGGAAAAGAACAGATGAGAATTTAAAATACTACATTTCGGGGCACCTGGGTGGCTCAGTGGTTAGGCCTCTGCCTTTGGCTCAGGTCATGATCTCAGGGTCCTGGGATCGAGCCCCATATCAGGCTCTCTGCTCCGCAGGCAGCCTGCTTCTCCCCCAACTCTCTCTGCCTGCCTCTCTGCCTACCTGTGATCTCTCTCTCTCTCTCTCTCTCTCAAATAAATAAATAAATAAATCTTTAAAAATAAATAAATAAATAAAATGCTACATTTCTCATTTCTACATTTCTGTTCAATTATTTGGAAAGGCATTACTTAATAAGACATATTGAACAGAAAGGTACTGTCCCATTTATCTTTAATCATTTATTATATTAATGTACTATGAATTAATGTAATTACCTTAATTTATGGGAAATCCACATGGGAAATGACATTCCAACAGAAATGGTAAACATTCAGATAAAATCAAAGAAAATACTATGTAATAAGGGAAGAGATTTTTAAATTGATTCTCAGGAATAATTTATTATAATTATATAATATATATATAATTATATATATTATATATTATATTATATATTATATATATTATATTATATTATATTATATTATATATATTATATAATTATATATATAATTATATAATATAATTATATAATAAATTATAATTTATTATAATTTATCCTTGCCCTATCTGGAATTTACTTTGTTTATGCTTTTTACTTTGTTTACACTTTTTAAAAATATGACAATTTCTTCAATGGTCATTTCACCTCTGGTCATCACACAATTATCTTCCATATTCTCCTATTTCTTGGTATAGCTATCCCCCCAGAATTCTATATTAATGTGTTTACTGCACTGTTTTTGCACATTCATCTCTATTTACTCTTTTCCCTGATATTTTCTACACACTTTTGTATCCTCCTTTTCACTTTGGGAACTCTTGAATGATACAATATATAAATCTAGGGCTTTAAATTAAAGAAATACTTAAAAAATTGGTGGGAGAACTACTGTAATGGTGAATTAGAAAGTTTGAAGTGACTAAAATATCTTAGAAAGTATTTTCTCCTAAGTCTGATTGCAAGCATTTGAGAGATAACAACAAAATAAAAACTGTAACAACAGCCAGGAAAAGAAGAAAGCCCAAAGAGCTAAGCTGAGAATTTGAGGTCATTCTTCCCTACCTTTCCAGGAATTTAGAAGGAGGTAAGTGAGACACTAAGAAGCTAAGCAATGGGGGCGCCTGGGTGGCTCAATGGGTTAAACTTCTGCCTCTGGCTCATGTCAGGGTATCAGGGTCCTGGGATGGAGCCCTGTACTGGGCTCTCTGCTCAGCAGGAAGCCTGCTTCTCCCTCTCTCTCTACCTGCCTCTCTACCTACTTGTGATCTCTCTCCGTGTGTCAAATAATTAAATAAAAATCTTTAATTAAAAAAAAAAAAAGAAGAAGAGGAAGCTAAGCAATGATTCTGAAAGCCTCATGAGACAGGGAGACAGACCTGATAACCAGAACCTGGCAAGGGAAAGCTAGAAAAACCACCCATAATTTGGATTGAACACCCTAAAGCAAAAATAGACAGGGGTGAACAAATATTTCTCAGTAATTTCTCAAATTATAATTTCTCAAATGGGACTAAAGCCCAGAGTTTTAGCATTTCACTTCCCAAAACTAAGTTGAGAAGAAATGGGATTGCTAATGCCACTGGCCAACTGGCAGAAGGATATAGCTATCCTATCTGAAGGAAATAATCTCATTCAGACTTTGGGTTATTCCTACAACTTTTTATGTATAATACTACATAAATACTATATTTATGTATAATACTACTATAATACTATAATACTTTTTATGTATAGTGGAGCACACATGAAGAAAAGTCAGTATGAATTAGCCCATTGATAAAGAGATGGTAAAAACACACTCCCAAGGGGTTTAGATGTAAGATTGCTCAAAGCCTAAATTTAAAATAACTACATTTAATAAGTTCAAGGAAATTAAACACTTAAAATTCCAGCACAGAATAATAAACACTTGGTCTACACATATCATAATAAACTGAAGTTAAAGATAAAGAGAAACCTCAAAAGTAGAGTACAAAGCAGATTTTCAAAAGTGACAAAATAAGTACCAAGGTTTCAACAGAACAAATGGAAACATGAAACAATACAAAGGTGAATTAACAAAGTGAGGAAATAAAATTAACTGTCAGTGTGCTAATAATAAAATTAAAATACAAGTACTGTAGGTATGGTTTATACAGCTTGTAAAAGTCACACTTAAAAAAATGTATAAAGCAGAAAGTAAAGTGATATAAAGATATACCATGCAAACACTACCCAATGAAAATTTGGGAAATCTGTTATCATAGAAAAAGTAGCTTCTAAAGCAATAAGCATTAGAGATACTTATAGCATAATAAAGTATCATACATTGTGTTGAGAGAATTTTACACGTATTGCTCAATAACTGAGAAGAAAAATCTATAGGATATAAAAGTTTTAAAAAACAGAATGTAAAAAAATAATAACAATATAACGCCCATTTATAGAAGCCAGCACCCAATCACTGTGAACAGATACTATTTCCAAGTGCAAACAAGATATTTAACAGAACTGATCATATTCTGGGCCAGAAAACAATCTCAGCATGTTTTAAAATGTAATATGTTGATTCTGTTTTCTAACCAAAATGGGATTAAGCTCTAATCAGTGATGAAAAGCTCTAGGCATACCACATTATATTTAGAGATTGAGCTGTAAATGATTCCTTAAAAAAAAAAAAAAATTATTCCTAAAAACTATGTAAAAAATTTGTGGCTGACTTCTGCTTCAAGCCAGTCATGATAAACTTTTATGAGATTTACCTACCCTCTAAACAATGAGGAAACTGAACCAAATATTTTTTTTAAATGGTTTTTATACATTGGACCAAAACCATCAAAGAAGTATTATTACTAATAAAAAAGGAAACAAAAGAGGCATAATACCACATGATTTTAAGACTTTATTATAAAGCAACTAAAATCAGAGTGTAATTTTGGTATAAAGGTGGACATATCCATCCGCAGAGAGAAAACAGAGAGCCCAGAAATAGGCACACACAGAAATGGAATTGATTTTTGACAAATCTGGCAAGGGCATTCATTGTGGAAATGATAATGCTTTCAACAGGATTGTGCGGAAACAGCTTTGCCCATATGTAAATAAAACAAAAACAAAACTTAAACACATCTGAAATCATACACACAAAATAATAAGATGTAATAGATCAAAGACCTGAAGATATGCACTATCAAACATCAAGGAAAAATATGAAAAGAAAACCTTTGTACCTTTGGATAAGGCAAGGATCTATTAAATAGGCCTCAAGAAGCATGAGAGAAAAAGATGATAAATGTACTTGTTCAAAATAAAAAATGTGCCCTTCACAAAGGCAAGCTACGCATGCCCCCACCCATGTGCACACACATAAAAAGGCAAACTAGAAAGAAAGTATTTATAAAATATACAGTTCAGTAATACTCTCATATTTAGGATCTATAAAGAAGCATTACAACTCAATAATAGGGCAAACTATTCACAATAACAAGTTTGAACAGATACTTCACGTAAAGATATATAAACAGCAACTAGACACACAAAAATATGTTCAATAACACTGGTCTTTAGGGAAACTCAAATTAAAATGACCATGAGACATGATCATATATCCACCAAAAGAGCAAAAATTAGAAGCAAAGACAAAACCAAGTGTCGGAGAAACTACAGAACCACTAAATTCTCTTAATAATGCAAAGCATCACAACCAGTTTAAGAAGTAGCTTATCAGTGTCTTTGAAAGCTAAAATTAACATTCACAGCAAAGCACATAACTCAGCAAGTCACATCTTATATATTTATCAGAAAGATGTGAAAACCTATGCTCATGAAAAGATTTGTACTCTAGGGCTGCCTGGGTGGCTCAGTTGGTTAGCCGTCTGCCTTACTCTGGATCATGATCTCGGGGTCCTGGGATTGAGCCCCCATCCCCTGCTCAGCAGGAAGTCTGCTTCTTCCTCCCCCTCTGCTGTGCCAGCCTCCCCTGATCATGCTCTCTCTCTCTCTCTGTGTTGCTCTCTCAAATTAATAAATAAAATCTTTAAAAATAAAAACAAAAAGAATATACTACTTACATCCTTGAAAACTATACCCAATGACTGACTGATTTTCAGCAAGCTTATGCTAAGGGAAACAATCTAGATAAAAAAGACTACATGTGGCCTAAGGAGGCTTCCACATATATAAAATTCTCAAAGAACAAATCTAAAATAGTAGAAAAAAGATAAACTGTTTTCAGAACAGAGGGAGCAGAAAGGGAGTGACCAAAAAAGGAATGAGGGAACCTTTTTAGAAAGTGGAAATATTCTAAATGAGTTTTTGGTGGTGTGGTTACAAGACTGTATTCATTTTTTAAGGAACCTCAAACAGCATACTTATAATTAATTTTATTGCATATAAATTATTCCCCAATAAGACATATTTTAAAACTGTAAAATCTAACAAACAGAAACTTCTTAACATACAGACTTGCTGAGAAGAAAATCCATCATCGTAAGTGGAAAAAGGGCTCCAAGTCAATGAACTAAGATTCCATCTCAATGAGCAAGTAAAAGACAGCAAATGCATATTTAACTAGAGGAAGAAAGGAAAAATTAAAGAGCAGATATATACAATCAAGAAAATGGAAAAGCCAAAAGCTGTTTCTTTGGAAAAGACTCTGAGATACTGGTGAATCCCTTAGAATGATGGAAGACAGAAGTGAGAAGATACAATAACCAACATCCAGAATAAAAAGGACACTCACTATACAACCTGTACGTATAATAAATTCATAGAGTGTATTTTAAACACAATTTCATGCTTAATTTGAATCTCAAGCATATTATACAAATCCCTGGAAAATCATATCATGTAATACTGACATAAAAAGCAATCAAAATCTATAAAATTTTTAAGAAAATCATCTGTAATTTAAAAACGTTTAATAAGAAACGTCAGACTCATAGTTTTCAAGAGCTCTTCCAAACATTTGAGGGAATATATATTACACAACAAACTCAATACAGAAGATGTAAAAATTCAGAATAACCTTGATAGCAAAATCTGAAAATAACACTATTAAAAGGAAATTATAAGTGACCATACCTCCTAAATTGATGCAAATGTTTAAAAACTTATTTGCAGAAACTATGCAAATGTAAAAATATGATTTTAAAAGTCTAAATTGGATATATTCCAGGAATGCAAGATTAATATAACATTGAAAAATCTATTTACTGTTTCACCTCCTTAAAGTAGGATAAAAATATGTTAATTATTTAAACATATTTAATAAACCTATTTTTGGCAAAAAAAATATAGAAAACTAAAAACAGAATTTAAGGTCTTTACCTAATAAATGTAATCAATGAAAATTTATCCACACTTTGAAATCAAAATGTGACAATGACACGTGCCACTGTTGTTTCTATTAAAAGTTCTGCAGGAGGCAAAAGAGTAAGAGAGTAAAAAATTGAGGGAATTAAGTAAATAAAAATATAAATGTTAAAAAGAAAAAATTAAAATAGTCTCATATGAAGATGACATAAATTGCATATAGAGTCCAAAATAACATGCAGATAAACTATTAGAATTAATAATTTTTGAGGTCAACAATTAAGTTAAAATATATACAACCATTTCTCTGTGCACCAAAAAATAATTTTAACTGGAGGTTTTAAAAATCATATCTTTTCATAAGCACTGAAATCAAACACTGGGATCTCAGGTTCCAGTTCTGCAATGCAAGGAAGTTTGAAAGATGCCACTCTTCCAAACCACAAGTAAAAAGCTAAACACATGAAACAATCAACAACTTTTGGATCTGTAAGACAGAGGAGGACAAGAAGCAAAGGACTACCCCCGAGATTGGAAAGACAAACGGAATCACCTAATCATGACTTCGGAGCAGAGACTCAGAGTGGAAACTGCCTCAGGACTAGATGCCAAGGTCAGAAAACATGAACTGTAATCAATTAACTACTAGAAGCTCAGTGTGGACAAGTTTAACAGTTCAAAACTCCAGGGGGAATCCAGTCACAAATCATAAAATCATGAGATTTGCCCTCTGGAGATCTGCAAGGTTTCCACAGAGCAGAAAAAGATCTCCTCCAACTTCAGGGAGGGGGTTGGGGAAGGGAACTACTTTGAAATACACCAGAACATTCTTTTCTTAACAAGCCCAGCCCTCAGGGGAAACTAGGTCACCAAAGCCTAAACCTTCTGGGGTATTAGCAGAGACTAACCGCCTTGAGGGAAGGGAAAAGCCCAACTCCAGCCCACTCTTGTCTCCATATCCCACCTATGGGGAGACAAAATGAAACAAAACTAAGATACCATTGTTCACCTTCCAGAAACAGGCTCACTAAAACATTTGAGACCTAATCACAGAACTACAGAACATTTATTCCTTCACCCCCTCCCACACCTGGCCACCACCTTACTAAAGACCTATTAACAGCATTTCCTTTTATCTAGTACATCATATCCACACATAGTAAAAGGCAGGGGGGAAAAAGGACAAAGCAAGCATCAGAACCAAATGCAACAGGGATGTTGGAATTTATCAGACTAGAAATTTAAAACAACTGTGATTAATATGCTAAGGTCTCTAAAGAATAAAGTAGATAGCAGGCAATAACAGAAGGCAATGCAAGTATAGATACAGAAAGCCTCAGGAAAAAAAAAAAGAAAAGAAATGCTAGAGATAAAAAGCACTGTAACAGAAATGAATACTTTTGATGGGCTTATTAGTAGACAAGATACTGCAGAGGAAAATCTCTAAGCTAGAGGAAAAGTCTTGAAAACTTTAAAGCAAAGAGAACACAGATTGAGAAAAACAGAAAAGAATATCCAAGGACTGTGACTGAAGGAAAAGAGAGAAAGAACAGAAGAAATACTTGAAACAATGATGATCAATTTCCCCCCAAATTAATGTCAGCTACCAAACTGCAGATCCAAGAAACTAGGAGAATGTCAAGGAGGATAATGGGGGGGGAGGGGGGAACCCACACATCTACACCCAGCCCTATCATTTTCAAGCTACAGAAAATCAAAGATAAAATCCTGAAAGAGGCGGGGGGGGGGCATTAAAAAACAAATCAAAAACAGCTTCCACCTTACCTACAGAAAAATAAAGACAAGAATTACATCAAACTTCTCTTCAGATACGATGTGAGCAAGAGGAGCTTGAAGTGAAATATTTAAAGTGTTGAGAGGGCACCTGGGTGGCTCAGCCAGTTAACCATCTGACTGTTGATTTTGGCTCAGGTCCTGACCGCAGGACTGTGAGATCCAGCCCCAGGTGGTGCTCCTCACTCATTGCAGTCAGCTTAAGATTCTGTCCATTGCCCTCTGCTCCTCCCCCACTCCATCATGTGGGTGGACACACATGCTCTCTCTCTCTTTCTAAAAAAAAGAAATAAAAGTAAAGGGTTGAAAGGAAAAAAAAAATCACCAACTTAGAATTCTGTGCCTTGGAAATTATCTTTCAAAAGTGAAGAAGCAATAAAGATTTGCTCAGAAAAATAAAAACTGAGGGAATTTTTTGCCAACAGACCTGACATGCAAGAAATGTTAAAAGAGGCGGACCACCTCCAAAGTGTTTCCTGTCAGTAACAGAATCATTATGATTCTTCAGAGGCTCTTCAGGTTCTCCTCTCTTATTTGGTCTGCAGTCTCAGTTTATACGAGGAGGAACATCAGTGTGACAGCAGTGGCACTTAATAAGGAACTTGTTCCTGTAGAGAAACCCTTCCTGGACAAGACTGGAGAATACAAAAGTAAGCGACAGGCATCTGGAGAACCCGTTGATACTGGCCCAGAGTACCAGCAAGACCTAGACAGGGAACTTCTTAAGCAAATGTACAGTAAAGCAGATATGAATATGTTCCTGGACTTCAAATTTGAAGATCCTAAATTTGAAGTCATCGAAAACTGCCAAACCTGAAGAAATAATGTAAAATTTTTTTTGGTAATTTGTCCTAGATTAGTTGTACAACTGGATCAGAATAAATTTCTGATTTCTCAGAATGAGAAAGTCGTAGGGTAGCTCATTTCTCATTTCTCAACTGCCAAAAAAAAAAAAAATTTAAAGAACTTTTCTAATTCAATTTTTTAAATTTAAATTCCATTAATTAACATATAATGTATTATTGGTTTCAGAGGTACAGGTCTGTGATTCATCAGTCTTATATAATACCTAGTGCTGATTACCTCACATGTTCTCTTTAATGTCCCTTTGTTTGTTTCCTATGATTAAGAATCATGGTTTATCTCCCACTCTGGTTTCATCTTGGTTTTGTTTTTGTTTTTTGTTTTTTTCTCCCTCTCTTTTCCTCTAACCTTCTGTTTTGTTTCTTAAATTCCACGTATATGATAATTGTCTCTCAGATTGTCTTATTTCGCTCAGCATAATACCCTCTAGTTCCATTCCATATCACTGGAAATGGCAAGATTTCATTTCTTTTGATGGCTGCATAGTATTCCTATATATATAAATGGATATCTATATATATATATATGGATAAAGAAGATGTGATTATACATACATATATATAAAGATGTGATTATACATATATATGTATAAGATGTGATTATACATACATACATATATACATATATATGTATAAGATGTGATTATACATACATACATATAGATTGTATATACATACATATACATATGTATGTATGTGTGTGTGTATAATCACACATACATATACATATACATATGTATATACATACATATACATATGTATGTATGTGTGTGTGTATAATCACATCTTCTTTGCATACATACATACATATAGATGTATGTATGTATGTATGTATGTATAATCACATCTTCTTTATCCATTCATCTGTTGATGGACATCTAGGTTCTTTCCATAGTTTGGCTATTTGGACGTTGGACATTGCTGCTATAAACATTAGGGTGCACGTGCCCCTTCAGATCACTACATCTGTATCTTTAGGGAAAAAACCCAGTAGTGCAATTCCTGGGTCGTAGTGTATCTCTATTTTCAACTTTTTCAGGAATCTCTATGCTGTTTTCCAGAGTGGCTGCACCAGCTTGCATTCCCACCAACAGCAGAGGTGGGTTCCCCTTTCTTCACATCCTCACCAACATCTGTCATTTCCTGACTTGTTAATTTTAGCCACTCTGACTGGTGTGAGGTGGTAAGTATCTCATTGTGGTTTTGATTTGTAGTTCCCTGATCCTGAGCGATGTGGAGCACTTTTTCCTGTGTCTGTTGGCCATATGGATGGATGTCTTCTTTGGAGAAATATCTGTTCATGTCTTCTGCCTATTTCTTGATTACTTTGTTTGTTCTTTGGGTGTTGAGTTAGATGTATTCTTTATAGATTTTGGGTACTAGCCCTTTATCATATCATGATATGTTATTTGCAAATATCTCCTCCCATTCTGCAGATTGTTTTTGGTTTTGTTGACTATTCCCTTTACTGTGCAAAAGCTTTTGATCTCGATGAAGTCCCTGTACTTCATTTTTGCCTTTGTTTCCCTTGTCTTTGGAGACATATCTAGCAAGAAGTTGCTGCAGCTGAGGTCGAAGAGTTTGCTGCCTGTGTTCTCCTCAAGGATTTGATGGATTCCTGTCTCACATTTAGATCTTTCATCCATTTGGAGTCTATTTTTGTGTGTGGTGTAAAAAAAATGGTCCAGTGTCATTCTTTTGCATGTGGCTGTCCAATTTCCCCAACACTATTTGTTAAAGAGACTGTTTTTTCTCCATTGGACTTTCTTTCCTGCTTTGTCAAAGAATAGTTGACCATAGAATTGAGAGTCCATTTCTCTCTATTCTGTTCCATTGATCTATATGTCTGTTTTTGTGCCAGTATCGCACTGTCTTGATGATTACAGCTTTGTAATAGAATTTAAAGTCTGGAATTGTGATGCCAGTGGTTTTGGTTTTCTTTTTCAGTATCATTCTGGCTATTTGGGATCTCTTCTTGTTCCATACAAATTTTAGGATTATTTGTTGCAGCTCTGTAAAAAAAAGTTGATGGTATTTTGATAGGGATTGCATTGAATATGTAGATTGCTCTAGGTAGCATAGACATTTTAACAATATTTGTTCTCCCAATCCATGAACATGGAACGTTTTTCCATTTCTTTGTGTCTTCCTCAATTTCTTTCATGAGCGTCCTGTAGTTTTCTCAGTACAAATCCTTTGCCTCTTTGGTTCTGTTTATTCCTAGGTATCTTGTGGTTTTGGGTGCAATTATAAATGGGATAAACTCCTTAATTTCTCTTTCATCTATAATTGATAGTATATAGAAATGCTACTGATTTCTGTGCATTGATTTTATACCCTGCCACTTTGCTGAATTCCTGTATTATTTGGGTTAATGTAAAGCAGGAACTCAGCCATAATACCGGGCTTGATAAAATGTAACACAGAGGCAGGCAAAGGAATGTTTCAGAGAAGGGCATGGGCCTTTGAATGCCATGGCCTGCAAGACCACTCAGCCCTTGGAATACCACAGGGAGTTGCCTTCCCAAACTTTCCTCGCCCAAACAGCCACTCTGTGATCTGAGAGATGTATGCATTGTCCCTTAGGCTACATTTAGCAAAACAGGCAAATTAACATATCATATCTTTCATATAAACAGATGCTCCTAGTTTAGTAAGACCCCTTGGTACAATGCACATGCTTGAGAAACAATGATAAGGATTTGTGATTATGCTGAAGGGCCAAGAAAAGTGGGAGCAAAAAAGATCAAAGGGTCTTCGCCTCTGAGCATTGACCTCCTTGCCTTTTCTCTTTAACAGCTAAGTTTGGAGTAATCTTTCATCGGTGGGTACAGGGATTGCTGGCCATTGCCAGCACTGTATGAGTTCTAGCAATTTAAGGGTAGAGACTTTTGGGTTCTCCACATAGAGTATCACATCATCTGCAAAGAGTGAATTCTTTAGAGAGAAGGAAAATAATATTGGTCAGAAATATGGATCTACATAAACTCAAGAAGAGCATCAAAGAAGGAATAAGTGAGATAAGATAAAAACTTTTATTTTTGTTTTAGTTACATTTATTCATTTATTATTTATTTATTTAGAGAGAGAGAAGGAATGTGAGCAGGGAGGAAGACAGTGAGAGGGAGAGAGAGAGAATCATAAGTGGGCTCCATGCCCCGATTGTGGTTCAATCTCATAACCCTGAGATCACAAGCTGAACCAAAAATAATGGCAGCAAATACAAAATAGTTAGAAATAAATCTGCCATATATGTACAAGACCTATATAATACCAATTATAAACATTGCTGGGAAAAATAAGCTCTAAATAGAGAGGTGTGTTAGAAGTTGTGTTAGAAGACACTATATTGTTATATATATACTATATTGTTTTATATATATGTGTATATATACACATATATATAACTAAATTGATCCAGACTCAATGCAGTTCCAATCAAAATTTTGTAGGTTTTCTTTTTTTTTTTTTAATTAAATTTGGCAAGGTTTTTCCAAAATTCACCTAGAAATGGAAGGATTCAGAATAGCCAAATTCATTTCCATATTTATAATCAGTTAATTTTTGACAATGAGGCATAGTGAATTCATTGAAGAAACAATATTTTCAATGCATAATACTGGAAAATTAGATACGCACATGCAAATAAAATCGAATACCAATTGCAAAAAATATATCATGACCCATACTTTGAAACAAAAGTAACTCAAATTATAGATCTAAATTTAAATTTAGATCTTTAAAATCTCTAATAATATATATGTATAATTAATAAATGTATATAAATATATATATGTAAAATAATCTTGTGACTTTAAGGTAAGGGAATAGTTTTTAGATCCCCAATAAATAAAAGATCCATTTAAAAAAATGAAAAATGGACTTGATTGCAATTAAGAACTATGTCTCCTTTAAAAACTAGAAGAAAATTATTTGCAAATTACATTTCTGATAAAAGGCTTATATCCACAATACATAAAGGCAACTTAAAACTTAAATTTTAAATATCCTTTAACTGAAGTAATAAAACAAAGGCTCAATTTAAAAGGTTTTAAAAATGAACAGATAATTCACTGAAAAAATATGTAGATGACAAAGAGGCACATAAAAATATGTTCAATATCATTAGTCATTAGGGAAAATCAAATTAAAATCTCAATGAGAAAACACTACAAGTCTATTGGAATGTAAAAAATGTAGTGTTGCCAAGAATGTGGAATAACTGAAACTCTTACGTACCAGATATAAAATTGTAAAACCAGTTGTTGAACATGTTGATAATTTCTCAAAAGTTAAATATATGTCTGTCATATGACCTAGTCATTCCACTTCTAAGTATAAAACCAAGAAATTGTATATATGAATTTATATATCTATACAATTATTGCTCCATTTATTTTATGTATTTATTTGTTTGTTTTTACTCCAAACTAGAATAAGAAAACTAAAAAGCTTGTCAAAAGGGGAATGGATAAACAAATTTTGGTATGTCCATATACTATAATTCTAATCATTAATAAACAAAATTGGAACATTTAATAAGATTTAAGTATTTTTTTCATGATGAGACCCAAACACATTGATACCGTGGATACACGAAATACAGAATTCTCTGCTATTTATACCTCAGAATTAGAGAAGACCACCAGGAGGGCCACTCAGTTTGTTGTACCAGGAACAGGGAACAGCAACCTAGAGCTACAGAGGGCAGATTGTGTTTGGCCAAGTGGGGTGGGGTTAGATTGGCTTCCAGGGCTCTGTCTAGACAGGCTAATTCGAATACATCTCCAGATCCAAGGCATAGGGGCTATATCCTATCTAATCTGGTATCTGGCCCCTCCAGTGTTTAGAGCTGGTGCATACTAACCCCTGAATGTGAGCACTTGATAAGGGAAGTGGTTGGAGTATGGATTTCTATGGTTCAGGAAAAGGAATTGATAGCTTCTAGCTAGGACTTTAAAAATGGGCCAAAACAGCATTAAAAAAAATAAGTACATTACACTAATACATGTAATAACATGGATGAATCTCAAAACAGTTTGCTGAATAAAAGAAACCAGGTTTTTAAAACTACAGAATGTATGATTTATTATTTCACTTACACGAAATTTTAGAAAATGCGAACTAGTAATGGCTTTGCCGAGAACAGGGGAAAGAGAATGATAATGGGAGAGTTAAAATGTGGAGTGGTTACAAAACTTGCAGATTGATACATATGTTCATTCTTTTGTTATTTATTTTTATCTTAATTTCCTGGGCATACATAGATACTTATCAAATATCTATGTCCATAGATGGGCATACATGTCATACATAGATATTTATCAAAATGTGTGATTTTCATATTGAAGTTTATTGTAGGTTCATTATACCACTATAGGCCTTTAAAATGTGTCGATAATAAAAAAATAGTTTACTATTTTTATCCTTTTGTACTAATTTTATAAGTGAATTAAAAAATAAAACATATTAACTCTTTCAATCTCACACAGTAAGAGATTTCAGGGCAAACAAATTCTTATTTTTCATCATTTGTAATTGTACTTTTATGAAACATATGGTAAAACTCCTTTTTTCTTGAAAATCACTTAATATTTAATGTATAATATAGTATTAAAGACTGAATGTTTATGTTTCCCCCCAAAAAAAATTCCTATTTGAGACCCTCTGCCCCCACATGATGGTATTAGGAGAAGAAAGCTTTGAGAATCAATTCGGATTAAGTAAGATCTTCAGGGTGGAGTCCTCATGAAAGGAAATAGTCCCCTCAGTAAGAGTCAGGAGAGCGCTTGCTCCTTCTCCCTGCTCTCTGCCATGTGAAGATACATGGAGAGAAACTGACATTCTGCAACCTACAAGAGTGTTCACCCCACCATGGTGGCACCCTGATCTTGGATGTCCAGCTTCCAAAACTGTGAGAAATACATTTCTGTTTTTAAAAGCTAACCAATCTATGGTATTTTTGTTACAGCAGCCCAAACTTAGACATATAATTACACTATTTAACCATGCTTCCAAATTACTCATTTATACTGTTTTTCCCCTTTTATGAGCCTTTTGAAATTTCTATTTTATAATTTGTTTTCTACTCATTTTTTAATATACTTTTATGTTTCATAATTAAAATTAAATTAATATTGTATTTATAACAGGATATTTCAGTATACTTAGTGATGAATGTAGTTGAACAGTTTTTCACAATTGCAATATTCCTCATAACTAGATCAAATCATTCCAAATATAGTCTTAATAGGTACCCATTGTTAATTTTATCTTCTCTGTAGTACAATTATTAATGGGACACTGTACTTCATTACATGGCTACATGCTTTCAACCTCTTTCAATGTCTTTCATTCACTTTCCTATTCTACTGCCTGGATATAATTCAGAAAGCATTCACAGTTTCTCTATTATTCTAAATTATGTCTCTTCAAAAATCTGACCAGTATAATGCCTATGATGCACAATGCGTTTATAGAAAAACACATCTCATACGAACAATCAGAGCTCCTTTACATTTTAAATCTACTATATAGATGTTTAAGATTATATCTTTTCCCCAAATAATCAGCATTGTGAAATTGTCACATATTATCTAACTCTGTATGTTAAAGAGATTATTTTGTATTGTGTTATTATTGGAAATCTCAAAAACCTGTATCAATTTTTTTTCTATGAACAGTTTGGAGTAACAAATGAGGCAGATTTATAATTTTTTAAATACCAAAAAAATATTGTTATATTTTAAGCACTAAAAAGTGCTTCTAATTTATTTTAGAAAAAAATTGAAATTTATATATTACCTTAAATAAGGAGATTATTTAATAAGGCAATTAAAATGACCTTATCACTATCATAAAAATATTATTTATAATTTTAATTATGAAATATTAAAAACTAGTAATATGTTGGGTTATGTTCTCTCAGGATTACTTCTACCTGTATGGAACCCTTCCTTATACCAAACTCATAGAAATATAATGAAATGTCCTCTGTTTTGATGTCTTTTGTTAATTTTTTATTTTTTATTTTATTTTTTAAAGATTTATTATTTTTTTTTTATTTTAGGGGGTGCAAATGGGTGTAGGGGCAGAGAGAGAAAAAGAGAGACAGAATCCTCAAGAAGATTTCCTGCTGAGCATGGAGCCTGAGTGAGACTCAATCTCAGGACCCCAAGATCATGACCTGAGCCAAAATGAAGAGCTGGCTACTCAACCAACTGAGCCACCCAGGTGCCCCTTGATATCTTTTAAATTTAGAAAGAGAATATGAGAATATGAGATGCTATTAACAGATGACAGAGTGAAATAACTTTTCTCTCTCAATAATTGTTGAAACATGAAAAAGAAAAGAAAAGAAAAAGTTATGAAACAGCCAAAGAAACAGGAAAAAACTTCAAGTTGTAACATTTGAAAAAAAATATAGATAGCAGCTTAAAAAAACAAAAATAAAAACAAAACAAAAACAGATATTCTGGCACAGACCAGAAAGGCTCCTAACCCTGGCCCTGAAAAGATGGAGTATTAAGTGAGAAAGGAAGGTAAATAGAGCAGCACTCAGAATTGTCAGACATTCCTCACTACTTCAAACAAAGAAGAATTGGGGTCAGGGAGGGGAAAAAATGGACAATCTTGCCTCTGTCTCTGTGATTTTTGTCCTGGGATCTGGTGGGGACGATTAATGGAAATATCTGCTGTAAAGAGCCATGTTAAACCCGCAAGGTGAACAAACACAAGGGTCACCCCTGACAAAAGCATATGCACTAGGCTCTATATGTGACCTGTTCCTTCATTTATTTAACGTAACTTTCCTAAGTGCATTCTAAGAAATAGCAACTATTCCAGACATTAGCATTAATGACAACAATGAGATGGCATGAGTCTGTTCTTACGGAGTTTAAATTCTGCTGGGTGAGAGAGAGAGACAGGATAAGATTATAGAATGTAGATTATTTCATGTCATAATGAATGACTGTGAACTAAACCACTGAAGAATAATGTAATGAAGAGTATCTAGGATGAAAGGGTGGGCACCATTAGAGTGGCAAGACCTCTCTGGGAGAGTAATGTCTGAACTGTAGCCTAAATGAAGATCCAGAGCAAAGATCAGGAGACAGAATGATCCAAGCAGAGGGCAGAGGAAGAACACAAGCCCGAGGGGAAAACAGGTTCATCAAATTCCCTGACTGATACCAGTCCCTAGATTGATAATGAGTTAGAGTAAGGCACACAGAGAATAAGTTTAAAGAAAGAAAACAAGCTAGATCATGCACATCTTGGAAAAGCTAGGGTTTTATCTGAGGTGGAATGGGAACTCGGGAACTCCCAGGAATATCTAAAATTGGAGAGCGCTACAATGTGCCTTTCACTTTTAAAAGTTCATTTTGGAGGATATGTGGGAAATGGGTTTCAGAATGGCAGCACACAGGTCAGTTTGGAGGCTATTCCGGAAATCCACATGAGTGTAGATAACAGGCTAGGGAAGAGGTGATGAGCAGAGATAAGTATTAATGTTTATGAATTGGATGTGTATAAAGTGGAATATAATAGAATATGATCTGAACTCCAAATTATGCTTTCAAGGATATAAAAGGCATTTCTGAGTATCAGGATGTATCTGGGTCAGGATGAATTTCAGAAGACAGAACAGAGCTCAAATGCGACAAGAAAAGCTCTGCAGGGTCCCAGGTGAGCTTGAGTCCTCCACTCTCCTACAGAATGCTACAGAAGCCTGGGATGCTTGATCCTTTCCTTTTTTTTTTTTTTTTTTTAAGATTTTATTTATTTGAAAGAGAGAGATCACAAGTAGGCAGAGAGGCAGGCAGAGAGAGAGGGGGAAGCAGGCTCCCTGCTGAACAGAGACCCTAATGCAGGCCTGGATCCCAGGACCCCGAGACTATGACCTGAGCTGAAGGCAGAGTTTAACCCACTAAGCCACCCAGACGCCACAATCCTTTCCTATTTTAAAGCCAGAGGAGAGAATGAAGCCAAAGACCATCGAAGAACATGCTCTTCCCTGAGACTACATTTTCAGCACATGACATGGGAAAGAGAAGCCATGAAGGAGCATACCACACCAAGCATGGAGAGACTGATGGACAGAGAGTTTTTAGAGCTTGTTTTCCAAGCTATCCCACTTAAAGTCTTCTTGCTGCAGGCCACTTGATTTTCCAGACATCCTTCTGATCCTATTTATTCCTCAGCATCACCTTCCTACCTTTTGTGAAACGTGTAAGCTTGTTAATGTCCTTAAATAAATTTGTTACCGATATTATCTTTGTTGTTGTCACTGTTCACAGTGTAATAACCAACTGAAGAATAAAAAGCAGGGATGGCTGGTGCCCTAAAGTTGAAAATCTAGTGATAAGGGAAAAAAAAGAAAAAAGGAATGAAGAAATATATAAGGAAGAGCCAGAGGCTAAGATCACCTGAAACCTTGACACAATTCTGAAAAAAGAAATACAACCTACCAGATTCAAAATATTTTTATTAAACCATACCAATTAAAATGCTGGGAATTTGCATACTAATTAATGAGCAGATAGATGACTAAGTAAATAGAAGAGTTTAGGAATGCAGAAATATAACCAAACAGACCTGGGAAATTGATAGCTCTGTCTTCTGTATTAGTGGGAAAAAATAGACTGTTCTATAAATGGGATATAAAATTATCCATCCACATAAATAAGAAAAAGTTATAACAAACATTACTTTATATACAGGTATGAATTTGAGATGTCTTTAAATTAAAATGAGAAAAGAATAGAACTCTAGGTTTTCATATTTTTTGCATATAACTAAAATCTGTTTCTACAGAATGACAATGTAAAGAAATTAAATGACAAGCCATAGAGACTGAGTACACATTTCCAACACAAACAAATACAAGAGAGAGTCAATTATCATATGGTTTCACTTATTTGTGGAGAATAACAAATAGCATGGAGGACAAGGGGAGATGGAGAGGAGAAGGGAGTTGAGGGAAATTGGAAGGGGAGGTGAACCATGAGACACTATGGACTCTGAAAAACAATCTGAGGGTTTTGAAGGGGCAGGGGGTGGGGTGGGAGGTTGGGGGAACTAGGTGGTGGGTATTAGAGAGGGCACGGATTGCATGGAGCACTGGGTGTGGTGCAAAAACAATGAATACTGTTACGCTGAAAAGAAATAAAAAATTAAAATAAATAATCAATTGTATTACATATAGACTTTACCCATAAATAATTTTGAAAACAATCTAATTATATAAACAGAGGTTTCTAAGAGGACAGGAGCACATGCAAATATAGTCAACCTGATAACCATTTTGGAAAATACAAATGAAAGTAACAGTGAGCCACCATCTTATGGGGCCAAGAGCGACAATATCTGTTGATGGTAATGTTGTGACTAAATTCTAAGTCTTAGACACTGCTGGTAGGACTATAAATTATTAAAATCATGTTGAAGGACAATTTCACAGTATCTGAAAAATCAAACTTATCCTGTGACATGGAATACATAGAACTATATATCCAAGGGGAATGTCTTCCTCAAAAGTACATGTTTATTGCTACTCATTAAAAATATTTACAGGGGTGCCTGGGTGGCTCAGTGGGTTGAGGCCTCTGCCTTCGGCTCAGGTCATGATCCCGGGGTCCTGGGATAGATCCCCAAGTCAGGCTCTCTGCTCGGTAGGGAGCCTGCTTTCCCATCCTCTCTCTCTGCCTACCTCTCTGCCTGCTTGTGATCTCTGTCAAATAAATAAATAAAATCTTTAAAAAAAAATTTACACTACTATTGTTTATAATAGTGAAAAATTGAGAATATAAATGTCTATCCATAAGGATATAGATAAATAACAGCAGCAATAATAATAATAATGGCATTTATTCCATATTGAGCAATTGCTAAATATTTTACTAATTTCTAAATATTTTCACTTGTATTATTTCATCTTCATTAAAAACTTAAGAATGCTGCTATTATTTAATCCCATTTAAAAGATAACAAAACTGATGCAAAGTTTAATTATGTAAATTGCCCACAAAAGATCACAAAACCAGTCAAAACAGAGCCAAGATCCAAATTACTCAATATGGTCTAGAAGCCACTAATGATGGCTAAGATAAGCCATCATTCTACTGTAATATAATATTCACCAAGTTATGTGGTGTGTGTGTGTGTGTGTGTGTGTGTGTGTGTATCTCCATCCAATAGAGTAAGATTCAGTCATTTAAAAAATGAATGCAAGTTCTATGAATCAACTTGAATGCATCTTATAAAGTTAATATAAAGCAGCAAATCAACTTGCACAAAAATCTGTGTAACCACTCCTCACACAGCTGCTGTTTTGTGTAATCCCAAAGGGTGCCATTCACTTTGTGCTTCAAGGGCTGCAATCTGCAAAGAATACAACAAAAATGGTGGCTCCTACCTAGAAGTGCTGATTTTTAGTCTCTCTAGCACTAATGCCAAGATCCATATGTGGATTATTTCGATGACTTTTAATAGCTTCTTATTTCTGCCCTTGTAATCTTTTCCAACAATACCAGAGAAATCCTCTTAAAAATTAAGCCAGATAATCTAATTCATCTGTGCAATACCTTCTTACATCGTTTTGTCTCATTCGGGGTCAAATCAAAGTCTTTACAATGACTGGTAACGTGCTAGAGAATATAGTTTTGCCTTACTTCATTGATCCTTATGTTTACTACTCTCCGCTGTCCATCCCCAAATTGACACATTGGCCTCATTAACTCTTTCAACCAGAAGATCATACTCCTCAGGGTTATTCTGCTTCTTGAGTACACCTTCTATCCCAGTTATCTACAGAGAACATTCTTTCAGCTCATTCAAGTATTGCTGTTAGTGTCTCATTTTCACTATAATCCTTCCTGCTAACACTACTTAACTCA
Organism: Lontra canadensis; assembly: GCF_010015895.1. Taxonomy (NCBI): domain Eukaryota; kingdom Metazoa; phylum Chordata; class Mammalia; order Carnivora; family Mustelidae; genus Lontra; species Lontra canadensis. The sequence goes on from NW_022631089.1 coordinate 4,364,684, forward strand.
TCAGCCTAACCCCTTGCAGGCTGATTTTCTCCAGTGTACTTCTCACCACATAATACGCTTTCTATTTTAACTATTTGTGGATCTGCCATTCATTCACTTCAATGTAAACAACACAAAAGTAGAGATTTTTGTTTCTATTGTTCACTAATATTTCCTAGTATCCAGAGGAGGTTGCTATACATTACTAATTCATACTGAATGAATGATATCAAGTGTTTATGTAAATTTAATAACAAATATAAAATAATCTTTTATTATTTCTTTGGATTTATATGTTAATGGAATACACACAAAAAACTTGGCTGTAAGTGTATTTATCAAATACATTCTTCTGTATTATGATTTAATTTTTTTAAAGTTATATTTTTTTTTCCTGAGCAGTAAGTAAGAGAAAGAGTGTGGGATGGCACAGCAAATCCTGTCAGTGATCTAACAAAGGGTTGGTCCTAATACATTTATAGAATTATTTCTTGAACCTTGGAATAAACAGTGGGCTATGATAATTGAGGTGAAAATACCATAATTGCATTGGAAGAGTATAAAAGGAGGCTTTCAGGAAACTCAGAGGAATTTCATTTTAATACAGCATATTATAATGGATTTGTTAGGTAAGACTAGAGAAACCATCAGATGATCATGTCCCTTTCATTAAAGTAACTGGGAGTATAATAATAAAATCTGAGTAAGATTCCTACCAAGTCATAAGGTCAAGCAGATGCAAAAGTAGTCCATCATATAATGGACTTGGGACATATATGATCAAGTCCAAGCAGATATGAGGGTACACAAATGGGTGATCAAGACTCCCACTGACCTCAATAACACTAATGTCTCCTTAGTAGCTCACACATACAGCCTCATGAGTAGTTTTCTCTGGTGAAGAAAAAAAAAATCTAGGTATGATGTATGGAAAACTCAGTATCTTACTGTGAACAAAAGATAGATACACCATGTTGGGGTTACGTGATAGACAGAAAGAGGGGAAGTCATTCTGGTGGACTTGGACATACCTGGCCATAAACTTGGTGGCTAAATCTCTTAGACTACTGGTTCAGGAGCCTGAAGGAATAATATAGGACAACCAAGAAGAGAAAATTCTGTGATAGAAGGATGTGGATATACCTAAGTAAGTACAATGCCCACTAGAGAGCATATGCTGCAGAGGTAGTATTCAATAAACAGGAAGATGGACTGCCTTTCCTGTGGATGTTCCCTAGATTCTGACCTCAGCAATCCCAAGCATGTTCACAAAATCACATGAACGTCATAGTCATAATATCAAGGACAGAAGCATAACATGGTCCTAACAGCATGCGCTTCTTTTGTTTAAGGTAGATCTACCATCTGCAGTTGCTAAATATCCAATCTGTCAGCAGTAGAGACCAACTGAGTCCTTAATATAGTACCATCTCTCAAGAAGACCAATCAGTCTCTCACTGGCAAGATGACACATGGGAACCCTTCCATCCTGAAGGGGATAGTAATTTCTAGATTGATTCATGTTCTGCTAATGATTTAACTTACCCACACACTCTATACCAGCCCCACCATCTGAAGGTACACAGACATCTGATTTAACAACATAAGAGCTCACATAACCTCACATCAGACCAAAAAGATCTCACACAACCATACCTCAGACCAAAAGACTCATTTTAGACATGAAAATGAGCACTTGATCACAAAATCCTCTGGGTGTATCTTAGACTTCAATCACTTGGAAACTCCTGGCCTGACAGCACCTTGGAATAGTTTTTACAAGGGTCAGATAATACCATATTGGGTATGACATCCTAGGACTAGGGAATTATCATTTAGGATTGATAATATAAGTTAAACTAGTAGTCATTGCATAGTAAAATGTTCCCCACATCATAAAAAATTGGATCCATGAAACAGACATAGAATTGGAAGTGACCCCCTGTCACCATTACTCTCTGTTTACTTTGGTTTTGTGCTTTACTTCTTTTAAAACTTTAGATTTGGCAGAATTACAAGAGCAAGGTGCAAGAGGCAGAATGTTTTCCTTGGTAGACATAGGATGCACCAAATTTGAGTAATGATATCACATGGTGATTTTGGAATTCTCATGCCAGTGCACTCATGCACAAAAAAATTAATCATTATATTTGTGGGGGTAATTGACTGTGAAAATCATGAAAAGGTAGTGTTGATATTAAATAACAGGGATAGGCACAAGTAGGTCTGAAAGTATGGGAATCTACTAGAGTGCCTGTTTGCGTTCCCATACTGAGTAAAATATAAAATTATAATAGCCTGAATAAGGGTCTCGAAAACACTACCAGGCAAGGCATCTCCAACAGGAGATGTGTTGTCTTTTTTTTTTTTTTTGAGAACAATTTATTTTTATTTCTTAAATATTAATTTTAATAACCTATTTATATATAAAATATATTAGTTCTATATGTGCAATATATAGGGAAAATAACTTTTCTCAAAGGCTGTGTGATTAGTGCTTGTCTTATATGCTAAACTTCCTCATCTGCTTATAGCCCTTTTCATCCTCTTGAGGGAAACTCCACTATCCTGCATCTTGATATTGCTGTTGCTTAAATACTGAAACTTCCTGGTCCACTTTCCAGTTCTGTGGTTCCTAGTAAAAGTGGAGAGCTTAAGAGGTACACTGTCAATAGGTGCTATGATTTTCCAAAACCTGTAACATATTTATCCAGTGTGGGGAAGACTCTCTACGATTAGACCACTGCCGATAACAGAATGTTTTGTGCTTTGTTAGAGAGGAATCAGTATTGTGAGAAGAGTGTCTGTCTTTAGTACCAGAAGTGATTATTATATTCATAAAAATGTGCAATATATTAGCACTGTATGGATGTCTTTGCCTTACTTTCATCACCTTGTAATAATTTTGAAAGATACCTGGCAGCCATTACAAAAAGAAGAGAGATTTGGACTTCTTAAAAAGTTTTTCATATTCCTCAACCATCTCAGATTTCCTTGTTATATTGCACAGGAGTCTTTGAGATACTTAGCATCTATAAAAAGCTTTATTGAAATATAATTTATATGTGGTAAAACACACTCATTGTGGTGGATAATTAAATTTAAGTATATTTACAGACTATATCACAATAATCTAATTTTATTTATTTATTTATTTATTTATTTATTATTTATTTATTTTAAATGTAATCACTAGTAAATTATATATTTCTTTTTTTTATCATTTTTTTATTATTTATTTTCAGCATAACAGTATTCATTGTTTTTGTACCACACCCAGTGCTCCATGCAATCCGTGCCCTCTCTAATACCCACCACCTGGTTCCCCCAACCTCCCACCCTCCCACCTCTTCAAACCCTTCAGATTGTTTTTCAGAGTCCATAGTCTCTCATTGTTCACCTCCCCTTCCAATTTCCCCCAACTCCCTTCCCCTAACTCCCCATGTCCTCCAAGCTATTTGTTATACTCCACAAATAAGTGAAACCATATGATAATTGACTCTCTCTGCTTGACTTATTTCACTTATTTTTTAAGATTTTATTTATTTATTTGACAGAGAGAGATCACAAGTAGACAGAGAAGCAGGCAGAGAGAGAGAGGGAAGCAGGTTCCCTGCCAAGTAGAGAGCCCGACGCAGGACTCGATCCCAGGACCCCGAGATCATGACCTGAGCTGAAGGCAGCGGCTTAACCCACTGAGCCACCCAGGCGCCCAATAATATTAAATGATTTCCATCACCATAAAAAGCAACTCCACACCCATTTGTAAGCACTTCCACTGCCACTCCCAGGCCTACTAGGCAGCCATTTAAGTCTACTTTTTATCTACTATAGACTTTCCTTTTCCAAACATTTCATGTAAATTAAATCATACAAAATGGACAATGTGTGGTCTTTTGTGTCTGACTTCTTTCATTTAACATCATGTTGTTTTGTTTTGTTTAATTTATTTAACAGACAGAGATCACAAGTAGGCAGAGAGGCAGGCAGAGAGAGAGAGAGGGGCAAGCAGGCTCCCTGCCCAGCAGAGAGCCCGACTCGGGGCTCAATCCCAGGACCCTGGGATCATGACCCAAGCCGAAGGCAGAGGCTCAACCCACTGAGCCACCTAGGTGCCCCTAACATCATGTTTTGAGACCCACACTTGACACTTGCTTCAAAATAAGCAAGGAAAATAAACTACACTAAGGTATAAAAAATGTGGTGTAATGGAAAAGAAAAAAAATGAAATTTTTCTCCTTAAGGAAAATTTCATGGTGACACCAATATGAAGCACATGCCCCCGTGAGGTACCAACTCAACATCTAGCTCACCAAGAATTATTTCATTTTATTTTACAGAACATTTCTGAGACCTACAATCCCACTAATCACACATTAAAAACTTTGTTTTTATTTTAAAATTTTAAAAAATTAAACCTGGAAAATATTTTAGAATCAAAGACCTTGAGAACTGACTGTACCCTAGAATATCTAAGTAACATAATTTACAAGTGAGGCAAAGGAAAATTATCTTTATCTACATGGAGTTTATGATACTGATGTGCGAAAGAGTGCTAAGAACTGTCAAAAATTTTCAAAATGCAGTACTTTCCAAGTTCCTTTTTGGTATTTTGCAGAAGAGTATAATTTTGTGTAATTTTTCCTAACAGTTATCAGAATGAGACTATTAAGTATAAAATCTAAAATGCATGAGAGGAAGTAAGACTATGAAAAAACATAAGGCATTTGTACTGAAATCATGTACTCCTTCAAGATTTTTCCACAAGTTAACTAACAGAATTAACTTCAAAAATACCTTTGTTCTCTACCTTAGTTTCCCTCATATATGCAGACTAAAATTCCAAAAGGACTGGAGGGATATGTTCTGTTCTTTGGCCATGCCCTGGGTGGTATTAGCAATTCAGAGAGAATTGGTATGTATAAGCCCAGACAGGAGAGGGAGAGCTGAAGGGAAGACTCAGTCTTGGCAGACTCTTGTGCCCAAGTATGTTTAAGCAGAGCCAAGGCACTGCTCTTGTGGGACCCTATGAATGAACTTGGGCATGGAACACATCTGCACGATTATGATAAATTACAGGTCTGTGACTTGGACTCTTTTTTCTTAGCCTCAGCCTTAAGATAGAAAACTGTAAGACATAGAGAACAGAAAGTCAGGGACATGTAACAAAGTTAGCAAAAAGTATAACTGAATAAACATACAATAACAAATTCAAATAGCATATATGAATTATACTGTATGGACATTATTTATGCAAAAGTGTCAAATTGGCACATTTTCTTGTATCAAATAAAATTATAATAGGAATTGCCTTAAATAAATACGTGAAATTTAGTCATTGAGTTGTTTCCTATTATGCTTCAAGCAAAAAATTTATACAAAAGCATAAAGTTAGAAAACTATAGCTGCCAGTTTTTAACCCAAGATTCCTGAAGATAAAGACTGGTTCTGTAAACCATTCATTTTTCATAGGCAAATACCATAATAAGAATTCACCATCTGTTAGGTAATAAATGCAGTATGCTACTGTTGGGTTTTTAAAAAAAACAAAAACAAAAACAAATTTTTATCTCACCTTGAGAAATGTGGAAATCAGTCTTATAAACTGTCAAGTGTCTCTAAGCAGTGACTATGTCACTTTGAGCAAAAAGTTACCACATCTGTGTTAGTAATTACTAACGTAAAATGTGCTGGTTTTAACTGTTATTGTCTTGCTAATGAAGTCTGAAAAACATGAAGCAAATATTAAAAACTTTTTCTTCTGATAACAGAAGTGACAAAGGCAAACTTATGTGGCATATGGCTAGCATGTTGAAAACAATATTTGAACTGCATATAAATCTGTCATATACTCCATCTCTCTGAAGGAAAAGGAGCAAGCAAATTAGAGGAGCCATTTTGAAAACTAAATGTAAAATTTAATGTAAAAATTTGACTTTATTTTAGGCATTCTTCTTTCAACAAATATTTTATGAATGCCTGATATGTGGCACAGTAGTTTGGCAACATGAATATAAAATGCCATATGTTTGAGTAACTTATATTTGAGTGTAGGAGATAGGCAAAAATTCATAAAATATTAGTACATAAAGCAGTGAAATAAGAAATTAAATGGATGACTAAAAGCAAGAATGTCATACTATTAAAAGAAGTATGGATTAGGGATGGTTTCCAAAACAAAGGAAAATGTGGTAAGTTTTCAACAACTAAAGGCATTCCTTCAATCTAGAGGAATTACTTTTATTATTGAATTACATGTTTTCCAATTTCAGGTTAAAATGTCCTTTGTTTCATGAAACAAGGTTAAATATCAACAATAATATTTTAATAGGCTTACACGAAAAACTAAAATGTTAGCATGTTTCATCTTCCTTTTTTTTTTTTATGTATAAAATTCAGGGCATTATTATTTGGCTTAGAGCATGTACACCAGTTAAAGCTAAAACTCATTGTGTCCCAAGAGACTTGGCAGTATGTAAGCACCTGGAAGAAAAGATTTCTGTGTTTGACTTGAAGTGTAATCCCTAAACACTTTAACCTTTTAGGGCTAAAGAAACTTTGTAGCAGGAAATGTTTGCCCAGACTCTCAGAGTTTAGCAAAACACAAAAGGAGGGCTGGACTCAATCTGAAGACTTCAAAGAGTCTCCACTATCAAGGGTCATCATCAGCATTTCACTTCCAGTTAATGAGACATTGGGAAAATGGTAATGGCACATAACATCATCCTTAAAGTTCACCTCCATGGAGGCATCTAGCACAGAAACACAGTCCAGTCCTGGCTCTGCTGACTGAGATGGTAAATGACAACCAAGTCTAATTCATGAACATATGCAATTACACCTGCATCTTCCAAAGGTTGAGAAATTTTGTAAGCATTCAAGCTAACATACATGTGGGATACAAGAGGACACATGGAGATGGGCCTTCCTTTAACAGGACCTTCTGAGGTTAAGACTGACAGTGGTGGAGGAGTTGGGATACCACTAAGTCCCATTATAAATTACATTACAGACTTTCTCACCCTAGTAAACACATTTTACACATTTTTATGCAAATGTTTGCGCCTTGTCTTGCACTCCACTGAGAAAATAGAAATAGCCATAAGAAAATACATTCATCTGAAAATTAGAGAAGTTATGAATCTACTCTGATTTCAACCCCTGCTTAACTCTTGTTACAGGAAGTAGTTACTAAACATATAGCTCCCTCTCCTAACTTACCCATGACTTCCACAGACTTCATTTCTCCTTTCCATTATCATCAGGGTTTTAAGTCCTTAAGTCAATCATTCCCCTTAGAAATATATTCTTGGGGCACCTGGGTGGCTTAGTTGGTTAAGACTCCTGGTTTCTCCTCAGGTCATGATCTCAAGGTCGTGAAATCAAGCCCTTTGTCAAGTACAGCATGCAGGGCAGAGTCTGCTTGAAGATTCTCTCTCTCTCCTTCTCGACTTCTGTCCCTCCCCACAGTTTTATACCTCTTGCTATAGCTAAAATCTCTAAAAAAAATAGAATTCCTGGAAATACAAATATTCTTTAGTTTCTCTACCATTACAAAAAACAAAACAGAAATCAACTATAACCACATCTGCTTCCCACTTTTCTGATCCCTTTCACAAAATAAGCTATCTGAAGGGCAGCCTGTACTCATATTTTCCCTATCTCACTCTCATTTCCCTAGTCCCAACTAAATCTATAATAAGGTTTTGCTGTTGTCCATTTCACTGAAACTTCTGGGTTTTAAGTCACCATCAACTTGAGTGAATATACTTCCCAGTTTCCATTGGGCAGCTTTGCTTTATACCTCTTGCTATAGGTAGAAGTGGCAAATAGGGGAATAGATAAGATTCCTTTTCATTCTCAAAGCTTAATTGGACAATAAGTTATATATGTCACTCTACCTATGTTGTCATATAGAGTCCAATTTTTACTATAAATCATAGCAGCCAGGAAAGGTGATCTTGGGTTCTTTGAAATTTTTCTTTTCTTTCTTCCTGACATCTCATTATCCTGATGGATCAGGTGCAGTAGTCCTTACCAAGTTTTCCTTTTGTGCCCCTCTATTTCCCACACTTATTCGGTGAGGGACATGTAACCGTTTCTAGCTGATAAAATGTGAGTCACTTGCATATTTCAACAGTGAAAATTCAGATATGACTCCCTAGCCCTTTTCTTAATACAAAACTGGTATTTCAAATTGTACTTCTCTAAGTGTTTTAGCGTCCATCACTGAGGTCCCAGTGTGAATTTATGGAGCATGGTCTCCTGCTGACTCAGGGAAGACAGAAAATTAGAGTGAGAAATAAGCTTTTGTAATACTGAACAAAGATTTAGAGTTGTTTGTCAGAGAAATGCGCCCTGGCCTATTCTGAAGAACATACCTACCTTACTATTTTCTCATTCTCAATTTTCATCCTGGTTCTGCCTCAGTTACTTGACATTAAATATATCACACTTTCACATCAGTAGTTTCTATTTTCTTCCTAACGTGTATCATTACTTATTTATTTCTATGATTGTTTAACCTCCAATTAGAATGCAAGCTTCATCAGAGTTTAAATGTATTTGCCTTATTTACCAGTGGGTCACCAACTTCAGAACACTGCCTGTCACCGAGTAGTTACTTTCTGTTTTTGACTGAGCGAAAGAATATATTCTGGGTGAAGAAATCTGAGATACGTAATTCAACAAAATCTTTAAAATATTTCTATTTGTGTAGCTACTTTTTGATTTAAAAAAACCTCTTTTTTTTTTTTTTTGTTAGAAGATGTCCAGTCCTTGCAAATTGCATTAATGTGTCAATAATTTTCTGTTCAGAAAGACTCATCCCCGGGTGACCCAACATGGATAATTTACTTAGACCACTTGTTTTTACTACTAGTTAACCATATTCAATGGCCTGAATATTTATATTTCCCTATAATTCATATGTTGTAATCCTAACTCCCAAAGATGAAGATGGGGTCTTTGAGAGGGGCTTAAGTGGGGGTGGAGCCCTCATGAAGAATTCCCGCTATTAGGGGTGCCTGGGTGGCTCAGTCAGTTAAGTGTCTGCCTTCAGCTCAGGTCATGATCCCAGAGTCCTGGGATCACCCTCAAATAAATAAATGAAATCTTTATTTAAAAAAAAAAAATCCATGCTTTTATAAAAGAAACTCCAAAGAGATCCCTAACCCCTTTCACCATGTGATGACATAGCAGGGGAGGTGCTGGCTATGAACCAGTAAGTTGGATCTCACTAGAAGATGACCAAGCCTGCAACTGACTTTAGAAGTCCCTCTAATACTGTGAGAAATACATTTCTGCTGTTTATAAGCCACCCAGTCTGTGTTCTTTATTAGACAGAGCATTCCAAATGAACTAAAACACCATAATTACCTAAAAGTGCCTTGAACATGTATTTTCCAAGTTGCTAAGTATCTGGAAACATCTTCATCCTTTCCAATATTACTGACAAGCTGAATAAATGTAATATGGCTAGATAATAAGTCTTTTCTTTCAAATCACTGTAGACTGCTTCATTTGACTCTGCCATTTGCATGAGTACAGAAAAGAGTGAAGCCAATCTGATATTTATTCTTTAAACCAGCCTTGTATCTTTAATATTCTTACTTTAAAAATATGTTTTAAGTTTTGAAAATTCAAAATATTTTTGTCTAAATGTGAATTTTTTTCATTAAGTTAGAGAAGAAATGATGCAAATGCTCAGGGATAAGAATAGGTTCTTTCATTAAAGATGAAACCTTTTTTCTTCTATTATCTTTTATATGCCCTCTAATCTCGTCTCAATTTAGAAACTATTATTCTGTACAAAACTGATACCCATTTCTCTTAACATCTTCCACATTTTATCTATCTATCATTTTTATTTGTTTTTATGGGAGAATCTTTGAATTTTTTCCTCATTGCATGACTCAGCTATTTATTTCAAACAGCCATTTATTTTCCTAAATGTACTGGTTTTAACACAATTATATTTTTAAATCCAAAATCCTTCTTTTTGATATATCTAGACTTTGATATAAAGGCTTTATATATTGTGGCCTTGCAATTTTTAAAAAAATGAATCAAGTGTCCTAAAATGTTATCATTTTTTAGTCAGTAAATCTGGGCTATTCAGAAAATATTAATCTTATCCTTTTTCACCGCAAATTATTTTCATACATTAATTAATGTTTTTTTAACCCATAAGTATAGGAAAAAAAAACCCCTCACTTGCATGGAATTGACATCATGTTTTTTAAAAGTGATTTCTAACATACTATCTGTGATTTCTGTGTATGTCTATGCTCCTATCTTTCATAGTATATGCCAGTCAGGAAAACGGTATGGGAGATGCGGGTGGAGTGGCAATGAAAAAAACAAACAAACAAACAAACAAAAAACAACAGCAAAAATTAAAAAAAGAAAACAGCTTAAATCTGAAGAGTTTTACTAGTCTCATTTGGAAATAATACCATATTAGTATTAGTAGTACAAAGCATTTCATGGATTTTACTTTTCTGCTTATTTCCATAGATATTTAGGATCCAGTGCCTCTTTACCAAATCTGATTTTCAGGTTACTGAGGTCATTTATGCAGAAGGGTAATCTAAGACCTCTTCAGAGTACTTAGACTCTGCACAAATCACACACATAAGAGAAAGGTCTTGAGTATGTCCACCTGCAGTCCTTTAAACTGTCCTGACTTTACCACCCTTATCTGTCAACCAGACATTAATGGGAGGATAGTGCCTCTGCCCATCTCCAGACAAGTGGTCTTCTTCAAAAACGATGTTTTTCGGACCTTAGGGATTTAGCTCTTCAACACCTTATCTATGAGAGATCTCTCAAATTTTCAGTCCAGAAAAAACTGTCTTCAGTCTAGTCATTTTCTTCTGTTTATATATTACGAATTTTTAAAAGAGCGGTGGTTCACCTATTATTTTATTCCCAAACACATCATGATTTTCTTTACCTGCAGGCACAATCATGCCACATACTTCAGTGACTTCTCCTTGCCCTCTTTGAATATCTACCCTATTTTAGAAGGTTGCCCCATTATAATACCCTCCTCCTTCATTTTTCTTCATATATTTTTTTCCTTTCACATGTAGCATTTACTATTAGGCTTTTCTAACTTACTCAGCATAAATTTAGAGTGGGAGACACTGTTCCATGGAGGATTTAAATCCAGGGAGTACTGGGATCTAGTGCATGCCCGTGGGCACTGAGATACATGTAGTACAATTAGGAGTGAAAAATAACTATTGGAGATTCAGGCTCTCAATATGGACTGGGCTGTGATTCCCAGAACTCTGTAATTGTAAAAATGCAGCTAGTTTTTGCAACTAGTTTTTACAGTTGTACCCATGGCTTTCATCCTTATGTCAGTGACTTTAAGTAAGATTACATCACACAGGACATGGGGACTTTTTTCCCCAGTGGATCATGGAATCCTATGGCAACTTTACAAAACATAGGAATAACCATTTATAAATGAACCTTGATGACATCAAGAAAGTCTACATGAGTTTAAGGAAATTTAAAATATGAGAGCTTCTCGAGCCCCAGAAAATGTAGGTGGGACTGGCATGGAAGTGGTGTTATGCAGAGGCTGGGACAACCTTACACAACCACACAGTCAGCAAGGCACAGGTGCAGTTTTGGAATGTTCTGAGTTCAGGTTGCTCACTGCAGCCCTGGGTGCAGGCTGGAGTCCAGGCCAGCTGGAAGAAAAGACAAAGATTCCATCACGGGAAAGAATTTTCCAAAAAAGGCCTTTCGTTAAAAAGATAAAGTAAATATTTGCAGGCTTAAGGTTGTATTTTCCATCAGGTATATAGTTTCTAAACTGCAATTAAGTTCCATCTATAATGAACACAAAGAATCCAACAGAAAAATGGGCAAGAGACTTAAACAGGTATTTCACAGATGAAGAAATATAGTCAATAGATAAATTAAAAAATGTTTACTATTAATGGTGGTCAAGAAAATACAAATCAAGACCACAATATGATAAAATTCTAGACATATTTTTTAAAAGGGTTTTTCTTTTTTCAGATTTTATTTATTTATTTGACAGAGAGAGACACAGAGAGAGAGGGAACACAAGCAGGGGAAGCGAGAGAGGGAGAAGCAGGCTTCCCTCCTAGCAGGGAGCCGAATGTGGGCCTCGATCCAAATGTGGGCCTCCCATGGGTCTGGGATCATGACCTGAGCTGTTTAATGGCTGAGTCACCAAGGCATCCAGGCATATTTAAATGGAAAATAAAATTAAAATCCTGTGTGGTTCAGTCCATTAAGCATCTGCCTTCGTCTCAGGTCATGATCCCAGGGTCGTGGGATCGAGTCCCACATCAGGCTCCCTTCTCAGTGGGGAGAATGCTTCTCCCTCACCCCCTGCTCATGCTTTCTCTCTCTCTGTGTTAAATAAATAAAATCTTTTAAAAAAATTTAAAATCCAAATAATTGACATATCATTTAAGAAATAAAACAAATGAACAACAACAACAAAGAAAAAGAAGAGGAAAAAAGAACAGACTCTTAACTACAGACTCTTACCAAAGGGGAGGTGGGTGGGGGATGGGTGACACAGGTGAAAGGAATTAAAGATACACTGAACATGATGACCACTGAGTGACGTATAGAATTGGTGAAACATTATATACCTGAAACTAATATAACACTATATGTTTGCCATACTGGAATTAAAATTTTTAAAAAGTAATGCTAAATAAACTGGACCAACTCAGAGTTCTATCAGCAAACCGCAAATCATGGTTTATAACTATATCCTTAACGTTAAGGACAGTAAACATACAATGTTTATGGATCTTGTTTTTTCCTCATATGAGTGAAATCATATGGTATTTGTGTTTCTCTGACTTATTTCACTTAGCATTATATTCTCTAGCTCAATCCATGTTGTTCCAAGTGGCAAGATTTCATTCTTTTTATGTCTGAGTAATATTCCATTACACATGTGTGTGTGTGTGTGTGCGCGCGCGTGCGTGCGTGTGTGTGTGTATTCTACATTTTCCTTAGCCATTCATCTATCAATGGACACTTGGGCTGCTTTCATTTTTGGCTAATGTAAATAATGCTGCAATAAACAGGGGTGGATATATCTTTTTTGAATTAGTGTTTTTGTATTCTTTGGGTAAATACCCAGAAGTGGAATTACTGAATCATATGCCAATTCTATTTTTATAGAATTATTAATTTTTTTAGAAACCTACACTGTTTTCCACAATAGCCATACAAGTTTACATTCCCACCAAAAGTGCACAAAGATTCCTTTTTTCTACATCCTTGCTAACACTTGCTTCTTGAGTTTTTTATTTTAGCCATTCAGACAGGTGTGAGGGGATACCTCATTGTAGTTTTCATTTGCATTTCCCTGGTGATAAGTGAGGTTAACCATCTTTTCATGTGTTTGTTGGCCATCTGGATGCCTTCTTTGAAGAAATGTCTCTTCACGTCTTCTGCCCATTTTATTTATTTATTTTTTTAAAAGATTATTTATTTATTTATTTGACAGACAGAGATCACAAGTAGGCAGAGAGGTGGGCAGAGAGAGAGGAGGAAGCAGGCTCCTGGCCAAGCAGAGAGCCCGATGTGAGGCTCGATCCCAGGACTCTGGGATCATGACCTGAGCCGAAGGCAGAGGCTTTAACCCACTGAGCCACCCAGGCACACCTTCTGCCCATTTTAAATTGGGTTATTTGTTTTTGAGTATTGAGTTTTAGAAGTACTTCATACATTTTGGATACTAGCCCTTTATCAGATATGTCAAATTATAAATATATTTTCCCGCTCAGTAGGTTGTTCTTTAGTTTTGTTGATTGTTTCCTTCACTGTGCAGAAGCTTTTTATTTTGATGTAATCCCAATAGTTTACTTTTGCTTTTCTTTCTCTTGCTTTAGGAAACATAGCTAGGAAAATGTTGCTATGACCAATGTCAGAAAAATTACTGCCTATGCTCTCTTCAAGGATTTTTAATGGTTTTAGCTCGCATATTTAGGTCTCTAATCCATTTTGGGTTTATTTTTGTGTATAGTGAAAAGAAGTGGTCCAGTTTCATTCTTTTGCATGTAGCTTTCCAGTTTTCCCAGCACCACTCCTTGAAGAGACTGTCTTTTTCTCAGTGTTATATTCCTTCCTTCCTTGTCAAAGATTATTTGACCATATAATTGTGGGTTTAATTCTGGTTTTCTGTTCTATTCTATTTATCTATGTGTCTGTTTTTCACGTCAGTAACATATTGCTTTAATTACTATCACTTTGTAATATAACTTGAAATCTAGAATTGTGATACCTCCAATTTTGTTTTTCTTTTCCAAGATTGCTTTGCTTATTCAGGGTCCTTCGTGGGTCCATACATATTTTAGGATTGTTTGTTCTAGTTCTTTGAAAAATGATGTTGATATTCTGATAGGGATTGCATTCAATCTGTACATTGGTTTGGGTGTAATGGACATCTTCACAATATTTATTCTTTTAACCCATGAGCAGAGAATATCTTTCCATTTGTTTGTGTCATCTTCAATTTCTCTCATCAGTGTTTTATAGTTCTCAGAATACAGATCTTTCACCTCCTTGGTTAAATTTATTCCTAGGTATTTTATTATTTTTGGTGGGACTGTTTTCTTAATTTCTCTTTCTGCTGCTTAATTATTAGTGTGTAAAAATGCAACAGATTTCTGTATATTGATTATCTATTCTGGGATATTAATGAACTCATTTATCATTTCTAGTAGTTTTTTTGGTGCAGTCTTTAGAGTTTTCTAAATACAGTATTTTAACATCTGCAAATAATGAAAGTTTTACTTTTTCCTTATAATGTGGATGTCTTTTATTTCTTGTTCTTATTTGAATGCTGTGGCTAGGACTTCCAGTAGTATGTTCAATTAGGGATAAGAGGGAATATCCTTGTCTTGTTCCTGATCTTAGGGGGGGAAGGCTCGGTTTTTTTCCCATTGAGTATGATGTTTGCAATGGGTTTTTTATAGATGGCCTTTATTATATTGAGGTATATTCCCTCTGGACCTATACTTCTGATGTTTTTTTTATCAAGAATGAATGTCTTACTTTGTCAGATGCTTTTTCTGCATCTATTGAAATGATCATGTGGTTTTATCCTTTCTCTTGTTGATGTGACATATCATGTTGATTGACTTGAAAATATTGAAGCACATTCACATCTTGGGAATAAATCCCACATGATCATGGCCCATGATTTTTTAAAATGTATTATTAGGTTTGGTTTGCTAATATTTTCTTAAAGATTTTTGCATCTATGATCATCAGAGATATTGGCCTGTACTCCTTTAAAAACCTAGTATCTTTACCAGGTTTTGGTATGAGGGCAATCTCAGCCTAATAGAATGAGTATGGAAGCTTTTTCTCCTCTTTATTTTAGTTTTTTTAAAAGATTTTATTTATTTAATTGACAGAGAGAGATCACAAGTAGGCAGAGAGGCAGGCAGAGAGAGAGGGGGAAGCAGGCTCCCCGCTGAGCAGAGAGCCCGATGTGGGGCTCGATCCCAGGACCCTGAGATCATGACCTCAGCCAAAAGCAGATGCTTAATCCACTGAGCCACCCAGGCGCCCTCCTCCTCTTTATTTTTTGGAATAATATGAGAAGTATAGGTATTAGCTCTTCTTTAAATGTTGGTAAAATTAGGGGCACCTGGGTGGCGCAGTTGGTTAAATGTCCAACTCTTGATTTCAGCTCAGGTCATGATCAAAGGATTGTGAGATCAAGCCCCAATCTGGCTCCACACTCAGTGGGGAATCTGCTTGAGATTCTCTCTTTCCCTCTCCCAGTGCCTCCCACCCCCACTCATGCTCACTCTCAATAAATAAAATCTTTTGAAAAAAAAAAAAAACTTTTGATAAAATTCACCTGTGAAATTCATCTGATCCTAGATTGTTGTTTGTTGGGGGTTTTTTGATTATTGATTCATTGTTCATAATTAGTTTGTTTTTCTATTTCTTACTCATTCAGTTTTCAGAGGTTTATGTTTCTAGGAATTTATCCATTTTTTCTAGGTTGTTCAATTTGTTGGCATATAATATTTCATAATATTCTCTTACAATACTTTGTATTTCTGTGGTATCAGTTGTTATTTTTCCTCTTTCATATCTGATTTTGAGTCCTCTCTCTTTTTCATTTTTATGATGAGTTTGACTAAAGGTTTATCAACTTTGTTGATCTTTTCAAAGAATGAGCTCCTGGTTTCATTGATTTTTTTTTTCTTTTTTATCTTCTATTTTATTTATTTCTGCTCCAGTCTTTATTATTTCCTTCCTGCTACTGCTTTGGGGTTTTGTTTATTCTTCTTTTTCTAATTCCTTTAGATGTAACATTACAGGGATCATTTGAACTTTTTTTGCGCTTGAGTCAGGCCTACATTGCTATATAACATTTCCCCTTAGAATCATGTTTGCTGTATCCCAAAGATTTTGGACCATTTTGTCTTCATTTCCAATCGTCTCCATATATTTTTTTGATTACCTCTCTGATTTCTTTTTTGACCCATTCATTGTTTAGTAGCATGTCATTTAACCTCCATTTATTTGTGTTCTCTTTAGTTTTTTTTTTTTTTTTCTTGTGGTTGATTTCTAGTTTCATAGCATTGTAATCAGAAAAAAATGCATGGCATTACTTCAATCTTTTGGAATTTGTTGAGATTTGTTCTGTGGCCTAGTATGTGATTTATTCTGCAGAATGTTCCATGTGAACTTGAAAACAATGGGTATTCTACTATTTTAGGATGGAATGTTTTGGATATATCTGTAAGATCTATCTAGTCCAATGTGTTATTTGGATCTAGGTATCAGCTTCCTTCGGTGAATTTGGGATGCTTTAGCCATTATTTCTTCAAATATTTTTTCTGCTCCCTTTTCTCTCTCTTCTACTTCTGGGGTCCCTATAATATGGATATTATTATGCTTGATGGTATTGCTGAGTTCCCTAAGTCTATTTTCATTTATTATTATTTTTTTCTTTCTCCTGTTCAGCTTGGTTGCTTTTTGTAACTCTGTCCTGCAGGTGGCTAGTTCATTCTTCAGCTTCAGTGTATTTTTTTAAACAAATTTTTAAAGGATTTTATTAATTTATTTGAGACAGAATGATACAGAGAGAAAGAGCATGAGCAGGCAGAGAGGCAGATGGAGAGGGAGAAGCAGACACCCTGCTGAGCCAGGAGCCCTATGTTGGGCTGGATTCCAGGACTCTGGGATGGTGACCTGAGCCAAAGGTAGATGCTTAACATCTGAGCCACCCAGGTTCCCCTAGTGTATTTTTTTAAGACGATTTATTTATTTATTTATTTATTTATTTATTTATTTATTTTAGAGCGAGAAAGAGCATATGCATTCAAGTGGGGAGAGGGGCACAAGGGGAGGGAGAAGAAGAGGGAGGGACACTCTTGAGCTGGTTCCATGCTGAGTGTGCAGCCTAACCTGTGCTTAATGTCACAATACTGAGATCATGACCTGAGCCAAAATTAAGAATTGGATGCTTAACCAACTGAGCCACTAAGGCAATCTCCCCACCCTGAATGCACTTTTAATTTCCGTTATTGAGTTCTTCATCTCTGATTGGCTCTTTTTACATTTTCTATCTCTTTGTTGAGGGTCTTCCACTCTTTTCTCAAGTCTAATAATTATCTTTACATCCACTACTTTAAATTCTCTATGAGGTATACAACTCATTTTCATTTTTTTTAGCTCTTTTCCTATGATTTTGTCCTGTTCTTTCATTCCTCTATCTCCTCACTTTGTTAAACTCACTACGTTTATTTATATGTAATAGGAAGGTCAGCTATGTCTCCTGTTCTTGAAAGTTGTAAGAAGAGGTCCTATAGTACCCTGCAGTACAATGTCGTCTGTTCACCAGAACCTGGAACTTTAAGGGTTTCTTCTATGGATGTTGTTTGCACTCTGTCATGGTTGAGCCACTTTTGCCTTCCCACCAATCATCTGTGATGGTTCTCTTTGCCTGTTGTGGGCAGGATTTGGTCCCTGTGTGGTTAGTAGGCCAGTCTGGGACCACTTCAGGCTTGAGTTGAGTCAGACCAAGCATTTGCCAAAGACGAAAGAGCACCAATCTTCAAGACACATATTTTCTTTGTATTGGCCCTTGAGAAGACTTCTTTGGAGGACAGGACTTGCAGTGAGATCTAATGTATGCCCTCAGCCCACTGCTGGGGCCACAGTTAGACTGGTGTATATATTTGCCTTCTCCTCTCCCTGCGGCAGTCATCACTTTGGGATGCTGCTGTTCCCTTTCTGGGTTTCTTGCACACTGCCAGTTTTATGGTACTGCTTTGGATGGGCTCGAGCCAAGGGCATATCAGAGGGGGCAGGTTGGCAGGAGAATGTGGGGACAGGGCATGCTGTTAGCAAGTTTCCTAGCAAGTGTTAGCACTGTGCTGGTTCCTGCAGGTGTCCATGTGATTAGGCTGGGAGGCATGGAAGAGACAAAGGGTACCCCCCATCTTCATGATCCTGGAGAAGTCTACCAAGGATTCCAGCCCTGCTAGCACATGCTCTGAGATTAGTACACAAATCTCTCTTCCGTATACCCCAGGCATTTTTAAAACTGCTTCTTCTATGTTGTGTCTCCATGGGACTGTTTGTTGCACTGTCTCTTTAGAGGGCAGATACTCAGTATCCTTTTGACTTCCAAGCTCTCCCACAGCCGAGCTTACTGATTTTTTAAAGTTCTAGGTGTTAAGTCCCACTGATTTGGGGGCCACTCGGGTTTTCAAAGCCATATGTTATAGGGATTCATCTTCCTTGTGTGGGTTCCACATGCGAGGGATATCTGGCATGGGGATCTGCTCCTCTCCCCTCTCCAGCTGCTATAGCACTCCCTCCTATGGGCAGTCCTGCAGGTCCATTTAGCTCCTCACCGCCTCTCTGCCCTTCCTACCCTCTTCGATGTGGCCTCTTTACGTTTAGCTGTAGAGTCTGTTCTGCCAGTCCTCGGGTCATTTTCTGGGTTATTTACACTGATATGGGTGTTATTTAAGGGTATCCATGGGATGAGGTGAGCTTAGGGTCCTCCTACTCCATCATCTCCCCCAGAAGTCTTACCATTATCTTTTAAAGATAATTATTCCATATTTCATACTCTACTCTTCAGCAATTCTGTCTTACATAGTAGCAAAAGAGGATTGTGTAATAATGTCCTTAGTCAACAACCTTTCTGAATTATTGACAGCCTTACATATTCCATATATATGCCCCTTGGTTATTTTAAGTATTGAAAATAACTTCTCAGGGCACTTAAGCAACTCAATCAGTTAAGCATCTGCCTTTGGTTCAGGCCATGATCCCAGGGTCCTGGGACTGAGTCCCATATCGGGCTCCTTGCTCCTTGGGGAGCCTGCTTCTCCCTCTGCCTGTGGCTTCCTCTGCTTGTGCTCTCTCTCTCTCTGATAAATGAACAAATAAAATCTTAAAAAAAAAAAAGAAAAGAATTTCTCACACTCCATACCTCACATTTATACTCATTTAATTGTCTCTGTAATGAGCAAACATCTCTAATGTAATAAAATGTATTATTTTTATGGATAAGGCATTTTAGGTCCTTTTTAAGAAATGTCTACTTACCCAAGATAATGAAGATATTATATATGTAATAGGTAATTATGCAACTTATAACTGACATGATTTGAAATAAATTATAAATAATTGTGGTTTTGTCATCTAGATCTACACTCTATCAAGAATTTATTCAAGGTATCATGAGAAATAAGGATCAAATTCATTTTTATATGAATATTTAATTGATAGAGTACTATATTAAATAAAACTTCCTCTAGCTATATACATATTCTTTCAGTCTGCTGAAAGTAATGCTGAAGTAAGAGTACATATTATTTTCATATTCTTGCAGTATTCTTTGAGTATATGTGTAATATATATAGTATGTGTGTGTATATACATATGTGTATTTATATATGTGTGTGTATATATATACACACATACTATATATTTATACTGTACATATAAATGTCTATATTCAAGATTTTATTATATATTTATATATAATAAATTTTTAAGATATATATATATATATATTTAAGATTTTATTGATTTTATTTGACAGAGAGAGAGAGAGAGACAGAGAGCACAAGCAGGGGAACAGCAGAGGGAGAGGGAGAAGTAGGCTCTTAGCTGAGCAGGGAGCCCAATGCAGGGCTCAATCCCAAGACCCTAGGATCATGACCTGAGCCAAAGGTAGATGCTTAACTGACTGAGGCACCCAAGGCACCCTAAGATTACAATATATTTTATTTTTATTGAAGTGTAATATATATTAGAACCTTTACTTTTAGGGCTTCCAGAACTTCAGAAATTTTAAAGTGTTTCAATAATTTAATTCCATTTACTTCTTCCCACCTGTTTTACTTTTTCATTCAATTTAATTTTATGCAATATTTTATCTAATTAAGTAATATAAAAGATCTTGTTTAATATAATTTTCTAAAATTGTCTAACATATTCCATTGTTCCCTATTTTTTATCCTTTTCCCATTTTCATCTTGTAATTATTTTATACACAGTAACTTTTTCTTACAAGTAAGCCTGTAAATATGTGTTATTTTTCCTTTTTTTTCTTCTTAAAAATTCATATTTAACTTTTAAGGGATTATTTTCTATATTAGTTCCTATATATTCATGCCTGCCTTTCAGTTAGAAACATGTTTCTCTCAGATACTCTGCCTATTTTATTATAGTAAAAATTACAATATTCAATTATGTGTTTTCACAACTGTCTTCTCCCTAGGTAAAGGCAAGGAATGTATGTTTCATATTTGTAACTCTAGTGTCCTACACATTCTAATTACTCAGTAAATATTAGTTAAATTGACAAGGAAATTAACTCTCTGCCAAAGATAATATCCAACACTCTACAACACAGGTTATCAACCAAAATACTATTTTAGCACTCCATCCAAAATTCCAGATTGCAAAGAAGCAGTAAAATATATCCCATAAGCAGGAGAAAGTATCAATACAAATAGACAAATAATGAAATTAGCTGACAAGAATTTAAGCCAGCTACTCTCAAAATTATTTTTAATTACTTAAAGCAAAACATAAACATAGCAAGGTAAGCAATAAATAGTATTAAAAATAACACTTCTAGAGACAATATTTTTAGTGAAAAACATACTGAACAAAATGACTGGCAGATTAAAAATGGCAAAAGAAAGAAGAAATCAGTATACTTGATGGCAAAGCAATGTCAACTACTCAAAATGAAACACAAAGGAGAAAGGAAAAGACTGAAAAATAATAATCAGATCATCAGAAATGTAGAGGATAATATCAATCCATCTGTAGAAGAAGAAGTTGGTCAGTACAGGGAACAGAAAAATATTTGAAGAAAAAAGGGCCAAATATTTTCAAAATTTGTCCAAAATAATCTAAAGCCACAAATCCAAGAGACTCTGTAACTCCAAAGACAAATAAATATACCAGAAAACAAATCAAGATGCATAATATTCATATGGCTAAAATCAGTAATCAACTTTTAGAGGGGAGGAGCACATTTCATACTGAGCACCACTATTGAAGACTTGCTCAGATTTCTTTTCTGAATTTAGGCAAACTAACAGATAAAAGTGCAGAAAGAGAAAAGGAAATCAAAACTCCTGGCTTCAAAATATTGGGAGTTCCCCAGGTTTAACCCAAAACTGGACTCTCTATATGGGGGGCAAGGAGAGACAGAACAGAGAGGCAGGTTTAATCAACAAGGGAACTTACAAAGAGTCTTGTCTTGGGCAGCCACAAAATGAGTACATCTCTGGACCCTCCAGCCAGAATCTTAAGTTTATATAGAGGCCTTAAACGAGTTCATTTATTTTTATCATCCAAATGGTTCCAACAACATCTTTCTTTCTCAAGACTACATCCTTGAAACAGCTCCTAGTATAGGAATGGTGGGCAGGTACATGCACTCCAAGGACTGGAGTTGGAGGGAGGAGTTTCTGATTGACTGGGTCCAACTCAAGGGTCAAGTAGCAGTCATGTCCTCTTCATCTTTTCCAACAATCAACTCAGAATTCTATGTCCAGTGAAAATGTCAAAAATGAAAACAAAATACAGAATTTTTAAGAAAAAGCAGGAAAAAATGTCACACCATTAGATCTGCATGATGAGAAATGATATAAGAACTTCTTCCATGCAGAAAGAAAATGATATCAGAAATATATTTAGGTCTACACAAATCAATGAAGTGTGCCAAAAAGTGTTCAGACATTTTTGTTAAGATGTTAAGAATGTTAAGAATGACAGCAGTTAGCACATTTTAAACACAACATACATGGAGATATTAACAGTTTAGAATAAAGATAAGCAAAATTTTTCATGAACTGAGTCTTGTTGTAAGCAAATTTCAAAGTAGGAATGTGTTTATTTACCAGAAGCAACAGGAAAAGAAACAGACAACAATGTGCCACAGTGTAACTCTCTAAGGATTCCATGAGTTTTAGCTACCATCAGAAAAAGCCATCACGAACGCCTGGATGGCTCTGACATTAAGAGCCTGCCTTCGACTCAGGTCATGATCCCAGGGTCCTAGGATCGATTTCCACATCCGGCTCCCTGCAGGCTCTGTGGGAAGCCTGCTCCTCCCTCTCCCACTCCCCCTGCTTCTGCTCCCTCTCTCCCTGTGTCTCTCTCTTTCAAATAAATAAATAAAATCTTAAAAAAAAAAAAAGAAAGAAATGAAAAAGAAAAAGCCATCACTTTCTCCCTTTCCCCTTCCACTTGACTCCATGTTGACATAATTCTAGCCTTAGACAAGCAAATCCTACAAATGATCACCATGCTAGCCTTAGCTGAATACTCTTGTTAAATAGCTGAATACTCTTGTTAATGAATCTGAGATTAGGGTCATTTTAGGAGAAACTTAAGGTAAACCCTAACGCTACCTCTAAGATTATCTAATTTCTTTCTAATTAAATCTATATGCATAAGATCTTCTTTTAAAATTAATATAATGGCTTATGTTTACTACAGAAAAGAATTAGTTCTGGAACTCAGTATTTTTTATAAGAAAAATATTTTCTACCATTCCTCTAAGAAGAAACACAAGGATTTGTTAATGTACGTTTTTGCTCATTTCCATAATTTATTAGTACCTTAACTTTATATATACTGAATTGAAATTATAACCATGAGACAATTCATATCTTTACTGATACCAAAGCTTTTATTTCCTTATTTCCCAAGGACCAAAATACAAAACATAGAGCATATCTGTGCATGCAAAACAGTTTATGAAGCATTTATGACTACTCCTACTTCTGAAGACATTACTCTATTTATTTGGCTAACTCCGAGGGTTCATTCTTTGGCACTTTTCTGTTTTGGTTTTTTTAACCCTTTTTGCCAATTTAGCTTTTTTCACTATCATATTGGGAATAAATGTAAATAGTTTTTGCCTTTCTTTTCAAATATTTTGAATAATATATAATTAAAATAGCACTTTTCCTGAAATATAAAGTATTACATTGATCTTTCCAGTATCATCAGTGATTAATGTCTTTATTTTATACATTTGTACATGATGTTCTTAATCAAACTTAAGAAAATGCTTTTTCTAAGCTTGTGAGGAAATATGTTTTCACAAAATATCTTTTAAGTCATATAACTTATGGCTCACTGACAACCAACCAAAAGAGAAACAAAAGAAAACTGCAGAAAATGTGGTAAAACTTTTCTTGTTGCTTTGTTCTGGTTTTACACTCCAATAGAGAACAACTTAGAGCATGAGGATCTAAAGTCATCATCAGTAGCCCCTTCCAGAGACTAACTTATATATTTAGTATTGACTACAAAACTTTAAACTGATAGATAAACATGGAGACAGAGGCAGGGAGAGGGGGACAAAGGGGTGGGGGAGGAAAGAGAGATATAGAGAGAATAACCATTAAATGAATTACAGTTGACCACCGAACTACTGACCTTTGATATCACACAGTTGAAAATCTGCATATAACTTTTGACTACCCCAAAAGTTAACTAATAGTCCTTGACTGGAGGCCTTATGGATAAACAGTTAAAATATTTTGCATGTTATATGTATTATATATTATATTCCTATAATAAAATAAGCTAGATGAAAGATAATATTAAGTAAATCATAAGGAGGAGAAAATACATTTATAGTATTGTGCTATACTTACTGAAAAGAAAATCCATGTATAAATGGACCCATGTGGTTCAAACCCATGTTACTCAGGAGTCAACTATACTAACAAAACTTATAGCAAGGACAGTATAACAAATAGGAAAATCAATAGAGGCAGTGGTGGAAGGGATGTAAGTTGATCTTTAGTAAAGGATTAGGTAAATGACCAGAATAGCCAAATTAGTACACCGCATAAAATATCAAATATTGCCTCATTCTATGGTGAAAAGAATATGACAATTGAAATGGCATCTTTTGTTTTGATATTTTGAGTTTGAAATATGTAGTCCACACTACTAAAGAAGAAATATACTCTCATTATTAAACTAAGTGCAAACCACCTCATAATCTTGGAATTTCAGACTTTTTTTTTAAGATTCATTTATTTATTTTAGAGAGAGGGACAGCAAGTACAAGAGGGAGGGGCAGAGGGAGAAGGAGGGAAAATCTCAAGCAGACTCTGTGCTGAGCGTGGAGCCAGACGTGGGGCTGGATGTCACGAATCTGAGATCACCACTTGAGCCAGAAACCAAAAGTCAGATGCTTAACCGAATGTACCAACCAGGTGCTCCCAGACTTTTCTAATATCCCT
This sequence comes from Lontra canadensis, assembly GCF_010015895.1. Taxonomy (NCBI): domain Eukaryota; kingdom Metazoa; phylum Chordata; class Mammalia; order Carnivora; family Mustelidae; genus Lontra; species Lontra canadensis. The sequence goes on from NW_022631089.1 coordinate 4,389,457, forward strand.
ACTCACTCTAAGCCAATTTTCACTACAAATCAGTCCATTATTGAAACAAGATGTCTATTTTCTTATAAACCAATAACTAGTGTATATAGTAGTAAACATTATTTTTAGTTTGTTATTTTAAATCTTTTAAGATACATTTCAGGAAAATGACATTTCCCCCTGTTTTATGCTAGACTGTTATAATATCCTCAGTTTTAATAACTGTGTTATTTTATAACATTTAAAGACAACTTCATGTCAAAAGCAACAGTTACTCTTCTGTTGTTCAACCATTCCTTAATGTGAATTCAAGAAGTATTTACTTTTAATCCATACCAACTTTAAATAGTTATTATTAATGTGAAGTACCATATCAGGACATCTAACTGGAAAAGTAAAATGAAATTATGATTAACCATGTGGGTCTTTTTAAAATTATATCTTTACTTATTTCATTGTCTTTTTAAAATATTTCAGTCAAAATTTCAAGAATAAATGACAAATTCCTCAGAGTTGCTAATACTCCATTATTTTTAATAAAGTCAGTGATCATTTATAAAATAAACCATTACATTAAAACTTAATCAAATCAGTAGCAGTCTGCTAATTTGCAAGTGCTGGCAAATATTAGTTAATGGACTTTTGTTAACTTTATTGGGAAAATATATTTGCTACCCTTTTAACTAATACCAATATGGATATTTCAAAAAGTATTTTCTGTAACTAGGTTGAATGAGCAAATATTTTCTCAAGGTTGTAGAGTTATTTATAGATCTGCTTTAAATATTTCAGTTTATATAATGTGAATATTAGCACCTCAAAATATCCCTGCTTTTTGAAGTAATTTATATCCACACCCTCACTTCTTAGACCTGCATCAAAAGTAATGAGACAGAAGTTGACTTTTATGTCTGTCTTTTCTTGGGTAATCTTAGGAGTTTATTTTATGAGAAAAATCTAAGTCTTAGTTTTACTATTCATAAAGTAGAGGGTTATATTGTATGGTTTTTCTCATTTTTTGATTTAGTGACTAATCTACTAAGGTATACTTTCTTCTCATTGAAAATGAATGATGACATATGAGTGATGATACACTGCTTTTTCCTGTCTGACTTTGAGAACACTTCTTATTATAATAATGTCTTTATATGTACAATAAAATTAAACATGGACTAAGTAACAGATTATTCTGAATTATGGAACTATATATCTATCAGGGAATTCTAGTGATATCATAAAACATAAAAGTATATTTTATTTTTATATACTCACTATGACAAAAAGATTAAATTATGGCTCAATAATTCATGTTTTCTGGCTCATATCATTCTAGCAACATGCAATTACCAGATTTATTTTTTAACATAGTTTTGGCTTCTTTTTTAATTTTATGAATGTTATAATCCACTACTTTTATATATGGAGGTCCTATACTAGAATGTAACATTCCTACTCATCTACCAAGGTTTACAACACATGTAAAATAAATATGTACCGTGGGAGGAATGAATTTGGTTGGTAGGCTCAAAAAGATAGAAGGAGAGAGCATAACTTGAATTCATGGCTAAATGAATATCTTCAATAGTTTCATTCACATTATATCCCACTGGATTCTGAAGGCAGTTTGAATTTAAAATAACAAAAACCAGATTTTTTTCAACGACTAGAAAATGAATTATATAGATTCATTTTAGAAATCTGATTTCCCCTAGAGCATACCATAACACACAAAAAGAAAATAATAATGCAATTCAACAGTGGTATCTAGAAGTCACTGGGTATATTATTATGTTTAATTACCTGCCGGTGATTACCTGCTTTCTGGTAAGGAGCATGTTGTATGGCTACCAAAATATGTATCTACCTCATCTGGAACTCATTTAAGACAGGTCAAGACATGTAATCAAATGTAAATTCAGCTTAGGCTCAAACTGAAATCCCAGTTATATAGAAAAAAGAAGAAAGTTCTAAAAAATATTCATTTTTGAGCTTCCTAAAACTATTTTTAAAAACTCATATTGTAAGCAAATAGGCTAATACCTTTGTTTTCACACACTTATCAATGGTCTAACTTCAATAATTTACTAAATCTTCATATAAATTGATAAACCCATTATTAAAACAGCAGTAAATAATCCCTGTATCACATAAATAATGTACTCATTGTACCAAATCCACAAACACTTTAGCATCATTATTAGTCATAATTAGAAGTTTAATATATGCACAAGCGATATATTTCCATTCCTTTCCCATATCAAAATTGACTAGATCAAAAATAACAATGATCATTCATCAGAAGATACTTTTAAGGGACTGAAAAGAAAAGCTACCAATTGGGAAAAGATACATAGAATATATTACTCCAACAAAGCACTTAAATAAGTAACACAACACAGAACCACTGCCATCCCCTAACTGGACAAAATCCTACAAATGACACTTTAGAAAAAAGGAGGACATCCCAAGAATAATTAATCATACGAAAATGTCAACATTATCGGTGTTTGAGGTATTGACAATGAAAACCACAGTGAAATACCAAAAGCAACATCCAGGCAGAACCTATCAGATGTCAGCAAAATGAGGAAGAAATGAAAATCTTCTATTTTTCTCGTGGATCTACAAATTGGTAAAAAGTGTTCAATATTATCTAATACCTAAAAGTATGCATATATATGGTACCAACAATTCCACAGCTAGGTATTCAACCAACAAAAATGTATGCATATATTCACACACACACAAACATATATTAAAAGATTCACAGTAGCAGTATGTATGTATGTATGTATTTTTTTGAAGATTTTATTTATTTATTTGACAGACAGAGATTACAAGTAGGCAGAGAGGCAGGCAGAGAGGCGGGGGAAGCTGGCTCCCCGTTGAGCAGAGAGCCCTATGCGGGGCTCGATCCCAGAACCCGGGATCATGACCTGAGCTGAAGGCAGAGGCTTTAACCCACTGAGCAACCCAGGCACCCATAGTAGCAGTATTTATAACAGTTAAAATAGAAACCACCTAAATGTACATGAATAAAATGAATAAATCAATTATGACATATTCTCACAATGAAATACTATATAAAAATGTGAATGAAGGAACTTCAACTATGTCCATCAATACTAGATGAATCCCAAAAACAGTACTTGGAGTAGAAAAAAACAGGCACAGAAGAGTATATACTCCATGAGTCAAATTTAACTAGATTTAATAAAAAACATTGTTTACAAATTAAATTATTCAGGGGTGCATAGGTGGCTCAGTTGGTTGAGCAGCTGCCTTCGGCTCGGGTCGTGATCCCGGAGGACCAGCATCGAGTCCCGAATCCAACTCCCAGTTCCGCGGGGAGTCTGCTTCTCCTTCTGACCTTCTCCTCTCTCATGCTCTCTCTCACTGTCTCTCTCTCAAATAAATAAATAAAATCTTTTTAAAAAAGAATTAAATGTATTTAAATCTTTTTGAAAAGAAAGTTAAAGAGTAGAGTTTGTTTATCAAATATAATGATATACTAAAATTGTAACTTTAAAAATATGATACTGGTATAGCAATAAACAAATGAAATAAGAAAAAAGAAGAGACAAATTGCGCATAGAAAGGAACTTGATGTATGACCAAAACTTGATATAAGACCAAAATCATATTGTAAATTAATAAGGATAAATGAACTGTTTAGGGGCAGCTGGGTGGCTCAGTGGGTTATGCCTCTGCCTTCGGCTCATGTCATGATCCCAGGGTCCTGGGATCCGGCCCTACATAGGGCTCTCTGCTCATGCGGAGACTGTTTCCCCCTCTTTCTCTCTGCCTGCCTCTCTGCCTACTTGTGATCGCTGTCTGTCAAATAAATAAATAAAATCTTACCAAAAAAAAGGATAAAAACTGTTTAACCGCTTTGTTTTGTTTTGTTGTATTTTTTGTTTTTAGAAGATCCATCAATATGAAGAATTATATTTCTCTATCCTAGTGGTCCAAATGGATTAAAAAAATGTAAAGTTAAATTTTAATGAAAGGAAATATTGGGGAATATATTTATAGCCTAAAATGAAAAGAAATTCTCAAAACATTACTCAAAAATGTGAAAACATTGGTACTGACAAATTCTGTCCTTGACCAAACTTCAAACTTCAGTGAGTTCTCTGCACTATTAGGCCCTACGCTTGGACTTCCTTTTCTGTTTTTGCATTGCCCCAATTTTGCAAAATTCTTGCTAAGTCAGTTTAGCAAGAATCCTCCCCCTTAAAATCTGATTGCCCTCAGTATCTGATCAAATCCCTCATCCCTCAGCATCCTCTAGGTGATACATAGTCAGCCTGACCTACTTTCAGCAAGACCCTGTGAGCTTTGTTAATTTTTTTTTTAAGACTTTATTTATTTGACAGAGAGAGTGAGTGCATGAGAGCACAAGTAGGGAGAGCAGCAGAGGAAGAGGGAGAAGCAGGCCTTCCCCTGATATGCAGGGAGCCCACAGCAGGACTAGATCCCAGGACCCCAGTGTTATGACTTGAGCCGAAGGCAAACCTTAACCAACTGAGCCACTCAGGCACTGCTTGTGAGCTCTGTTTGGTTAGAAACTCCTCTTATGCCTGATGTTTCCTTTTCATAATTTTTCACCCACCAATTTCCTACCCTGCTGTGTGGCAATAAATCCCCACTTTTTCTTTTTGTATTCAGAATTGAGCCCAATTCTACATTGAATCCATTTCTATATTGAGGTGTCTTTATCTCTATTGCAATAGTTCCTGAGTAAAAACTGTTTTTAACAGCTTTACCTATACCCCAGATTCAGTTATTTTTTTCTTTGACAGTTAATGTGATTAATTTTATTAGGTCAAATTTGGTTGAGGAAGGGCCCTGGCAAATGAAAGATAGAGCAAAGTGTTTGTAACACTGAAAATTAAAAGAGACCAGAAATTCTAAAATCAACAACAAAAGAAAACTGGAAAAAATACATAAGGGATATAAACAGATAATCAACAGAAAGCTGAAATGGGTAACTGTACAAAAAGAGGTGTTCATATTCATTATTAATATGAGAAACTAAAACTAAATCAATGTAGATACCAGATCTGACTCAAGAAATTAGTAAAAAAATTCAAAGTTTGTAATGCCAATTATTGGAACAAAGCAGAAGAAATGGAACAAACAGGTCAGTCTTGCAGAAAATAGCTTAAAGTGCTTGGGCAAATTGATCATTTCTATATCCTATAGCACCAATCCTTCTCCTGGGAAAAAAATCCTGCAAAATGCTTGACAGGTCTCTAATGGGATACACATTCAGTTGTTCATTGTTGCATTGCTTTTGTGATAGGAAGATGGAGAAAAACTAGGTGTCCATCACTAGCACAGGATATAAGTGCAATGTGATCTATATATGCCATGGAACACTTCTCAGATGATTAAAACAATGAACTAAATGCACGCGGCAATACCAGCAGTTAACACTGCTTGTTCAGTAAAAAACAGCAGCAGAATATCTCCTCTTATACACTAAGAACATTCAAAAATAATATAATTTATATAATGCATAGTATACAAAAATGACAAAGGGATACACATTAATTCAAGGACCCACATCAACCACATGAAAGTGGTTGCTTTTGAGAGAATGGAGAAAAAATTAATGCTGTTAGGAAAAGAATAAAAAACAAAATAAATGGAAAAAAAACGGAACCCTCTAGAAACCAACAATGATGGTTGTACAATGACAAGGCAAGAACTAACTCAAAAAAAATGTTAATATACCTATAGATGAGCTCATTCATTGCTTTGATAGACTAGCTCTCCATGAAAGAAAACACCAAAAGAGAATATAGAAGAAGATGAATATATTATGAATAGGAACTTGTTTTTAGTATTTCTGAAAGACTGGGTTACTTCAAGAATAAAAAGTTGTGCTTTTCTTCCTGAGGGTTTTTAAAAGTTCAATCACATCACATAATAATATAATTTATATATTGTTTTATGGTTGTTATGAATGGACAGTACAAAGTACCAAAAAATATTTACAGAAATAAACTTACAGATGATAGCAAGAGAAAATTCGGCAGTTGAAACCCAATAGGAGAAAATTTGCTACCTAATACATTTGAATAAACACTTTATCATTAATAATTTATAAAATTTAATAAATTTATTCAAACCTTTATTTGCTACAATCTTTTTTTCTCCCTATTGTTAAATCTTAAAATTCACTCAACTAGAGTCTTCAGAAATCTTAAGTATTTAGAATTTTTAGGATTTTTTTTTTTTAAGATTTTATTTATTTATCAGAGAGAGGGACACAGCGAGAGAGGGAACACAAGCAGGGGGAGTGAGAGAGGGAGAAACAGGCTTCCTGCCAAGCAAGGAGCCCGACGTGGGGCTCAATCCTGGGAACCCGGGATCACGACCTGAGTCAAAGGCAGACACTTAACAACTGAGCCACCCAGGCACCCCTTTAGGAATTTTTTAAGGGAGTATTTGGTGATAAAGGATTATCTGCAACTTACCAGTTTAGAACAAAGTCAGTAAAGCAATTTAAATTCAAACTTGAATCAACACCTATAAGCTTATAATTATAAGATAAATTATTTAAAATTTATTCATAAAAATGTACATTAAAAATGCCTCCTATATTTTATTATAACAAAAATTAAAAAGCAATTTATTGTCATCGTTTTAAGTGGCCAGTAATTAAAAATAGCAAGTCATGTTCCAGCCTACTTGAATTCTAAACATTTGGTAAGACTTCTGTAGTAACATTAGAAAAGATAAGTGTAGGGTGCCTGGTTGCTTAGTGGGTTAATTAAGCCTCTACCTTCAGCTCAGGTCATGATCTAAGGGTCCTGGGATGGAGCCTCGCATTGCATCTGCATCGGGCTCTCTGCTCAGTGGGGAGACTGCTTCCCCCTCTCTCTCTCTCTGCCTGTCTCTCTGCCTACTTGTGACTTCTCTCTCTCTCTTTCAAATAAATAAATAAAATCTTAAAAAGAAAAGAAAAGAAAAGATAGGTCTGCTCAAAGACATAAATTCGACATATAAAACTTTACTATGGCCTTTACTTTAATAGTTTTATTATAATTAAAAATTATTCAAGCAAAGAAGAAAAAATTACTCAAGCAAAAACTGCAATTAGTTTCAGTATAATTCTACAGTATGGTAGTAAATTGTGCATGAAGTGCTATTGTTTTAATTACAGAAAGAACAAAATGACACAAACTGACCTCAGAGATAAGATCAAGTAGATACTTGAAATGATAATGTATTTTTTTCCCCTTCAGATACCAGTTTATCCAAAAGTGAAAGAGATCACAGTTACTACTTGTTTCAGAAGGCAGTAACATGTTTTACAAAGCTATCAGTTTACATAATTTCCAGGGTTTCAACTAATTTACATAAAAAAATAAACAAGTCTTAACTAATCCTCATTAACTCAGATAAAATTCCCAATGTAGAATTTACCAGGGAAAATGTTTAAAAGTAAAATCACATTAACTGAATTTACCATGAGTTAGTATAAACAAGATATAACAACATATACATGTATTTTAAAAAGCAGGCCTAGAATACTAATTTTTTTTTAAGATTTTATTTGTTTATTTGATGGAGAGAGATCACAACCAGCCAGCTCCCTGATGGGCAGAGAGCCCAAAGTGGGGCTCAATCCCAGGACCCTGAAACCATGACCTGAGCTGAAGGCAGAGGCCCAAAACACTGAGCCACCCAGGTGCCCCTAGAATACTACTTTTAAAAATTATTGTTATTTTATTTTTAGATATGACGGTCATTTAATTTTTAAAAATGCCATACTCTATTAATATTACTTGAATCCCAATACTAACTTATACTCAAATGATTAAAACATTCAATCTTCTTAATTAGCATACATGATATTAGATAGATATTAAAACAAATGTTAGAGCTATAATTATTGAAAAAAACTATTTACTAGGTCAAGAACTTTGTTTAAACAAATCACTAGTATATAACCTCAGAGGTTTGGCATACTAATTAAGCCATTTAGTGGGTCATAAACACATTATCTTAAATAAGGGGAAAAACTACGCATGGTTTTGTAGAATAGTCTATAGAAAGTATATAGTTGTATATAGAAAGAAGCCTGACACATTACAAAATCCTCTACATTAAGAATAGTTGCTCTAGTGTTTTAGGGGTTCAAAAAATGTATTAATACAATTAACAGTTGATCCAGTAGATTTTGCCATAATCAAAAAAAGTGAAAAGAGTGAAAAGCAAGGTCTTTAGAAGCAGGAATCATAGTGATACAAAGAAAGAAAAGAGATTTATATTAGATAACCTTTTCAGTCACCCTTAAAAAAAAATAAGACCTGTTTTATGGAGTTAATGTTTGTGTCCATTCCAAAATTCATATACTGAAGCCTTAATACCCAGTGTGGCTACATTTGGAGACAGGACCTCTAAGGAAGTAATTAAGGTTAAATTGGGTCACATGAGTGGCCCCTTAATATGCTAAAATTAGTGTCCCTGTAAGAACAGACATAAGAGGGCTCAAGAAAGGTCAAGTGAGGACATAGAAAGAATATGGCCATCTGCAAGCCAAGAAGAGAGCCCTCACCCCAATCTGAACTGACTGGAAACTGGACCTTATACTTCTAGCTCTTGAACTGTAAGAAACTAAAATTCTGTTGCCTAAGCCACCTAGTCTATGATATTTTGTTATAGCAGCTCAAGCTAATACAACCTGTCAATTGTGCACCTCAGATTCTTGAGAATGTGTGTAGTTGATTCGATATTCCCAATCACCTTGGAAGTAAGTTCAAAATGTAACTTTATACTATAAAAATGTTTTAATGTTAAATTTCTCAGGTACATTCAATATTATTTATTTTGCCATCTAAAAATAACATTTAAAAAATTGGCATACTGAAATCACCAATGACCCACTTACCAAAAAGCTTTACGTAGTATATGTTTGGGGGAAATAAGTAATTTTTGCCATGAGGACCCTACTTTATATTTGGATTCACAGATTTAGAACTCAGACTTTGGAGATAAAGAGAAGATATCAGGTTGGGGTGGAATATTCTGTAAAAAAAAATTTAATACAAAGGTTTTGAAATATCTTTTGTAGATAGTGAGCTTATAAAGAACTTTAAAGAAAGGGGTAGCATGAAAAAAATTGTGCTTTAGGACTCCTTTAACTTCAGAGAGAAAAGTGGATTGAGAAAGATAAACCTAAAGCAAAGCCAGAGACTCAGGACAGAACAATAATAAAATCTACGCTAGAGATGACGAAGGCCTGACACCATGCAATTTCCACAGTAATGAAGTAGGAAGGAAAAGTCTTGATACATATTTAATTTCAGGAAACATTTAATTGACTGTTATGACTAGAGAAGCTCTGGAACTGAAAAAAATGGCAGATACAGGGGTAAACATAATGGATTAAACTTTAAGCTTAGTGATTTTAAGTTGTCAAATGTGAAAGTATTCATCCCACAACAAATATATAAGATGGGAGCTCAGGCTGCAGAAAATTCTGATCTAGAAATACAAATGTGGCTCAACACCAAATCCATCAACCAGAAACATCTATCAAGTATAATACAAAGAAGAAGAAAAATATACTTCATAAACTATTCACTCCATATTTATTAGGTATTCATTTCTACAAAACAAATAAGTGCAAGTTAGTGGTATGAAACAAAAATAAGCATTCATAGTCTCCAGTTTCCATAGGCCATTATTCATAGAGGTCATACGGGGATGGCTTCTCTTTGCTGGATGAAGTCAATGGCTCAGCTGTAATACATGAAGGCTGGCCCTGGAATAATCTCATTCATTCACACATTGTCAGAGGATGTTGACTATTACCTGGTGCTTGGCTAAGATTGTTAGGCAGAACACCCACATGTGGCCACTCTATATAACCCGTTCTTTCTCCCAACATGGAAATTATGTTATACGGAAAACTACCCGAGATAAAAAGAAAGAGAGTTATTTGGGAGTCATGTCTCCTTTTATAATCTAGCCTTAGAAATTAAAAAGTGTCATTCTATTGGTTTTAGTTACAAAGGTCCTCCAAGATTCAAAATTAAATCCCACCATTTGATGTAAGAATGTTATTATCACAATGTAAAAAAGCATTCATAAGTGGAGTCCAAAATTTTCATGGAAAGACAGAATAGCTGTCCTATTTAACTGTTTTAACAGTTTGAAAAGGAACAAAGTTAAAGAACACTCACTACCTGTCCTCAAGAATTACCATAAAGCTACAGTAATCATGACAGAGTAATGCTGGCAGAGACTAAAGGAATACTAGAGTGCCCAGAAACTGACCTGCATACCCATGGTCAGCTGATACTTGCAAAAGATGCAAAGGCAACTCAATGAAGAAATAACAGCTCTTTCAACAAATAGTGCTTGATCAATTGGATACACATGTATATAAAATTGCACTTTGATCATACATCATATAATGCACAAAAAGTAATTCAGAATGGATTGTAGATCTAACTCTAAATCGTTAAGTTTTATAGGAGAAAACACAGGAAAGAGTGTTCAGACTTTTGATTAAGTAAAGATTTCTTAGGTACAACAAGAGCACAAACCCATATAAGAAAAAAAGATAAATATGATTTCATCAACATTTGAAAGTTACAATCAGAGATAAGATCAACTTGAAAATTAATGTATTTTTTCCCCTTCAGACACCAATGTACAGTGAAATATATCGTTTAAAAAAATGAAAAGACAAGCCACAGACTAGTTGAAAATAGGATATGGACTTAGACCTGTAATATACAAAGGACTCTCCATACTTCGTAATAAAACAGTTTTAAATTAGGCAAACATGTTGAATGAATGGGCAAAGTACTGAAGAGGATCCCTAGCAACAAGACTTCCACGGTCCTAGTGCAACTGCAAACAGACACTGCCATTTTGTAACACAGTTTGCCAGTTTCTCATAAAGGTAAACATACTCCTTCCATACATCTCAGCGACTGCACTTGCAGGTAGTTGGCCATGAGAAATGAAAACTTAATTACACATAATAACCCTTACAAAAATGTTTATAGCACCTTTATTCATAATCACTAAAAATGGAAATAACCCAAATGTCCTTCAGCTGATGAATGGATAAACAAACCAGTATACTCAGACAATAGAATGCTATTCAGCAATAAATCTAATGAACTAAGAATACACACAAAATGGGTGAATCTCAAATGTAAATGGGTAATTGAAAGAAGCTGGACTCAAAAGGCTTTATAATGCATGATTCCATTTATCTGTCATTCTGGAAAAGTAAAACTAGAGGAACAGAAAACAGATCAGTAGTTTCAGAATCTAGAGATGGGGGAAAGTGATGAATAAAAACAACCCAGGAGTGCCTGAGTGGCTCAGTCAGTTAAGCGTCTGCCTTCAGCTCAGGTCAGGATCCAGGGTCCTGGGATTGAGCCCTGAATCCAAATCCAGCTCTCTGCTCAGCATGGAGCCTGCTTCCCCCCAACCCCACGCCTGCCTCTCTGCCTGCTTGTAATCTCTGTCTGTCAAATAATAAATAAAATCTTTAAGAATTTTTTTTTAAGATTTTATTTATTTATCTGACAGACAGAGATCACAAGTAGGCAGAGAGGCAGGCAGAGAGAGAGGAGGAAGCAGGCTCCCTGCTGAGCAGAGAGCCCCATGCGGGGCTCGATCCCAGACCCTGAGATCATGACCTGGGCCGAAGGCAGAGGCTTCAACCCACTGAGCCACCCAGGCGCCCCTAAATAAAATCTTTAAAAAAAAAAAACAAGAGAACCACTTGAGGCAATTGAACTGTTTTATATCTTGCTTGTGGTGGTGGTTACATGACAGTATATGTTTGTCAAAACTTATAACACTATATAATATAAAGGATTAATTTTATTCTATAAATTATAACACAGTAAAAAAATACAAAACTCCTGGTATCAAAGCAATAATGCCCCAATAATGTAAAAATTAATGATTTAATTTTTAAAATTCCATTCTGTGTAAAGAAAATACTAGTCTTCCTTCACTAAAAATTCAAAAACTGCAATACTTTGCTATATTTGTGTAACACTTTTTAGCTACCAGGGTACTCTTTTTTCTTTATTGCCTTCTATTGCTCTATACCTAATTAACACAAAAGTGGTGTTTTAAAACAACTTATTAGCTCATGGTCCTGTAGGTAAGAAGTTGAATGTACGTCAATGGAATCTCTGCTGAAATCAAAATATTGGTGAGGCTGAATCTGTTCTTGATGACCTGGGATTAGGGGCAGGGGTAGAGGAAAGAACATGCTGCCAACTTCATCCATTTCCTTGATGAACTTGGAATCTTCCTTGAAGCTTTAAAACTGTAGTTTTGGGGTACCTGGGTAGCTCAGTTGGTTAAGCCTCCACCTTCGGCTCAAGTCATGATCTCACAGTCCTGGGAATGAGCCCAGTGTTGGGCTCCCTGCTGAGCAGGGAATCTATTTCTCCCTCTTCCTCTATCCCTCTCCCCCACCCCATCCCCATCCACTCATGCTCATTGCTTTCTCAAATAAATAAATAAATAAATAAATAAACCTTTAAAAAATCCTTGTGGTTTTATCAGTTGTGCCAAATTACTCTTAAGATTAATGAAAGCATATATCTGAAATAAGGACCCAGTTGTGTAAGGCAGAATTCTAAGATAGCTCCCATCATCTCCACATGTTACTCCTGGGATTACTTAGTTTGCAAAAGAAATAGTGCAGATATAATTAAGGTCCCTAATCTTTTGACTCTAAAATGGGAAGATTATCTTCTATACGCTTGACCTTATCAGGTAAGCCCTTTAAAAAATAAAGTGATTTCTCCCGCAGAAAGTAAAAGATTTGCAGTAAGAGAAGGATTCTACCTTCAGTTGCTAACTTGAAGATAGAGGGAGCCACTAGCAAAGGAATGAGAGTAGCTTCTGAGAATTAAGAATAATCCCTATTTATCTTCTTTCCCTCTTGTGTACCCTAATGTATCCACTTGTTATAACTCTTCTGAGAATGGGTTCAATTCTTTCTCTTCAGCAGTTGTTGAGATTTAAGCGATGGTGAGACATGGCAGATCTCCTTGTGCATTATAACCGAGTCTTCCAAACACTGAGCAATCTTTCTGTTTCACACTCCAGTTCTCCTTTGAGGGGGTAAGTGGAAGGATCATTGGGGAGTTATGTTATCTCTCCGATTCTGCTCCTTTCCATTTCTTTCTCTAGCACTCTCCCACTTCCTGCTTTTTGTATATAACTTCCATGTACTTGAAAAATACTCCTAAGAAAGAGGTGGCAGGTAGTTGTAGACTGGGCTTTTGGAACTGTAATTCATCTTGACAGCCTATAAGAAACTACTAAATGTTTGTGGAATGTTGAACTATTTTTTATTTTCCTTTTCCCCATCTATAGCAGATTCTTCTTCTCCTGAGTTGTTAGTAAAATAACAGCTGTAGATCTCTTATGTCTTGAGTTTTATTTAGGATACTTTGAAATTTATGTTCTTTTTTGAGTTTCAAAGATTTGACTTTTTTTTTTAGCTTAGTTAGTTTTTACTTCTTTTTATGGAGAGAGTGACAGGTTTTTCATTTTGCTTTGTTTTCTTTAACTTTTTTCATGACTTTATATATTCTAATCAGAAGTATACAACGCACTGAGACTAAGCTTGAAGTAAAAAGTCAGTAAATAAAATATGTTTTTCAGAAAGACCATACAGAGTTTTTTATTGCTACTAAATAGTAGAATAGGTTAGTAAAAATATTCTGCACACTTACTGAGTGCCTATTCTGTATAAGGCACTGTTATAAGCATCTATATGAATGCATACAGATACTCTTACACTATCCAATGAGGAAAAAGATGCTACACAGTTTTCTCAGTGTAACATGGTTTGTAAGTGGCAGAATCCATAGTTGAACACATGTGGGCTAATTCCTGAGAGCACTTTTGCTACCAAGTTCCTGCTTGATCAACATCTGGAACTGAAACAGTAAATGCATTTCACAGCCAATTCCATAACACTGAACTATGTATTTTTTCTTTTCTGTTGTTTTTACTTATGGAAGTAGTATGTCTTTATTTTTTTAAAGATTTTATTTATTTATTTGACAGACAGAGTTCACAAGTAGGCAGAGAGGCAGGCAGAGAGAGAGGGGGAAGCTGGCTCCCCATCGAGCAAACAGCCCAATGCGGGGCTCGATCCCAGGACCCTGGATCATGACCTGAGCTGAAGGCAGAGGCTTTAACCCACTGAGCCACCCAGGTGCCCCAGAAGTAGTATGTCTTTAAATAGTTAATTATATAAAAATGTATAAGGGCAATCTCAGATAAATACATTATTATCATTTTATGATTCTGTTCCTCTCACAACATTACAAAGTTCAAATATTTAACCACAGTCAACAGAAATCCTGTTAAGCATTTGTGTGTGCCTGCATCCATTACTTTTACCTCACCTCCACTTTCTAATTAAATGTGCATCATGCTTTATACTTATGTTCTTTTCTTCCAACACTGAGTTGCCAATAAAATGTCACACCACTACCATCCCTATAAATTCTAGTTCCAAAGAAGTCATTTTTTAAAGGTCATTTTAGATCTGCCACTCTGGAGAGATGTATCCCCTTTCTCGGAAAAGTCAGATTAAGTAGCCTTCTTTAAAATTATAGTGATCCTATTCCTTTCTTAAATACCATATACAAAACATAGTCAAACAAGCCATTTGAAAAACTTAGATATTTTCATCAGCTTTGAGGCATAATAGTTTCCATTATTTATTATTTCATGATTTATATGAATTCTTATGTAACCTCCTTGATGAAACCCAAACAAAGTTCAAAGTTATATTGAAATATACCATAAACTCCACAACTAGGATGTGTTAATTTGCAGTCAAAGAGATCTGCATCCCTGACCCATTATTTAGATTAGCCAAGATATGGAAGCAGCCCAATTGCCCATCAACAGATGATGGATAAAGAAGATGTGGTATATATAAAAAACAGAATATTACAAAGCTATAAAAAAAAAGAATTAAACCTTGCCTTGTGAGACAGTGTGGATAAACTAGAGGGCATTATGCAGTAAGTGAAATAAGTCAGACAAAGAGAGACAAATACTATACGATTTCATTTACACATGGAATCTAAAAAACAAAATGAATGAACAAACAAAACAGAAACAAACTCGTAGATACAGGAAACAAACTGTTGGTTATCAGGATGGGGAGGAGTTTGGAGGTGGGCAAAATAGCTGAAGGGAATTAAGAAGTACCAGCTTCAAGTTGTAAAATAATTAAGTTATGGTAATGTAATGTACAACATAGGGAATATAGCTGATAATGCTGCCATAACTTTGTATGGTGACAGATGGTAACTAGATATCATGGGGATCGTTTTGTAATGTACAGAAATATAGAATCACTGTAATGTACACCTGAAACTAACAGGATATTGTGTGTCAATTGTTCTCCAATTAAAAAAAGAGAATAATATTTTCCAGTATTAAATCAGAAGTACTAAGATTTTACCAGATAGTCTTATTTTCCTCACTTCAGGTTATAGCTTTAGTTTCAGGGACTACATGAAGGAAAAAGGTTCATTCTTTAACTCTCACTATGCATAGCTTTCGGTAGCCTTGCTTATGAATGAATAATCATTTTATTTTCTAATATTCTTGGGGTTCATTGACATTAATGTACTTTTTTATTTTATTTTTTAAAATATTTTATTTATTTATTTTACAGAGGGAGAGAGAGAGAGTACAAGCAGGAGGAACAGAAGAGGAAGAAACAGGCTCCATGCTCAGGGAGACCCACACGGGGTTGGATCCAACATGACCTGAGCCAAAGACAGTCACTTAACAGACTGATCCCCCAGGTGCCCAGACATTAATGTATTTTATTTTTTTTTTTTTTAAAGATTTTATTTATTTATTTGACAGACAGAGATCACAAGTAGGCAGAGAGGCAGGCAGAGAGAGAGGGGGAAGCAGGCTCCCTGCTGAGCAGAGAACCCAATACAGGGCTCGATCCCAGGACCCTGGGATCATGACCTGAGCCAAAGGCAGAGGCTCAACCCACTGAGCCACCCAGGTGCCCCACATTAATGTATTTTAAACACTTCCAAACTGTAAGCCATTATTTCATCCAAACTACTAATTTCACTGAGGATTCAATAAAGAATGTCACCAAAACTGCTTTAGGTTTACATATTTATGGATGCCTTACATCTAACTTCATATTCTGATCAATTCAAAGGCACTCAAGGCACGTCTTTCTCTGATCAAGTATAACCACTGGGTTTAAACTAAATATATAATGGGGAGAATATATATCTGTGGTCATCAGAATTATACAGTGGTCACTTACGATTCCTGGCCTCTGGTTATTCAAACACTAACATAGACACTGTTGTGAAGAAATTTTGTCAATATAATTAAGGTTACTAATTAGGTATTTGTGTGAAAGATTATCTGGAGGGGCCTAATATAATCACATGAGCTTTACAAGCTGAATTTTCTCCAAGAGGCAGCAACAGAAGTCAGAAAAATTCAAACAAGAGAAGAATCTAATATCTGTTGCTGGCTTTGAAGATGACAGGGGCAGACAAATAAAGAAAAAAGAGACCAGAAAAAAAAAAAAAAAGACTCTTGAATATGGAGAACAAATTGGTGGTTGCTAGGAGAAAGGTGGATGGAGGAATGGGTGAAACAGGCAAAGGGGATTAAGAGTGTATTTGTCTTGATGAGCACTGAGTAATGCATAGAATTGTTGAATCATCATACAGCACAACTGAAACTAGTATAACACTCTGTTAACTAAACTTGAATTTAATAATAATACTACTACTAATAATAACAAAGTACCCAAAATAGCTTTTTTTAAAAAAGGATGGAAGGGGTTGATGCAAGAGCAGAAGAATGCCCTCTAAGTACCAAGAGCAAACTCCTGAAATAGCAAAGAAATGAAATGCATAGTTCCACAACTGCCAGGAGTTGGGATTCTGCCAAAACCTGAATAAAGTGGATTCCTGGAACTGGATTCTTCCCCCAGAACCTCCAGAAATGAGCCCAGCCTTGCTGACACACTGATTTGAGCTCAGTGATATCCTAAGTGGAGAAACCAGTCAGGCCCATTTGGACTTCAGACCCAAGAAACTGTACAATTAAAAATGAGTGTCCTTTAAGCCTGTAAAGTTTTGATAGTTTGTTATGCAGCAAGAGAAAACCAACAAAATATTTAATTCTATCCATGTGACACTGTGGACAACAAGGAACAAAAGAATCACTTTTAAATTTTGTCACTTCTTCCATTAGTTCATTGTAATTTTGTATCCACTGTGTTCTTCTTTTATGATTAGTATTTGGAAAATTTTTATTTTATTACTTCAGAAGTAAAATAGTAAAGTTGAATTATATTGAGCTGGAATGTTCTAGATGCAATGGAATTCATCCTCTATCATCCAGTTTCTATGTTGCATATTAGTGGATCTTTTAAAGCATGCTAACCATTGACCTTATTTATTATGACAATTAGCCCTATAAATCAGAAACTTAGAAATAAATATTTCACTACTAAGTTAAATTATTAAAAATCATTTATTCTCTAAACAGAACCTGTGAAGCGCTAGAGCAGGCACTGGGTCTAAAACGCTGAGCAGAGAAAAACAGGATCCTGAATTTTGTTATTCAATATATAATATTATATACAATAATAATATAAAGTTATTATAAATATAAAATTTATAAAAACCCCTCTGAAACAAATATATACAGTGTGGCAGAAGTATATAATATTAAATTGTTCCTAGTTAAGGGTTTCAGGAAAAAGCTTCCAGGAAGAAATAAATTATTAAGCTGACATTGGTAAGATGAGAAAGAACTATGGTGAAAAAAGTGGGGACATGATTTCACTAAGAGAGAACAACATGTGGCAGGAGAAAGCATGGCTACTTTAAGAAACAGCAAGAGACCATGGGGCTGAACACAGTGGTGAGAACATGCCTGGGAAAAGGGCTTGAGATTTATAAACAGAAGCCTGATCAACAGACACTGGCGTTTTGTTAAGCATTTCAGTATTTATCCTAAACAAAATGAAAGTCATCAAGTTAGAATTGGTGTTGGCAAAATCAATCTGGAATTTTAAAAAATCTGCTTTTGTCTGTGACCTTAAACTATACTGGAAGGGGGTGTTAGAGAAATGAAAGACTGGTAGGAAGGAACTGAAGTATTCTAGGCAAGGGATGACATTCAATTGGACTAAAGGAGTGATGGTGAAACTAAGAAAAAGTTTGAGTTTTAGCAGTACTTAAAAGTAAAATAGATAATGACTTTTTAATAGGTTGAATGTGATCTCTCAAGAAATTCTTCATGGTGATTTCTAGATTTCTTTTTTAAAATGACTGGATATATCATGATGCCCTTTAATGGAACGAGTAACATAGGAGAGAGTCTATCACGAGAGAAAGATTATGAAGTGGTTTGGGATACATTTGATATGCTGTTGAATAAGAAACAACTAAATAACAATTTCAAGTGGTGAGATGGGCATATTGTTAAAAATAAGAGTCAAAAGTTGTAGCAAGGAATCTGGAAGTCATTGACACAGGAATAGTATTTAGGACTGTGTACACAAATGAGGAAACAGAGTCAGGGAGCAGGTTTAAGGAGATATGAGAACTTGGGCTTGCTGGTGACATAGTCCCCATGTTTAATGACAGAATAAAGGATGAGACATAATAGATTTACCAAATCTCTGGAGAAAATTCAGGAGATAGTGGAGTCATAGAAATCAAAGAAAGATCACATTTTGGAAAGAAGCAGGAGATCAACTCAACATACTGCTGAGAGTTCAAGTGAGATGAAAAATAAAGCAGGGCATGAAATAACAAAGAGACAGTCACGGATGGTCACAGAAAAAGCAGTGTTCTGTAAGGTCATGATGGGAAATCATAGAGGATAAGTTGAGTGTTTGTGGAAAAAGAAAAGTTTCAGTGAACACTGACTATTTTCAGTAGCTGGTTATAAAGGTCTGCATAAAAGCTGGGTAGTAGCTGCGTGAAATTTGTGGTTAAAAATTATTCTCCTTTCCTCTTTTTTTTCCAAGGTAAGTAAGAATTCAAAAATATTCAAGGTTTCTGGAAAGATTCTAGGGATCCCACTAAAAAGGAGATATTGAATAAAGAGAATAATGATGTAAGGGTCCAAGATATAAATTAAGAGTTCATTCTTTTGCATATGATTATACCATTTATTGGAAAGACAGAGACCATTTACTAGAAAGATCAATTGATCATATATGTGCAGTCTTTCTGGGCTATTGTTTTCCATTAGTCTCTGTGTCTATTTTTCATGCTAGTACCATACCACTCTGATTACTGTAGCTTTGTAATATATTTTGAAATCAGGCTGTGTGATGTCTCCAGTTCTGTTCTTTCTCAAGATTGCATTGAATATTTGGGGTCTTTTGTGGTTTCCTATGATTTTAGAATAATTTTATTTCTATAAAGAGTGACAGTGGGATTTTGGTAGGGTTTACATTGAATCTGTAGATCACTTTAGGTAGCATGCACATTTTAAGAATACTAATTCTTCTAATCTATGAACATGGAGTATCTTTCCATTTATTTGTGTCTGCTTTAATTTCTTTTATCAGTGCTCTATGATTTTCAGTGTACAAATCTTTCCCCTCCTTGGTTAGGTCTATTTCTAAGCATTTTATTCTTGAGGTTATGGTGATAGTTTTTATTGTTATTGTATTCCCTCTACTACTATTGTTTTCTTAATTTCCTTTTCAGATACCTTGTTGTCTGTGTATAAAAACACAATTGTTTTTTGCATGTTTATTTTTGTATCTTATAACTTTGCTAAATTCCTTTATTCTAACAATTTTATTATGGAGTCTTAGGGATTTCTGGGCTTTTCACTACATAGTAGCCTCAGGAGGTCACACTTCACCTGTTAGCTGCTTTCCAAAACAGATCAAGGCAGAAGTTCCACAGGCAATGCTTAGAATGAGCACGGTGTCACTTACACTGTGCTCTATTAGTCAGTTGTTGGCTATCCCAGATTCAAGGAAAAGGGAAATAGATCTCATGCCTTTGATGAGTGTTAAGGAAGTTTCTGCCATTTTTTTAATCTGCCACAAGAGGGTAAGAACTTGTCTTATGTCTTGTATAGCTATCAGGTAGAAGAACGAAGATCCATGCCAAGGTTCTTTGACTTCAGATCCACTGTTCTCAATATTGTACACATCTAGGAAATATTTCCCATCAGAGACAATGTTTTCAGACTGGATTGCAGAGAATTGTATATATACTTGGAGGAGGGCTAGTTTTTCAGCAACAATGCTGTCTTTGAAGATGGAGAAGGGTCTAGGAACTATGGAATGTGGGAGACTAGGAGGAGGTGGACAAGTAGAGAAAGGAATTCTTCCTTAGGACCTCCAAAAGATAATGGAGTCCTGCCAAAATACCTTTATTTAACCCAGTGATATCTCCTTCAGGCTTCTGTCCTCCAGAACTGTAAGTGATAAATTTGTGTTGTCTTAAGCCACTAAACTTGTAATAATTTGTTACAGCATCAAAAGAAAATCAGTGCTAAACATCCATACTTAACTAGTACTCTAATTTTTCACAAGAATGGGATTGCTGGGCCAGAGTAATTTTAATTTTTTTACTACTTTCTTAGACTTTGCTTCCAACAAACTTTCAAGATTCCTGGCTGAACTATTTCCCTAAAGAATTGTGCTGAAAGAACTAGAAGGCCATATGCCCATCACTGACATTATAAAAAATGTTCCAGAAGATCTGAAAATGATAGAGTATGACTGAAATGAGAACTCCCACTTCTGAGTCAGCATTTTAGACAACTGTTGACTGACTTATGTTAGGCATATGAGAATTCACTGCTTTCGGGAAAGAAAAAAATCACTATCCTTGTAAGGTATTTGAGAATATTGATGTATTTTAATAAAATTGTAAAAAACACAATTGTTTATATGTTTTGACATAATAAATTTTAAGAAACTCAAATCTCAAATTTTATTTACTTTAAAATGTGAAAATACCTCAATTACCATAATACATGTACTATTATACAATTTTAGAGTGGTGCTGTTTTTTTTAACAATAATCAATATCTACAAATGATTGTCTTTTGAGTATTTATCATGTTCCTAAAAATAAAATGTGAAATACATCTACTTTGCACAAGTAAAAATTGTGTGCTTTACAACATGAAATTAAAAATGAAAAGTACTTTTTTTTTACATTGTGGATTTCATTAGGAAATTAAGAAATTAAGAGAAATTAAGGAAATTAAGAGGAACACCAAGAATTCTTCACTACTATGGCATTTTTTTTTAATCTTCCATAAAGTGAAAGTTATATCTTTATTTCACCCACCCATTTTGAGATTTACATAATACAACTTATGTCTTTCTTCTATATTTATACCAATAAGCAGATTATTGTTTTGTGACAATTAAAGTTAAAACACTGTATACTGCTCTCCCTCAAAAATTTCTTTACTTGTACACAAAGAGCAATGCTAATCATTCTCTTGTAGGGTATTTTTTTTCCCAACCCCAAGATGAACTGATTAAGTTTCCCAATTCATGGATTTCTCCTTCCATTTTGGCTCAGTGGGTTAAAGCCTCTGCTTTCGGCTCAGGTCATGATCCCAGGGTCCTGGGATGGAGCCCCACATCGGGCTCTCTGCTCCGTGTAGAGCCTGCTTCCTCCTCTCTCTCCCTGTCTGCCTCTCTTGCCTACTTGTAATCTCTGTCCGTCAAATAAATTAAAAAAAAAAAAAAGATTAAGATTAACATATGCTATTTTTCTTATTTTTACATGATTTCATGTTTTTTTCTTTTTGCATTCTTGCCTTGCCTACCATAAAATGGATCATTCAGTAAATGTAGCTGTTGTGGAACTCGATAACTATGCCTCCCATCACAAAATGTATCCATTCCTCCTGAGTAAAATTTTAAATAAGTAGATGAAGGCACACAAACTATATATAATATTCCATGCCCAGGAAAACTTTAATGTATTTTGCTGTTTACATTTAATAAACTTAGCTTTCATCTTCTTGCTTCTATCCAATTTGGCAACACCCTCTTACCTGAATGTAATAGATCCTTTATCAGCTAGATTTTTCTTTTTATTGCCACTGGTTCATAGTCTAAGATCTCTTTTGTGAATTAAATATGCAATTTTATAATTCAGGCATGCTAGATATATATTAGGAATTGATATAGGTTAAATAATGATCATATATAATTGTAATTATATATAATGTGTGTGCATTATTGTTTCTTAATGGGACATTACCATTAAATTATGAAACTTTCTACACAGTTTGATCTATCTTTTAAACAAAAGGTAGTAATAAGCACTCACTATTTAAACAATAAAATGATATCAGGCTTTATTCCTGTTACTAATAACAACTAGAGTTACAGCATATCATATATGTGTATATCCTGAATATCTAGGATCCAAAAAAAAAAAAAAGTTGGCCTAAATATTTCTGTATAAAGACTTTAAGAGTAAAGGAAAAAGTAATGGATTCATTCATTCAAAAATATTTAGTATTAAATGCAAACTTTAGTTGGCAGAAAAAGAAATAAAATGTGAGGACCTTTGTTTTGGGGAAGGAGTTTTACACAACAGATAACAGAAAATCTTTGATACAGGTAGAGCTAAAAGTTTGCCTCACAATCTGAGGAAGATGATTATGTAGTTTTACAGTGTCTCCAGAGAAAACCAATAAGCAGGAAACAGGAAGCAGCAGATTAAATTATTCTGATCATGCAGATTAAATGAATAGAGTATTTTAGGTATTAAAGCATAGTAGTTTCCATGGACACCTGATTTAATGACTGACTGGATATGAAAACTTTATCTCAAAATCCTTAAGTTACAGGTTTAACAGAGTTCTGATTGATGCTTCAGTTTCCAAATTTGTCTACTTTATTTCTTTAAAATACAAATAAATAATTGGGGAAGATTTTGACATTGATTTATGTACTTTAATTTTGTGTTATTAACTGTATGCATGGTGTTATTAGATAATTGAACTTTAATTTTGTGTTTTTAACTGTATGTATGACTTGTTATTAGATAATTGAACTTCTCAACACATCACTGAAATTAGTATTGGAGCCATAAAATACCACAATATTTGGTGCTAAAATCAAATATAAGCCTTTTGAAATATTTGTACATAGTTTGTCTTCTTACATTAATTCAGAACTCCTTCATTCTTAAATGTTACTGTTCTAAATCGATATATTCAATTAAATATGAGGAAAAAATCTGACATTCAAGAAGATTACTCCTTTCTTTTTAATGCCAGAGATGAAGGCATGGTTACTATTTTTTTGATTACTCTTTAAATATAAAAAAGAATTTATTATTTAGAGTTAATATTTTTTTGTTTGTTTGTTTGTTTTTTAAGTCATCTCTACATCCAACCTGGGGCTTGAACTCACGATCCTGAGATTAAGAGTTGCATGCTCTACTGACTGAGCCAATTCACCCCTAGAGTTAATATTTTCATACAATTAAAGTAATATAAGAACACCTGGATGGCTCAGTTGGTTAAGTGTTTGCCTGCGGCTCAGGTCACAATCCCATAGTCCTGGGATGAAGCCCGACATCGGGCTCTCTGTTCAGTGGAGAACCTGCTTCTCCCTCTGCCATTCCCCCTGCTTGTGCTCTCTCTCTTGCTTTCTGTCAAATAAATAAATAAAATATATTTTTTAAAAAAAGTAATATAGATATTTACTTATTTATTTTAGCTAAAAGCTACCTTGGCATCAAATACAACTATATTTTCTACAAGGTGAAAAAAATATCAAGGCTCAGTGAGATTCTTTGACTTGCCCAAGGTTAACAAACAAATATTTACAAAGAATTTATTTAACTTTATCTCATTACTTTTGTATGTGAATCTTATTTTAAGCAAATTTAATATAAGAAGTACTGAAAGAATAATGAGTTTAGAGAATTGGTATCTACTCTAGAATGTATGTGTATGTGTGTGTGTGCATTTAAAATTGAATTTAGTGTGCACCCAACTTTTCAGGCACCCAAATTTTATTTCCTTCAGGTACATCTCTTTCAATCAGACCCTTTTTTTAAAAACTAATTTCATAGCTTACTGAAACATGAATATTATATATTTCTAACATTTATAAATAACTCTACAGAATCTGATGTCATTCTATTTTATTGTAATTTATTAACCTTTTAATAAATATTTTATGGACTTTTTAATTCCAAAGCTAGCAGAGTGTGAGAGTTTGTGTGTGTGTATGTTTAGAAAAAGCAGTGTGCATATTTCACATGGGCATTCAGCATTTGCATTTTAGGTAACATTGACTAAAGAATGCAGAATCATGAGTAAGCACACACTAATCTTTAATCAAATTTTTTATAAAACTCAGAGCAAATATTTAGATGTCAGCCTCAAAGAACCCAGGACTGTTAGAAAGCAAGCTCTCCAGAATCCTAACCTTGTAAAACTGAGAATTCACAGTCAGGAGAAAATGAGAAACACATTTAGGAATGAAATCAAGCTCCATTTTTTGGTTCGTAATTTTTGAGACAAAAACAAAAGGTCATCCAAATGTGGTTCATGGGTGAAAAAGAAAATGAGAGGCAACATCAAATAACTTAGCTGGTATCTGGAGGAATAAGCTGGTATCTGGAGATAGCATCATACTAGCCAAGAATGAAAGCTACATTACTATGTTACATTTTCCAGTGTCCAATTATTTAAGCACTTAACATTTAAGAGACTAAAATTTTAAATAAAGTTTTAAATTGTGCAGAATAATGAACAGAATGACAATACAAAAACTCCAAAGAAAACCACCACCACAAAACCTCAAACACAAAGTTAGTATATGGTCTTTGCATTAAGGAAGACGATTCATGCCAATTATTTGCTATTCTAAAGAGTCTGTCATTTTTGATGCATTAAACATGCCATAAAATATTCAGTTTGAATTAGTAAAATGCATAATCTCTTTCAGCTGTATTGGCATTTATTTATTCTTTTGTATTTTTATTCGAATTATTCAAATCTAAGTTTTCAAAAGATGGCGACTCTGATTCATTGCATTCATAAATAGAATCTTGCACAGTTCACTGACTATTGTAGGTTCTTAAAAACTACTGAATAAAAGAACTAATGAATGAATACTCACATTATCGCCACAATATATTGGGGTAATAGAACACTTACAGAGTGAATGATAATGAGCCATCATTTTCCCACTACCTCCCTCTGGAAATGGGGGATGAACTTTGCTACAAAATGGGAAGTTTGGAATTCTGTAGATAAATGCAGAGTTATCCACAAAGTCCAATGCCATTTTGATAATGAGCTAGCATCAGGTATGTATATGCTGGGTAATATAATACTGACCAGAGAAGGCCAAAAAGGGGGACATTAACAGCAAACCAAGATCTCAAACTTGACATCCCTGCAAGGAAATAGTCAAGCATCCCTGATAATGTCGGGTAGAGAGCTTTCCTCTGCAGCAAGTCGCTGCACATATGGGCCTATTGTGCTGGTCGCTGCCTCATGCTTTCGAATGAAAACGTGCCAGCACGCAGAATATGGCTGCAGGATGAAGCAGCTGATACTGGGAGAGTGGCCAGAGGGAAATAAAATCTCCCTCATGGGAACAATTGTTAGTACAGTCTCGGATGTATAAAGAAAGAACTGCCTTGCTAAAACTTTTCTTAGAGCCCAGCTCTTGCCATTTCCCTATAAATGTAACTTTCTACATTAAGTGTGTATTTACACACTAAACAACACCTTTAATTACGTGCTAGTCAGTTTTTCTTCTGAGACAAAGAAAAGAAGATGCAAACTGACCAGGCTTCTCCTGCAAATTCTACCCATGAAGAAAAAAACAAGTCTTTGTTAAAGAATATGTGCCTTTAGGATTGTTATCTAAACACTGTGTATGGGGTGCCTGGGTGGCTCAGTCCTTAAGTGTCTGCCTTCTGCAGGTCATGATCCCAAGGTCCTGGGATGGAGCCAGGCGTCGAGCTCCCCATCAGGCTCCCTGCTCCGTGGGGAGTCTGCTTCTCCCTCTCCCATTCCCTCTGCTGTGTTCCCTCTTTCACTGTGTCTCTCTGTCAAATAAAAAAATAAAATCTTAAAAAATAAATAAATAGGGGCATCTGGGTAGCTCAGTCGTTAAGTGTCTGCCTTCAGCTCAGGTCATGATCCCAGGGTCCTGGGATCGAGCCCTGCATCGGGCTCCCTGCTAGGCAGGAAGCCCTCTTCTCCCTCTCCCACTCCCCCTGCTTGTGTTCCCCTCTCTCACTGTGTCTCTTTCTGTCAAATAAATAAAATCTTAAATAAATAAATAAATACTGTGTATGCTTGAAGTACCTGTGTTCTTCTAATTGCTGACTCTGGTAAAATGCTCTCATTAAAAAAAATAATAATAATGCAGCATGGTGACAGATGTAGAGAATTTAAATTTGGGTTTTTTAAAAAATATTTTATTTAGTTGAGACAGAGAAAGAGGGAGTGAGCAGGAGCAGAGGGGCAGAGGGAAAAGGATCAGGAGAGGGAGAAGCTCCCTGCTTAGCTTCTGGTTGATGATGGGGCCCATCCCAGGATGGAGCTCTTCTGGTTGATGATGGGGCTCATCCCAGGACCCTGAGATCATGACCTGAGCCAAAGGCAGATGAACTGAGCTGCCCAGGCATCCCTACATTTGTTTTTGACCTTCAACCTCTAATTAGGGCCAAGATGCTGTTTGTGACTCAACACATTGATATTAATGGGATGCAAGGTCCTTGCCCTCAGAAAGCAGCTTATCAATGTGACAAGTACAGGCAAATAGGCCTGATGGGCCATTTGCAGTGGGAAAGAAACATTACAAGCATCGTAGTCAGCCTTCCCCTGGGAAATGAATTCAGGGCAATGCACACCTCTCCTGAGAAAAACTTCAATAAGTGGGAGAAGGCTAATGTTCACTCTCACCTAATTGCCACATAAGAGGCCTTTTTGATTTGGAATCTACACGTGACTATCATTCCAAACTGTCTTAGGCAATGTCTTGTTACTTTACACAGCTCTCCAAGACTACACATGACTCATTAAAGAGGGGCAGAGTCTTGCCTGAGACTAGTTATAGTTATCATTGTAAATAAATTACTATAGGCAATGAAAAAAGTCATGCAAGTCATGCAGGTTTGCTTCCACTTAAATACATATGAATCAATGGTTTGATGTGTATTCTTTCATTCAAACATAGAAACACTGATATGAGTAAAGGAATTATTTCCTTTATCAATGAAGCATTTAAAGCATGCTATCATGAAATACAAATCCATGAGGGAATTTAAGTCATGCAGATGACTAACCTACAACCATATTCCATGTTCCTTTAGCTTCTAGGTTCTGCAAGAGTAACACGCTCGGACTTTGAAATAAATATTTCACACAAACATAATATAGATATGAATATCTTCTGCCGCCATGCAACTGACTACATTACAGACTTATTTTGAATAAAATAAAACTCATTATGAATGTTTGTCACTTCTAACTCAGCTACTATAAATAAACATAAACAATTCTGCTTTAAAAAAAAAAAGTTTCCAAATCTGGTCTGTAAAATAACACATAAAATTGCTTGGGACACAAAATAAAAAGAGCAAATATGTCCCATCAGCATATGGCAAAAAATTCAATTAAAGACAGTGGCTAAATTTTTTTCAAAGCAATAAATTCAGTCCCTGACTCCAAGTTTTAAATTTGCTAATATTTCCCAGTATCATTTAATTAACATACACCATATACCACCTTCTACTGATCTATTTGATTAAGCCTCACTGATTTCATAATTCATTATAAATTAACATAATAAATTCTAAATCTAAATGACACTGAACAATTTACTAGGACCTCTGTACACATGAATTATATCATTTCATCTTTAGAATGGCCATGTGACAAAATCATGTATGTGAATTTTGATTATAGAAATAGAACTCTATGGACTAAACCTCTCAATCTTTATACCCCAGTCACAACTTCTCCTCCTACACACACACACACACACACACACACACACACGTACAGAACAGATAAAAATGAAAAAGTCTTTCAAGCTTAAAAAACCACCACCGATTTTCTCACTTTTGTAGTAAAGCTTTTTAATCCAAATTTTGATAGCCTTTCAAACAATTTATGAAATCAGGGATCAGTTACAAGCCTCACACCAGGTGCTATCAAGGCAGGAACAGGAAGGACAATGAGAAGAACACAGCATGACTACAAGCTCCCTGTCTGCAATGGAGAGAATTTCAGCATCAGGAGAGGGAACAGGGCCCTCCCTGCACCTTAGGTTAAGTGGAAGCCAGACAGAAAGAGCCATGCCCTTTCTATCTGGACAGCAAACATAAAGGACTTGAGTCCCTAACTGAGTGATCTATTTACAGACAGAGTAGTTGAGAAATATTTGAAATATTACATAGTGTTCCTTAGGAATCTCTTAGACAAGCATTTTCATTTGCTTCAGTCTAAATATTAGACTCTCCTTTAAACAGATGTCTCTATAATTTACTGATTTTCCTGAATGCCGTGAGGAAAATTTATTGAAACTTCTCATGATTCCAGTCCCTCATCTTAAGTGTTTATCAGAAAACTTTTGTCATTAATAGTCACTCCTTCTTACATGTTTGTTCTGATAAGTGTAATAGGAAGCACTATGGTTATATAATGAATTCTTGCTCTTTTTGAAAGCTATGATGGCATAAATTCTGATAAACAAAAAGTTGATTTTTTAAGTCGGGCAGAAACCTGTTTGTTCTCTGATTATCATACATTGTATAGATACCTATAACTTCTGACAAAGTGAAATTCCTTCATCTGGAAGCTGGGCAAGAATGTTCAATACCAAATATCTCTTAAAAGCTACTGATAAGTGCTCTAGAAAGATTTTCATCCAGAAACCTAAGTAGATCATTAAAATATTTGGGGTCTCCTACAGTTAGTATACAGTGTAGATTAAGCAGTCAGTCTACCCCATAGGATTTACATGTTGATTAATGTGGCAACTTTATTGATTCAAACCAAATACTGGATCCACAGGGAAGAGACAGCAAACTATCCACTAGAAATCATTTCTCCCTTCTTCCATTTGGAAATAAAAATCTCCTGCCTCTGAGTTTCAGTTGGACACTTGACAGTACTGCTATAATCTACATTTTTCCAGCTTCCCTTCCACTAGCTGTAGTCCTATGACTAAGTTTTGAACAACAGAATGTGAGCAGAAATAACATGTACATATTTAGGTTCATATCTGTATGCGGAAAGTGATTATCTTCTCTTTTTTTTTTTCTTTCCTTACAGGAAGTGGTAATAACTAGAGAAACTAGTTATTTGCTCAGACATAGAAGCCACAAAGAAGATGGAAGATGGAAAAACATTCGCCCAGTCTGGATGCCTGAATGACTATGTGGGTCAAAGTTACCAATTCACCCCAGAGCACTTGTTTACCTTCGGACTCTTACATGAAGGAGGAATAAAATTCTGTCTTGTTTAACCACAGTATCATTGGGTCTCTTTGGAATGGCAGCCTTGTTAACTAATATACTGCCCTAACTTTGTTTAATAAAAACATTTTCTGAAGTCTTTTAAAATCAGAATTTTTATCATCATAATCAATACTCCTTTGTCACATATGCAAATTTAACAAGTTGAAACAAGAGTATGGATACAATATTATACATGTAGTAAAGACACATAGCACTAGCTTATCAAATATTTTATAACATTAAATTATTTTAAAACATTCTTTAGTATTACCTTGTATATGATATTTATAATTAGAAGTCCTTCAAATACATCTCTCAGTGAAGTCTGATATTTTCATGGCAGACTGCACACCTACTCAAGAAAATCACTATCACAGAATATAATAAATTTTTAATAAAATTACATCTGTAGTAAGCAGAATGATATAGTCAACAGAATCTACACATAAAAGGGTAAAAGAACTAACAACTAGTATTCATGGAATGCCATCTTTGTCTAAGCATCCCTCATAGTCTATTTTATATTATTCTAAAAAAATCCTTACATATCTTGAAATATCTTGAAATATGCAAGGATTTTTTTTAGAATAATATAAAATAGACTATGAGGGATGCTTAGACAGAGATGGCATTCCATGAATACTAGTTGTTAGTTCTTTTACCCTTTTATGTGTAGATTCTGTTGACCATATCATTCTGCTTACTACAGATGTAATTTTATTAAAAATTCATTATATTCTGTGATAGTGATTTTCTTTCAGGATATGTCTCCAAAGGCAAAGGAAACAAAAGCCAAAATAAACTTTTGGGACTTCATCAAAATCAAAAGCTTCTGCACAGCAAAGGAAACAGTCAACAAAACAAAGAGGCAACCCACGGAATGGGAGAAGATATTTGCAAATGACAGTACAGACAAAAGGTTGATATCCAGGATCTATAAAGAACACCTCAAACTCAACACACACAAAACAGATAATCATATCAAAAAATGGGCAGAAGATATGAACAGACACTTCTCCAATGAAGACATACAAATGGCTATCAGACACATGAAAAAATGTTCATCATCACTAACCATCAGGGAGATTCAAATTAAAACCACATTGAGATATCACCTTACACCAGTTAGAATGGCCAAAATTAGCAAGACAGGAAACAACATGTGTTGGAGGGGATTTGGAGAAAGGGGAACCCTCTTTCACTGTTGGTGGGAATGCAAGTTGGTGCAGCCTCTTTGGAGAACAGTGTGGAGATTCCTCAAGAAATTAAAAATAGAACTTCCCTATGACCCTGCCATTGCACTACTGGGTATTTACCCCAAAGATACAGATGTAGTGAAAAGAAGGGCCATCTGTACCCCAATGTTTATAGCAGCAATGGCCACGGTTGCCAAACTGTGGAAAGAACCAAGATGCCCTTCAACAGACGAATGGATAAGGAAGATGTGGTCCATATACACTATGGAGTATTATGCCTCCATTAGAAAGGATGAATACCCAACTTTTGTATCAACATGGACGGGACTGGAAGCGATTATGCTAAGTGAAATAAGTCAAGCAGAGAGAGTCAATTATCATATGGTTTCATTTATTTGTGGAGCATAACAAATAGCATGGAGGACACGGGGAGTTAGGAGAAGGCATTTGGGGGAAATTGGAAGGGGAGGTGAACAATGAGAGACTATGGACTCTGAAAAACAATCTGAAGGGTTTGAAGAGGTGGGGGGTGGGAGGTTGGGGGAACTAGGTGGTGGGTATTAGAGAGGGCACGGATTGCATGGAGCACTGGGTGTGGTACAAAAACAATAAATACTGTTATGCTGAAAATAAATTTAAAAAAATTAAAAAAAATAAATACATAAATAAATATAAAAAAAATCCTTACAAAGTTTCTATTATCACTACCTTCTGTTTCTGCATACCTCTCAGATATGAATAGCTGCCTTTCTTTCTCAACCCTTATCTTTGTCCCAAAGACTGCTCTTAGAGTAGAACATCTCCTCAACTGGTGACAGCCTGGGCAACTCCATAGTCCATGCCTTCCCCTCTTCCTCAGAAGAGAATAAAACTGAACTGGAAGTTGAAGGAGGCGTTTTTTTTTTTCATGTGCTCAATGATCGTGCATTATCTGTAGCAAGCTAGTCTAACCTGCATTAGAGGGGTTCCTTGGATGATCAGGAGACAACTTTCTCTGGGATAAATATAGTGGGTATATATTTGAGTCTCAATTTCATCTAGATCATGATTAATAAAGCCACAGCTCAGCAAGGGAAGTTATGGAAAAGTCCATGTGGTTTTAAATCAAAAGTAATCATGTTGGGGTACTTGAGTAGGTCGGCTGGTTAAGTGACCAACTCTCAATTTTGGTTTGGGTCATGGTCTCAGCATTGTGAGATCAAGCCCCAAGTCAGGCTCCATGCTGGGTGTGAAGCCTGCTTAAATTCTCCCTCGTCCTCTGCCCCTCCCCACTCCCATTCATGTTCTCTCTAAAAAAAAAAAAAAAAAAAAAATAGAGAGAAAGAGAGAGAAAGGAAGAAAGAAAGAATCATGTTATTTATGAATAAGTATCTTTGAGAAGCACTCAATAATCTTGATTCTGGAAAGAGTTTAAGGGTGAACTCTCAAGGGGTTGGGTAAAGTCACTAGGCTTATCCTTCATAGCACAGAAAACCTTTTCCCCACAATCCTTTATCACCATAGTCTTCAAGTAGGTAGATACAGTAGTTACTTGGGAGAAGAGTCAGTTAAGTCATTTTTATAAAATCTGAGAAAGTCTATATTCCCCCAAAATAATGATCTCTGTGCCACAACTTGAGGTTCTACCTACTAGAGCATTACTGAGTAATAGGAAAAATCTCAGTAAATATAGGTTATGTAGTAAATCCATGAAAATTGATTCTGAAAAACATTCAGATTTTACAATATAAGATGATTTTTTAAAATATCCATTCACCCAAATAAGAATGTGACTATAAGCCTTTGGATAATAACTACTTCATACTCATACTGGGTGTTTATATGTCACACACACACAGAGAAAGGCAGAGGGTTTGAGGTTTTTTCTTTTTCCCTTTTACTTGTTAAAGGTCACATACTGTCACAAATCTCAACATCTAGTTACTAGCTGCAGGCTCGATATTTGTAAACTAACTTTCACAAATAATATGCAATGGTTTCCTTGGGGTCATCATTAACCTTTAAGTAATATTTCCATGAATTTTATTGGTACTCATATAGAATGGTTATTTCAAACTTTTAAACCAGAATTCTTGTTCAGAGGAACCAAGATTATTGCATTGCATAATATTTGGCTACATTTTTTCTAACACTTATTTTTAAAGAAATCAATAAAATATTACTATATGCCACCAAAGGGATCAAGAAAATGAATGAAATCCATGTTTTACTATATTGAGAAGTTTATATTTCCAACAGTAAAAAGAGAAATTCAAGGATATATTTGATGAAAACTGTAGATCCGGTAATATTTTGCTTTTAAGAGCTGAAAACACACTAATTTTTTTAAAGATTTTATTTATTTATTTGACAGACAGACAATGAGAGAGAGCATGAGAGGGGAGAAGGTCAGATGGAGAAGCAGACTCACTGTGGAGCTGGAAGCCCGATGTGGGACTCAATCCCAGGACTCTGGGATCATGACCTGAGCCCAAGGTAGTTGCTTAACCAATTGAGCCGCCCAGTTGCCCCCACAATAATTATTTTTAAAGGAGATATTTTGTAGGTAAATTTTAATTCCTTTGGGTCTTTACCAGTCATACAGATAACACTATTGCTAAAAAATGGAGACTTCATGTAATAGTGCAAGAACTCTATGCTTAAGATATACACAGGTTTTGATGTCAATCGTCACCTTTTTTGTGATTGTTGGGGTATAAGCAGAATCATATTTTGCACAATTTTAACAACAGTTGATCCTGATACATCAGGAGATGAACAAATTAGCATCACTCGTCATTCATCATTTACAGATGGGCCTTTCTTTCTAGAGAACTGCTTATATTTTTATACTAGCAATAACGAAATATTATTGCTTTGGATAATATTGCATTCATCTTCTGCCAATTCCCTAGTACACTGCCTAGTACAAACCTGTTTTATATTCTTATATATTGAATAAATTATTACTTTCTCACCAAAGCATATATTTTGAGATCAAAACTATCTGGGGACATATATATACATATACATACAAATGGATTCTTAAAATTACTAATAGATATCTGCTAAAAATATTTATGATGGTATAACCATCCAGTGTTCTATCATTCTGGTTATTTCTTACTACAGTAAAAACCACCTCTAAATATACTGACTTAAAAAAAAAAAAAGTTTTATTCAGCTCAAAAATCTGAAATAGGGCAGACTCTCTTCAGGGCATCCCATCGCTGAAGAAATCACTAGGGGAGGCTCAAATGGACCTGAATAATCTACTCCCAAGATGGTGCATCCACAGTTAGCAAGCTGGTGCTGAGATGTGACTGGGATCTCATTCAGAGCTGTTTACAGTGGCCATGTTTCTTCCACGTTGGTCTCTCCACATGGATGACTGGACTTCTTTAGAAACTGGTGGCTGAGCTCTAAGAGTGAGTATTCTAAGAGACAGCAAGTGGAAGCTTCCAGACTCTTAATATCTAGATTTCAAGGATTTGGCACACAATCACCTACACCTTTTATTGCTTTTACTGGTCAAAGCAATCACTGTGCCTTTCCATACTCAATGGAGTAGACCTAAATTTCTTCGTAGAAAAAGTTAATTTGCAGCTATCTTTAATCCAGCAGAAACCACCATCTAGCCATATGTTATTTACATTGTTCTCTTGTACAAAATACAGTCACCATTCCCAAGGCCCGCCAAGTCTCATATTAGTATGATAGTGTCTCAAAACCCTATGTCTCATCATTTATATTGTGTGTAGATGAGGCTGTTTGCCGTTACAATTACTCTCAATCTACAGTTCTCTGAAATTCAATTAAATTAAAAGTCTGTTCTACATGCTAAAATAATACATAAAAAAACCCTTTGCATATTTGTTATCTCATACATTTTAACAAATAATATGAAATTATGATTCTCATAAGCAAAGTATTATACATTTTAGGAAATTTAATATTAGTCTGCTATTTTACTGTTTCTTTAAATGTATTTTAAACACATATAAAACAGAAGACAGTGCACCATTCAAAAAATGTATGCTTGCCCTGGGGCACCTGGGTGGCTCAGTGGGTTAAGGCCTCTGCCTTCGGCTCAGGTCATGATCCCAGGGCCCTGGGATCGAGTCCTGCATCCGGCTCTCTGCTCAGCGGGGAGCCTGCTTCCCGCCCGCCCCCCCCCCGCCTGCCTCTCTGCCTACTTGTGATCTCTGTCTGTCAAATAAATAAATAAAATCTTTAAAAAAAAAATGTATGCTTGCCCTAATATAATGCTTAGCCCAGGGAAAACAACAGAAAAAAGACAGAGCAGGCCCCTGCCTTTAGGTTACTTACAGCTTTCTAAAGAATATGAAAAATAAACAATTAAACAGTTATAGATTGTGAAAGTACCCTGGAGAAAACAACTTTCTTTAACAAGGTCAGAGAAGGTCTTTCTAAGAAAGACACTTAAGCTTGATGGAGACTTGAAGGAGAAATGGGCAACTATGAGAGTATAAGATGTTACTGCAGGCAGAAGAAATAGAAATAGCATAAGCTTAAGGAGAGAATGGTTTACTGAATTACTGGACCTATCAGAATGCTTGTATTGCTGAATCAAAGGGAATAAAGGGTAATAAGAGAAGTAGTAGGTGGGGTAGGCAGAAGACATTTTTAGCATATCAGAAGTATGGATTTCTCATTTTATTCTAATGGCAATGTAAAACAACTGGAGGATTTTAAGCTGATAAGTGAGAAAACAGGATTTAGAATCTCTCTACTTCCATATTAGAGAACTGACTGTAGATGGAGAGAATAGAGAAGGAAATCAATTAAGAAAAATTTCTAGCCGCCCAAAGGCAGGAAAAACAATAATATGGACAAAGTTTATCACAAGAAACTAAGAAGTAAAAGAAAATTCAAGGAACATTTTGGAAGTAAGACTGAAAACATATGGTGATGAATTAGTTATAAGGTTTTAAAGGGAAAAAGAGGAAAGAGATGATTCCTGGGGATTGTTTTGTTTGTTTCACCAACAAGGTGGATTATAGGGCCTTACTTACTAAATGAAGAAGACCCGGGGAGAAACATTTAGTGGAGAAAGCATATGAATCCAATAATTCTGTGTTAGACAAGAATAATTAAGTACTCAATTAGAGCTAAAATTTAGGCAATTGAATCTAGAAGTCCAAAGCTCAAATGGAAGGACAGGTCTAGGGAGACAAATTACATAGTCAGCATTGTGTAGGAAATATTAAGCTCACTTAATTGAATGAGAAAGTTTAAGGAGATTTTATAAATAGGAGTGGAAAAAACCCAGGTGTAAGCCATGAGGTGCAAATATTTAGGGGCCATATAAGGGACACTTAACACAAAACGGCAAACAAAAAACCATCAGGTATTATAGAAGTCAAAAAAAGAAAAGTGTATCAAGAAGGAAGTCCACTGTGTGGAATATTGTGAACAGCTGAGTAAGATGAGGAGCCAGTGGTATCTGTATAAATGGTAAATGGAGATTACTGTTGATATTCCCAAGAGCAAATTCTCTTGGTGATGGGCTTCAGAGGATATAAGCTTCACAGAGGTGATTTTAGTAAGTGGAAGTTGAGAAAGTGAGAAAAAATAAATAAATAAATGGAGAGTACGGTAAAATTAAGAAGATTTATAATGATGGATGATAATAAGATATTCCTGTGTACTTTTTGTAATAATCTAATATAGAATAATTAATCATGAAGGAAAGAGGAAGACAACTGAAGAGCAGTCTTTAACAGGAACAGAGGGATTTACACCTAATCACAAGATGAAGAATAAATATTTGGTTTTCAAGGTCCTTGAATGTCCTTGTCAGGAGAAAACTGTAGCAATATAGAACATAAGTCTATAAATGTTAATAGAATTTAGGTCACTCATATACTCTCCCATTGACAGTGATCAAATTATTGTTTCTGATTTTTTTCATAGACTATGAAGAGTGTTCATCAGCTAAGAGTAAATAGTGGGGAAGGGCACAAGAGAAACTGACCTTAAAAAAAAGGCATAGAATAGTTTTCTCAGAGAGTAGGGAAATTTTATCAGAAAACCTTTGTGACTGACGGTAGCATAATTTGACAATTTAAGTCTCATGATCATATATTTAATCCACCAAACTCATAGGGGACATTTTCTGAGAGATGAATTTCAAAAGTGTGATAGTTCTCCACAACACACTATCAGTGAGATTTATCATTCTTAGCTTTCAAAATGCTATGTTCTATAATTTTGAGAAAAAATGACAATTTCTACAGCCTTTAATGACTTCATCACATATTTGTAAACAAGCTAATGGATGGACAATAACTTTACTTTCCAATTCTGCCTCAGTTTAATGTTATGGAAACATTTTAAGCAATAACTGGACATATATTTATATTTAAGTTAGTCAAATGATCAAAAGGTATATGCAAAGATGCTCCACATTAGCCATTATCAGAACACAAGGCAACATCACTAAACACCCACCCAATAGCTAAAAAGAAAAAAGACAAAAAAAAGACTATTACATTGGTGAGCATATGGATCAGCTGAAACTCAAAAACACTGCAGGTGGGAACATAAAATGTTACTGCCACATTGGAAAACTGTTTCAACTAAGTTTTTTGGCATTATTTTAAGACGTCCCAATTTCAAAAGTATTGCTATTGTTAAACATGCAATTTAGAATGGAGAAAATATGTTAGAGTAAATTATAGTTATTCTGCTGTAGTTATGGTGAATGAACAATATCAGGAGAAGCTACCAAGCTTATAATACTTTTTGGTATTCTAGAAACAGATCTTTACCTAGACACACACTGTTATGTTAGACACAGAACTGTTATTTTCTTCCATGTACCTTGTCCCACTGGCCAGTTTTGATTGGACTCTAATAGAGAATCAAGTAATTTGTTAACTATGACTTTGGAATCAGAACTAAAAAAAATCCAGGCTCCATCTGATTAAGAGTCAGAGTCAAACACAAGATATGCCACACTGGGACATATCACCTTTTTTTTTTTTTTTTTTTTTTAAGACATGCAGACTAGGAGCAGAAAACGAAGTTCTGCAATGAGGGAGAAAAACAAAACAAAACCAAACAAAAATCCAACAAAGAAGTACATGCATAAATGTGAGATGTAGCAAGATATTGTTTATATTGAAGCCATTACCATTCCAGTTTTGGTCAATTCAAAATTTAGCTTATTATTATTGTTGGCAAACAAAAGATTATTAATAAATGTACATGAGCAGAAATGAAAAAGTCTGAGTATGAGCCACTTAATGTTCATCAAAGGGACAAGAAATCCCTCCATATGTACAAATCAGTAATTTAACATGAAGATTTTAAATTCTTGAAGATTTGCCGGATGGGCTGAAGTTTGTGGTCACTCCAGGACTACATGTTCAGGGAAACATCACAAGAGCTGTAACCTGAAGGTCAGGAATCTCCAGCTACTTGTGCTGTTATGGCTGTATTACATAATCATGAGCTGATAAGTAGATCTAATAATACAGAGTCTGGCCACTGAAACTGCCTCTCAGGACCTATATTTCATATCCTTGCTTGATAACATCAACATAGATGGCCTCCACCTCAACTTTGCATTCCAAAACTCATATCATATATCTTATGAGAGGAAAGCAATTTATACACAGAGCCCCTATTGTAGAGATTTAAAAATGTAATTTTAGATGTCCAACCATAGTAACTAAAAGGATAGAATGGATATTAAGTAAGCCAACTCATAGTGTTTATCACGTATGTGATGGGGAGAGTCTTATCACTCTAAAAGTTCCTGTCTGGCTTAGGAGAATTTGGACACTCATTAATAGTAGCAACTTGAATTTTTTTCCATGCTAGGCAAAGTATCAAAGAAATGTATTTTTCTACTCATTGTGACTGGTGTGAGATGGTATCTCATTGTGGTTTTGATTTGTATTTCCCTGATGCTGAGTGATGCTGAGCATTTTTCATATGTCTGTTAACCATTTTTATGGCTTCTTTGGAGAAATGCCTGTTCATGTGTTCTGCCCATTTCTTGACCAGATTACTTGTTTTTTGGGTGCTGATCTTGATAAGTTCTTTATAGATTTTGGATACTAGCCCCTTATCTGATACATCATTTGCAAATATCTTCTCCTATTTTGTAGGCTGTCTTTCTGTTTTGTCAACTATTTCCTTTGCTGTACAAAAGGTTTTCATCTTGATGAAGTCCTAATAGTTCATTTTTGCTTTTGTTTACCTTGCTGTGGTAATGTGTCTACCAAGAAGTTGCTGCAGCTGAAGTCAAAGAGGTTGCTGCCTGTGTTCTCTAGGATTTTGATGGATTACTGTCTCACATTTAGGTCTTTCATCCATTTTGAGTTTAACTTTGTGTATGGTGTAAGAAAGCCATCCAGTTTCATTCTTCCATATGTGGCTGTCCAATTTTCCCAACACCACTTGTTGAAGAGACTGTCCTTTTTCCATTGGCTATTCTTTCCATTGGATATATTTTGTTGAAGATTAGTAAGTCAAATTTTAAAAATACAGGAATAAAAAAAGGAATGTATTATTTTGCACTATATGTTTTTTTTTTCTATGTGAATATTCTGTTTACATATTCTTCAAATATTTAATGAGAGCATACTATGTATCAGACACTTCCTAAGTACTGGACATTCAGCAGCAAAAAACAAAACAAAATGAAAAAATAAAAATTGATCTATGCTGCATTACTTTGCATAGCTTGGTGAGACAGGGTTATATATTAATCAAATGCTCCAGAAAATATGATTAAAACTAAAGAAAATGTCAGAGAGGGATTTTACATGGTGTGGTTGTTGTAAATTTAAAGTGTACAACAAAATTATGTGAAATATGTATACAGAACTTCCTTGACTTCTAATAGGATTACATCCCAATAAACCCATTGTAAGTTGAATTATCATAACTCTAAAATGCATCTAATACATCTAACCTACCATACACCACAGCTTAGCCTAGCCTAACTGAAACACATTCAGAACATTTAAATTAGCCTACTATTATTGGGCAATACCATCTAATACAAAGCCTATTAATAATAAGATATTGAATATGTCAAATAATTTATTGAATACTGTACTGAAAGTGAAACAGAAAATAGTTGTGCAGGTACAAGAATGGTTTTAAGCGTATTAGTTGTTTACCTTCATGGTCACATGACTGACTAGAGGCTACAGCTTGTTGCCACTGCCCAGCATCATTAGAGAGAATTATGCCACATATCACTAGCCTGGGATAAGATCAAAATTCAAAATACAAAGTATGGTTTCTAGAGAATGTACATAGCTATCAAACTTTTACACCATCGTAAAGTAAAAAAAAAAAAAATCATAAGTTGAACTATTATATGTTGGGGTCAAGTGTATACTGCAAAATGATTACCACAATAAAATTAGTTAACACATTTATTACCTCACACACTTATAATTTGCATGTGTGTGTGCATGTGCATGTGCGTGCGTGTGTGTGTGTGTATGTGTGGTGAGAACTTTTAAGACCCTAGAAACTTTCAAACATGTAATACAGTATTGCCAACTATATCATAATGCCATACATTATATTCTAAAAATTACTCATCTTATAAATGGGAGTTTATACTCTGACCACCTCCTCCCATTTCCCCCACAATCTCTCCACCCCAGGCAAATACCAATCTGCTGTTTCTTTCTTTCTTTTTTTTTTTTTTTTAAGATTTTATTTATTTATTTGGCAGACAGAGATCACAAGTAGGCAGAGAGGCAGGCAGAGAGAAGGAAGGGAAGCAGGCTCCCCGCTGAGTAGAGAGCCCAACACAGGGCTTGATCCCAGGACTCCGGGATCACGACCTGAGCTGAAGACAGACGCTTTAACCCACTGAGCCACCCAAGCACCTCAATCTGCTGTTTCTATGGGTTTTTTCTGTTTTTTTTTTTAGATTTTTCCATGTAGGTGAGATCCTACACTGTATCTCTTTAAGTTCTTATACTTAGTATAATGTGCACAAGATTCACTCATGCTGTTGCCAAATGGCAGATTTCCTTATGTTTTCATGGATAAATTATATATAATATTTATACTATACAATTGTATATTATATATATATCAGTTGCATATATATATGCAAGCACATTTTCCTCATTTATTTATTCCTTAACAGACATATAAGTTGTTCCCATGTTTTCCTTTTTGCAAATAATTCTTCAGTGAAAATGGAAGTGCAAATATTTCTTTCAGATAGTGATTTCATTTCCTTTGGATATATACTCAGGGCTGGAACTGCTGAATAATATAGTACTTCTATTTTTAATTTTTGAGGAAGCTCCATACTGTTTTCCTCAGTGGCTATACCAATTTACATTCCCACCAACAGTGCATGAGGGCTCCCTTTTCTCCACACCCTCATCAACATTTAATTTGTTTTATTTTTTGTTTGTTTGTTTGTTTTGTTTTTGATAACAGCCATCCTAACAGAATTGAGGTAATATCTCATTGTGGACTTGATTTGCATTTCCCTAATGATTAGTGATGTTTAATACCTTTCTTATACCTCTTGGTCATTTGAATATCTATCTTGAAAAATCTCTATCCAGGTTCTTGCCTATTTTCAATTGGATTATTCATTTGTTTGTTTGTTTGTTTTTACTGTCGACTTCTATGTGTCCCTTGTAGATTTTAACACCTTATCAGATATGTTGTTTCCAAATATTTTCTCCCATTTTATAGGTTGCCTTTTCATTTTGTTGATGGTTTCCTTTACTGTGCAAAAGCTTTTCGGTTTGCTGTGGTTCTACTTGTTTACATTTGTTTTTGTTTCTTGTACTTCAGGTGTCATGTGCATAAAATCATTGCCAACACCAACATAAGTGACCTTTTCCCCTATGTTTTCTTCTAGCAGTTTT
This sequence comes from Lontra canadensis, assembly GCF_010015895.1. Taxonomy (NCBI): domain Eukaryota; kingdom Metazoa; phylum Chordata; class Mammalia; order Carnivora; family Mustelidae; genus Lontra; species Lontra canadensis. Next base: position 4,431,064 of record NW_022631089.1, read on the forward strand.
ATGATTTTGAGTCTTATATTTAAGTCTCGAATAAATTATAATTTTTGTGAATAGTGTAAGACAGGGATATAGTTTCAGTCTTTTGCATGGGAATTCCTAGTTTCCCAGCATTATTTATTGAAAAAACTATTTTTCCCCTGTGAGTAGTCTTGGCTCCTTTGTCAAATGCTAGTTGATTATGCATGCATGCATTTATTCTCAGGCTCTTGATTCTGTTCCATTGGCCTATGTGTCAATTTTACACCTGTATTATACTGTTTGGACTGATGTATTTGTAGTATAGTTTGAAATCAGGATGTATGACGTCTTCAACTTTGTTCTTCTTTCTCAAAATTGCTCTAGCAACTTGGGATATTTTGTGGTTCTATACAAATTTTAGGATTGTTTTATCTATTTATGTTAAAAAATAGAATCTTGGTAAAGATTGCATTGAATCTACAGATAGCTTTGCGTAGCTTGGACATCTTAACAATATTAATTCTTCTGTTCCATGAACACAGGATATTTTTCCATTTATTTCCATTTTCTTCAGCTCCTCTCATCAATGTCTTATAATTTTTTCATGTATATATCTTTCACTCCCCGGGTTAAATTTATTCCTAAGTACTCTATTGTTTTTGATACTATAGTAAACAGGATTTTCTTAATTTATTTTTTCAACAATTCATTATTAGTATATAAAACCATAACTGACTTTTGTATGTTGATTTTATATCCTGCAATTTTGATAAATTCATTTCTTTGTTCTAACATTTTTTGGTGAAGTCATTGGACTTATCTAACATCATGTCATATCCACACACAAACAATTTTACTTCTTACCTTCAAAAATACATGCCTTTTATTTCTTTTTCTTTGCTGGTTGCTCTGACAAGGACCTCTAGTACTATGTATTATGTAGTTATGTAGCATTATGTAGTTATGTAGTATAAGTCCTATATTTTTGCTTCACTCTTCTTCATTTTTTTTTTTACCCTGACTAGATAATTTCAAATTTCCCCTCTTCTAGTTCACTGATCCTTCCTTCTGTTTCATTGAGTCTGTTGCTCAAGCTCTCTGTTGCAACTCTATTATCTCTTGATGTCATGTTAGCTGAATACCAGCCATGGTGGGAGAATTTACACCACAAAAATCATCAAATATTATAAATGATTTTATCATTTCCCCCCAGAAACTGGCATTAGCCATTTTCCAACATGCCACTACTTTGGACACATGAAGTAAAAAGGTTAACAGTATGAAACAATGTTTGAGCGACAAGCAAGAACTCAGAACAATTAGTCCTTATCTTAGGAGTTTTAGACCTTACCTTAAAAAAGAAGAGAAAGGCTCTGGAATTCAATGGCACATAACATTATTAATTTGCAATTTGAAGATACCACACTACCTGCAGTAAGGATAATGAAGTGGATTGAGAAACTAGCACCTGCAGAGACATCAGTTCAGGAGTCTAGAGTAGCTCATGAAATTAAGAGTATTAATTTAGACTAGACTGATGGCAGTGAAGGTACAAGGTAAATAGGTATAATAGCTATTTAAGAGGTAACATAGATTGAAACCACAATGGATTAGGTAAGGGGGTAAAAGGGAGTGTGACATGATGGATAATTTACAATTTGACAGATAGTAGTGTTGCACCATGATAATGAAAGAATGTGGAAAGGTGATCCACTTGAAAGGAGGAGCCATAGGGGTCTTTAATTTGTTGATATACTACATCTAAAGTATCCTTGAACTACTCAAATTTGTTGAGTAGGTTGTTACTTTAATTTTTTGTTCTTTGGTGATCTTAAGAAACATGTAATTACCCATAGAAATTCTAGTAATATAAATACTGTCTACTTTCTGGGAATCCTCTATTTCTCAGAAATCACATAATTTTTCCTAAGGATAAGGATGCTTTGGAAATAAAATAATAACCAAAATATCATGTCATAAATCCACAGAGAAAGAGATTATTAATAAAGGTAAATTAGACTTTATTCTACATGGCCATATACTCATCTAAATAGCAGGCACTCAATTACTGTGAGAGAGAAGGCCAGACTGGATACAGGGTAAATTGTATCAGATCTTTGGAAGTATATTTCACTTAGACCATGAAGAATCCTGATAAACTGCTTAAAAGTAAAATTAAGCTTGAAATATTCAGACTTGGCACACAGAAACATAATCATTCTTGCTTGGAAAATGGCTATATAAATGCTGATAAATGTTTGCCCATTCACTCTCCATTTTCAGGGGTGAATGCAGCTTACCACTTTGCTATATAAGAGCACAGAAAAAAAAATTCATATATGTTACAAACCATTTTGCATCACTTATATCCCAGTTACCTTTTCCTAAGGGCACAGTATGAGATTCTCCCATTAAACTATAATAATGCTCTTGGAGGGACGCCTGGGTGGCTTAGTTGGTTAAGCCGCTGCCTTGGGCTCAGGTCGTGATCCCAGGGTCCTGGGATCGAGTCCTACATCGGGCTCCTTGCTCAGCGGGGAGCCTGCTTCTCTCTCTGCCTCTGCCTGCCACTCTGCCTGCTTGTGTTCTCCCTCCCTCTCTCTCTCTCTCTCTCTGACAAATAAATAAATAAAATCTTAAAAAAAAAAGAATATATTAAAAAAAAATAATGCTCTTGGATGTCTTATTTGATTTGGGAGATAATGAGTTTCTATCAAAAATTTGCTTATAAATCTTTTTTAGAATATGTAACATGTAGCAAATAGCACCAACTGACATTTGAATTGTGTTTCATATCTAATCTTATTTGATCCTTGGTCCTCACTTCCTCACTGCACTATTACTACATACACTGGTCCTCAGAAAATAGAACCAGAGAATCCAAAATGTTTGCTCAATGTTTAAACACCCGCCCATTTGGTGAATTCAGTCTATATATTCCTTATTATGTCACAACTGATAGAACATGATTAATCCAAACTAACTGTTATTTTACTAATTTCAAAATCAAAAGTCAAGTTCATACTCTATTTCCAACGTCTTGAGACAATCATTAGTAAATGCATTGAGAGGTAAGTAGGGTCAGAAAATGTTTGTCTTTGATTCGAGGCTAATTTTTTTATGCTTTATCATTAAGTAAAGGTAAATAATTATACACTTACAGTGAAGAAATACAAAACAAAATCAGTATTTTAGGAAACAAGGTTTTTAACAATAAATCGATAATTTATAGTGGGCGTGACAATTGGCTTCAAACAGTAATATGAATAGAAAGAAAGTTAGTGGTTAGATATCATGTTAGGAAATGAAGGGCAGGATGAACAACTGTATTTCTGGAGTTAATATTTAAAGGAAATGATGATTGACTGGGGAAGGAAATGACTTCCAGAATGGAAAAAAAGACCTCTGAAAATCCACCCCTCAATAAAAGCAACAACACTGACAAAATGTATCAAAGCCAAAAATTTCACAATTCTTGAAATCAAGAGCCCAACAATATAGAGAATATTTATTCAAGAACAATATCTGTCTAGGGAATAGTTTCATAGCATTTTAATTTGACTTCATCTCACCTCCCCCTCTTCTCAGCTCCACTGTAGACTTAAATACCTAAAGACCAGTAACTGGAGTAACTGTGAAAACCTGGAGCCAAGGAGTCACAGGAAGAGGCAAAAGGATCCAGAGTTCTCACAAAAGCTAGGTTCCCAGAGAATTGTCACTTTGTGAGTTCCCTGGTAGCTTGCTGTAAAGCTTCTTTGTCAGGGCTTGTTCTATCTGACTCAGATCTTGTCACTATTTGAACAGCCTATCACCAGAGTGCTTGATGAATAAAATCAGGAGAAATTGTTTCAGACTGTAGTTACCCCAACTGCCATTACTGGTTGCCCAAATGACCAAAACCTAAAAAGGAAAAATTGGGGAATGAGTTGTCCATGAGGCTCCAACAAGTTTCCGGGAATCT
>NW_022631089.1:4435082-4497040 GCF_010015895.1 Lontra canadensis
GGGTATATAACACAGCTCAGGGCATGCTTTTGGAATAATAGATTCCCGGAAACTTGTTGGGGAATGAGTTGTCCATGAGGCTCCAACAAGTTTCCGGGAATCTATTATTCCAAAAGCATGCCCAGAGCTGTGTTATATACCCAGGAATGGCCCAAGAAAATCCTAAACTTTCTTTCTGGCTAACATTGAGGCTCTTTGCAGGAAGCAAGCGAAGGCTGAAGCAAAGCTTTAAACTGCCTATTGGGATGAGGAAAGTATGTCCCCAAACACACAGAGCCCCTCAACAAAAACTAGGAGACATACAGGTTCAAGGCATTTTAAAAATTTCATTATTAGCCAATCACTAAGTTAATCAAGCATACACCCTAATAATTACGCTCAAAAAAAGCACACACCCTTTACAAAAATTCGATCAAGAATGTCATTAGAAAACATACAGTAACAGTAACAACAGACCATAAGAAGGCAGGGATATGTGTTTAAAATCTGCAATGTGGACCAGCAGGCTCAAGACCAGGAGAGCTGGGGTGCCTGGGTGGCACAGTACATTGGGTGTCTGACTCTTGGATTCTGCTCCAGTCATGATCTTAGGGTTGTGGGAGCAAGCCCCTTGTCAGTGAGACTCCACGCTCAACATGGAGTCTGCTTATGACTCTTTATCTCCCCCGCTCCTCTTTCTCTCTGTCTCTGTCTCTCTCTCGGATAAATAAAGCAATCTTAAAAAAAAAAAAAAAAAGGAAAAGAAAAAAAAAGACCAGGAAAGCTGATAGTGCAGTGCCAGACTGAATGATGGCAGGCAGAGACCCAGAAGAGACCGTGGTATGCAGTAAGTCTAAAGGGAGTCTGCTGGAGAATTTTTCTCTTGCAGCAGGAGGCCAGTCTTTTTGTCCTATTCAGGCCTTCAGCCAATTTGAAGAGGCTTACCCCCATCTTAGAGGGCAGTCTGATTTACCCAAAATTCACTGACTTTTATGTTAATGCTATACAAAAAACACCCTCCAAGTTTACACACAAAATTAGCCATTGCAAATCCACCCCTTGTCAATCTGGCTTATCTTTAAACCATACTTAATTTCCAAATCAAGACAATAATGAGGTTATACTTCCATTTTACATGGTGCAACTGCCCTGCATATAACCCAAACTATATCATCCCTTTCCCCAGTATAAGGCAAAATACCTAAGTGATGTAAATTCTTATCCTTGACATCCTATAACTGAAATACTATGATTTAAAATGAACAATACTTAAATACTATGATAGAAAGTCCATACATCTTTTGTTACATGGTAAGGGGATAAGAAAGAGAAGAAAACAAGATATATGCTTTAACATAGTCATAATAAAATGGAGAGGAAATACTCGTGAAAATTATAGAACTTGATTCTGACATTGGTCAAATAGCCATAGCTGATATTCATAACTACGATTTTCAACTATCCATTCTGTATGCTACTTCACTTTATTAAGCAGTTTTGCTGGTCATGGTTCTTTACTGGTAGTGTGACCCAAGCATTCATTCTGAAGGGTCTAGGCCATTAAAATTCCTACCTGAACTGCCCTAATCACATAGCACAGTGATAGTAAGATACCCTAGTATGTCTGTGTTCCACACATTTCCTTGTCTCCATTGTGGAAAAACAGTCCAATTCCTCTTCATAACCAGGATAAATCACCCTCACCAACACAGTAACTCCCTTCTTTGTTAATTCAAAGACATGAGGAATCTAAAATGGCTGAGTGGCAGTATTTATCTCCAATTCAATTCCTTCCTCTGGATCTAAGGCCTCAAGACCCAGAAAGTATAGAGTTGTGGGAACAGGAAGCAAAAATTTCACTATTTGAGTACTAAGGATAATAGTAAGTGGTACTACTACTATTTCTACCTGTTGTGTTATTTTTAAGATTTTATTTATGTATCTGACAGAGAGAGAAAGAGCGAGCGCAATGGGGGAGTGGAAGGCAAGAGAAAGGGAGAAGCAGGCTTTCCACTGAGCAGGAAGCCCAATGTGGGACTCGATCCCAGGACGCTCGGATCCTGATGTGAGATGAAGGCAGATGCTTAACTGATTGAGCCACCTAAGCACCTCCTATATCTACCTCTTGATTCCTGGACCCATGCATCCTGGTTATTGGATAAATAGCACTGTATATTAAGCATTGATTCAGATCTTTGTCTCAGCCTAAAAAGTTGCCACCTAGCTGGTACTGTAACTGGGTCTTCAAAAAGGAATCCCACAATTCTAATAAGCCAGCCACTTCAGGATTGTGGGGAACATGGTAAGATCATTGAATTCAAGAGCATGATCTCATTTCTATACTTCATTTTCTGTGAAGGTAGTTGTTTGATCAGAAGCAATGCATATAGAATACCATGACAGTGGATAAGACATTCTGTAAGTCTATGAATGGCAGTTTGGGCAGTAACACTGCATGCAGAGAAGGCAATTCTGTACCTAGAGTGTTAATTCCTGTAAGAATGAAACACTACCACTTCAGTGATAAAAGTGGTTCAGTGTAAACACCAGGTAGCTGGCTGAACACTCTGGGAAATGGTTCCATACTGGGGACTCAATGTTGGTCTCTACCTCTGGCAGGTTGAGCACTCAACAGTGACTACAGCTAGGCCAACTTTGGTGAATATAAACCCATGTGTAACTTATATCCCTGCCACCTTAGCCACCTTGTTAATGAGCCCAGTGAGTAATGACATGTGTGGCTGCAGAAAGAGAGGCTGAAAAGTTGTCAGAGAAGTCATCCTATGCACCTGATTATTAAAATATTCCTCTACTGAGGTCACCCTTTAGCATAGACATGAGACATAAGTAACTTCAAGATTTTCCCTATTCAGAGAAGTCTATCCACATTCCTCTTCCCCAGACTTTCTTGTCACAAATGTTTTCATTGTATTTCTTCTAAGTTCCTGATCATCCAGCCAAACCACTGGCCACAGTCCATACATCAGTATGTAATTACACATCTGGGCATTTCATCTTCAGAGAAAAATAAACAACCAAGTGCACTACTCAAAGTTCTGCCCACTGGAATGGTTTCTCCACATCACTGTCCTTCAAGGATGTTCCAGAATAGGGCTACAGAGCTATAGCTGTCCACTTTTCTAATTGTTCCTGCATATTATGGAGACTCATTTGTTTTCTAAGTGTTTCCTTCTTTCAGGTGATCATAAAGAACTCTCCATGAGGCTATGGGTGCAGGCTGGGATAGGGAATGTAGCGTGGCAAGGGTAAGAACTTGTACCTTTGGGCCACTTCTTCATTAACCTTATTTGTGCTTTTAAGGTCTGCTCAGGCCCCATATCATAAATACAATTTTCATTTGATGATATATTTCTGCTATGTATGCCCAACACTGTGACTTGGTAGGTAACACCCAGTTCATGATGGGCAGCTCAGGTTGCATAGGTAATCAGTTCCCCATGATTAAGCATTCAGTTTTTACTATGGACCAAGAGAAAGCCAAGAACTGTTTTTCAAAAGGAGAGTGAGTAGGTATCTGTGGATCATGGGACTTTCTCTAACATCCTAAAGGCCTACACTGTGATTCACCTATAAGGGACTGCCAAAAAATCTAAAGGGCACCCCTACCTGCCACTGACACACTTTCAGATGAGGCCAGAGTAACACATTCAGATGAGGACTGTGTTCCTTCTAAACTCCAAAGAGGCCCACTAGACATTGCATCTCTTTTTTGGTTGTAGGAGGGGTCAATTTCAACACTTACCTTCTACCTTAAAAGAGTATGCCAGTATACCACATATCACTGCAACCCTAGAAATTTCAGTATGGTAGAAGTCTCCTGAATTTTTGTCAGATTTATTTCCTAACCTCCTGGCACATAAAGTCTTATCAGTAAGTCTAGAGTAATTGCTACTTCTTCCTCATTAGGTTCAATCAGCATAATGTCATCAATGTAATAGACCAGCATGATACCTTGTGGGATAGGATGATCAAAATCTCTGCAAACTAAATTATAACATAGTCTGGAGAGTTGATATACTCTGGAAGTAGGACAGTGAAAGGACATAACTGGCCGTGCAAGCTGAGAGGTAAATGCTCCTGGTGGTCTTTATAAATAGGGATTGGAGCGGGGGGGAAATCTCCTGCCAAATCAATAGTTGCATATCAGGTATCAGAGGAAGTGTTAATGTGCTCAAGCAATGAAACCACATCTGGTACAGCAGCTGCAACTGAAGTCACCACATGATTAATCTCACAATAATCTCCTGTTATTCTTCAAGTCCATCTGTCTTGTACACAGGACAAATAGGCAACTAGAACAGAGATGTGGTAGGAATCACCACCTCTAAATCCTTCAAATGGTGATGCTAATCTCTGTAATCCCTCCAAGAATATGACATTGCTTTTGGTTTACTATTTTTCTAGACAGAGCCAGTTCTAGTGGATTCTACTTGGCCTTCCCTGCCATGCTACCCTCATACCAAAGGTCAGTGAACCAATCTGGAGATTCCACCAGAAGCTGAATATCTCCACTCCAATTATGTTTTTCAGAACTTGGGGATATCAGGGACTTACAGGCCCACTAAGAAATGGATCTAAACTAACACTGCACTGATCACCTGACCTCTTTAAGCCCCTATTCTGTATAAACATCAGTGATGTTTGTGTCTCCTGGAAGGTACTTCAGAGCCAGTATCCAGTAGCCCTTTCTCCCAATATACAGTTAACCTGGTCTTAAATTCCTTTGGGAAAGGCTGAGAGAAGGACCAAAAGTAAGCTTCTGGCAGTACACGCAAGGTTCTTTCTCAAGGGAACCCAGTACCCCTTTCATTCAAGGGGTCCTGTGTATACAAACTGACCTGAGTCTAGGAATTGATTGATGGGATCATCGCTATCTGTTTTTATGATTCATACTAGAGTTTGGTTCACTCAATCTAGAACTGTCTGCTTATATATCAGGTAAGATATATCTATCCCATTTCTAGCAACACCAGGATCAACTAACCAATCCCCTCATTCTACATGAATTGGATTATTCTGGTTGCTGCTTTGACTCTGTTGTCTACTACTGTAACCAAGCACTGAGTACCTGCATTTGGCCCTTATCACCCTAGGATCCAACTACTCCCATTGCATTTAGGTTTCCCAGTTCAGTGATCACAGTTCCCACTGGAAGGTCTCTCCTTCAGAAAAGAGCAATCATAGAAATCTTCAAGGATGCTGGGGCTTCCTTTACAAATTGTTTTTACAGGCATGGTGATAGATATGATTCTAGACTCTGTCAGTTGGGTGAGTAGGTTTTAAATGACAAATCCACTCTAACACTTTAATATCCCAAAGCCTTTGAATCACTTCTACAATGAACCACAGCAGATCTGGTACTTCTAGCTCATTCATTCTGGGCCAAATTTCAGTCCTTATTTAAGCCAAGCAAACTGTTCCAGCCCCTTTGAGTTCCCTAATCTACACCATTAAATTTAGAATTAGAATCTCTGCTTACTAGGCCCATATCGATAAATTTGGCCTCATATAACTTTATGTTCCTTCCGTCATTATGCCACATCCTTAATATCTATTCCCACACACATCCCCCAGAATTCTGTCTGTATAAATTAGAAAACTCGGTAGTTATTTTGGAGTGTATTTCACCCTCCTCATAAATCAGTCACACTTTGTACTTTTTGGGGAACCGATGGTTGCTGAATCTAGTCATATATCTAAAAGCAAAGAAGGTGGTGGTGTTGGTTCCTGAGGAGAATCAGCATTGTATCATATGGCAAGTGTCTCAGGGGAGGCTATTAATAGTTTCCTCAGGGAATGGAGACTTAACCACCTCACAAAGGGGTGGAGAGGCTGCTTCTATCGGCAAAGACTCCTCAGAATGTAGGGGCTCAGTATTCTCAACTTCATTCAAAGTCTTTCTACATATGCTGATTTTGCATCTCAAGATCCCATTCCTTCCCAATCAATGCTCTCAACTAAACAGTAGACATCTCGTCAGGCTGAGAATTCAATGTGCTTTGTAGATCAGCCACTTACAAGATAAGATTCTGGGCTTTGTTTTCAGCAATTTCAGCCCTGTGGCTACAGGAAAATCTTTCAGTGCAGACACAGAAGCTTTCTAGTTATTTATACAGTGCTTAAGCTGGGAATTTTAATCCCTGAGCTCATCCTTTTGTTTCCCTACTTTGGGTGGTGATATCTGTAGCAACACAATTCCATTAAAATGGCTAGTTTGATAAAAATGTTTGAAAGTATCATATACATGGTCACTCATATCCATGGTCACTCATGCTTCTTATAAATGTTTGATTAAGAATATTCAATGGTGATATTTTGTGTATCTCTATTGACTATCACACTATTTACTACTGAAAATAGAGACATTATTCTCAGTACCAAAATCTGTATTAAGCTTAGGTTTATCCAGAGAAACAGAACTAACAGAATGTATGTGTGTGTGTGTGTTTGTATGTGTATACATATACATACACATATATATGTGTATATATGTATGTATATATTATATACATATATTATATGTATGTATATAAATAATACACACACACACATACATAACATAGATTAATTATAAGAAATGACTCATGGAGGCAAGAAGCCTAAAATCTGCAGTGTGGGCTGGCAGTCTCCAGACTCTAGAGAGCTGATGGTACAGATGAAGCTTGAAATCAGTCTGTTGGAGAATTTTTCTCTTGCTTGAGGAAACTGGTCTTATCTTCTCTTCAGGATTTCAACTTACTGGATGAAGGCCATCCAGATTATGAAGGGCAATCTACTTTACTCAAAGTTCACCAATTTAAAGGTTATTCTCATCCAAAAACATCTTCAAAATGACACATAATGTTAACCATCAGAGATGGCATATTCAAATTACTGGGAGAAAAAAAGGTCAGCCAACAATCTTATATAAAGGAAAACTATTTTTCAAAAATGAAGACAGAAAAAGATATTTGCAGATAAACTAAACTGAGGGCATCTGTTTGCCAGCTTGCCCTACAGCAAACACCAAAAGGAATCCTTCAAGCTAAACTCTAAGGCATTATACATTATATAAATATATATATATATATATATATATATATATATATATATAGTAGCTCAAATCCACACAAATATAGGCCATCAATAAAAATAACTACATAGGTAAATATAAAAGACAATATAAATGCATTCTTGTAACTCTTACTTGTTTTAAAAGAAAACTGCTTAAAGTAATAATGATAAAATAGCATTCATAGGCATATGATCTATAAAGACACAATTTGTATGATAATTGCACAAAAAAGGGGAAGGCAATACACTTATATTAGAGCAAAGTTCTTATAAACTATTAAAATTAAGTTGGTATTTATCTAAACGAGGTGGTTTTAAATTAAGATATTAACTTTAATACCCAGGGCAACCACTAAGGTAATAACTTCAAAATAGTTAACTAAACAACAGAAATAAAAGTACAAAAGAAAATATTTACTTAACACAAAAAACACAGAATTAAGGGAATAGAGAAACAAAAAATATATAAATCTTATATGAAACAAAACAAAAATGGCAGAGGCAAATCCCATCATATCATTAATTATACCACATATAAGTAAATAGTTAAATCACATACTGGTAAACATTTTACATTCAGTAATATTCCCAATAATCACTAGAACTACTTATAAGTCATTGACTGTTTTTATCTCCATTGCACAAAAATTTAAATTGAGTCAGGATCTTTTCCAGGGTTACACATCCTTGGGTTATAGTTTGAGCACTCTTAACCAAGGAGTGAGTGCACCTACAGTAAGATTTTGATTCCAGCTTACTATCTGTGATTAACTAAACACTACAATTCACAATATTACTTGACTTATTAGGTATTAAGTCTATTTGCTTAAACTATTATTTCTTTTTAATTGAGGATAGTCACACACACGGGAGAGAAAAAATCAGTCTATTTGTGGTAACAAACAAAAAGTACACAAAAAATGCTACTAGTAATAGATTCCCATTCTACTAACTCAATTGTTTTTTTTTTAAACTTTTTTTGTTTTGATAATGGTATGACAACCCTATACTGATGTTACCATTTCACCTCATTAAAAATGAGAATTGATAGGTGGTGGTAAGGAGTAGATGTAGAGGATAATAGAAAATAAAAAAGAGGAAATTGCTTTGTGTTACAGATGATTCTTGCTAAGCCCATCCTACTATTTAATCTAAATGTCAATCAGCAGCTCCACATCTCTTTCTGTCAAAGGTACATCTGGGTAGTGTTGACACCTACTGTCAAATGGCAGCATATTAGAGAGTAAAAGTGGGTATTGTTGATATATTGCACAAATTGCAGGCATAAGTCCAAGATTGTTCCAAGCAAATTAGAATACATGGTTCCCCCTACTCACCTATGGGCCACTTACATTTTTCCATTCATTGAAAGTCATAACTCATTTTCAAGGCAGAAGACTTACATTGATAACTATTACACACTATTTATAAATATATCAGTTCAAAAATGGATCATCACCTATACTGAAAACTTAAACTATAAAAGCATTAGAAGAACACACAGGAAACTATCATGTCCCTGGAATAAGCAAAGATTTCAAATTGGTTCATTTTGTCTCCCAAACTCTATATAAGTCTAAGGCACAGAACATTCTTTCTCTTTTCCTTCCAGCAAAGTAATTTTTCTTACTCTTCTGTCTGAACAACAAAAATGATCAAGCCAAGTGATTTTTCTCAGGATAAAAATCTGCTTTAATGCAACTTTTAATTTTTCCTGAAGTAGAAATTTTAAAAGCCCTGTCTTACCGGATATTAAATGTCCCTAAAACTACTAATTTTTGTGTCAACACTCCTCTCACTACAAAGCTGGTATTTTCCTGGCACTAATGACTACTGAAGGCTGCTGCAGACTCTATCACTTACCAACATCTCTGTTAAGATTCTGCACTTTCCCTCCATTGTCCACGTCCTCCAGGCACCATATACCACATGGATGTTCCTCTGTGGAAACAGTGAGCACTGTCCTGTAACTCTAAGGGTAATAGCTGTTTGCCTCCCTTCATTTACTCAGGATTATCAAAGCCTTGCTCTGGAGAGCATCCTTAAAACATTCCACTCTGCTGGACTTATAATCTCTTTGCCCTGTGTGTGTGTGTGTGTGTGTGTGTGTGTGAGAGACACGGATACACAAAATACACAATAAGCAAAATATCTTGTTTCATTCCCTTGGGCAAAATAAATTTCTTTTAACATTACCTGTATATTATCTTGATAAAGCTTACAATAAAAATAAATAAAAATAACTCACTTTTCTCTTATTGTCACAGTGAGGTAATAGAATTGTGAGGTTGTAACCGACGTATTGGTGAATGAGGAGAACAGGGAGGATAAGGAGGACAAGTTGGATTCCAATGTTAAGAGAGACAAAGCAGAATCCTATAAAATCAAGAAAGATCTATTTCAAGGTACAGCCATGTAACAAACTGTTTTAAACAGTGTAATAGAAACAAGCTAGATCTACTTGTACTGCTAAGGAATGATCTTCAAGACACTGTTAAAGTAAGACAAAAAGAGGTGCATACAAGTATGCACAACATATTGTGTGTCTTTAAAACAATTTATATACATATATACATATTTATCTGTATATTTCTGTAAAGATACACAAGAATTGTACCTGTTGTAAACTCCAGAAGGAATGGTTTTAGTGTGTTATGAAGACAATTTTTGTTCTTTTTTGTACTGTTTTAGTCTTGTGTTGTACAGGCATTGTTTCATAATTGTTTTTGCTTCTTATAAAAGGACATATTGCACCACTACAAAATAATATAATTTCCCAAAGTAGGAAAAAAATAAATTAAACCTTACTTCTATTCCCATCTGTATCCTATGGTTATTTTAAGTAGCAAATCACTTGGTTACAGCAATTAGCCTTCCCACATTCCTTGGCAGTTAAGAGAAAAATTTGAATTGAATATTTAATGACTACGATACTGTCATTGTTTGAAATGAGGCTAGTTGCAGCAGCTCACGTGATGTAACACAAAGATTTCAGGACCAGATGAAATGTAAATACAGAGACTGAACTGGAGTATACATGCCCTTCCCTTGATACATTCGACGTTTTTTAAACATTATGTTGGCCAAACCATATACACAGATACATTCACCCTCTGGATTTAAAATCCCAATCTAGAACAAGGACTGTGTTTTTACTTCTTGGTCCTGTTTTTAGAATAGATGGTTTAAATTTAGTAAAAGTGAATATGAAAGTCGAAGAAAGGAGAAGGAAAAGATAATCGAGAATTTTCCAATACAATTTCTATTGATGGAGTTAGAAACAGCACGACTTAATTTGCCAGCTCATGAAAAATGTGGTCAAGTCTGAGGCAATGAAAATATGCACTCCAGAAGTAGATACAGCTACAGAAAAAGAAAAGTAGGACAGAAAAACCTTCATTATATTGCACACTTTGAATGGTGTAAAATTTATCCTTAATATTTTATTGAGCACTAAACCTATATATCCATGCATAATTCAAAATATTGCCCAATTTTTAAAAAGATTTTATTTATTTATTTTATTTGGGAGAGAGAGAGAGCAAGCGGGAGGGTGGGAGGAGCAGAGGGAAAGGGAGAGAATCTTAAGCAGACTCCACCCTGACTGGAGCCCAATGCAGGGCTCAATTTCATGACCCTGAGATCAGGACCTGAGCAGAAACTAAGAGTGGGTGCTTAACCAACTGAGACACCCAGGCATCCCCACATATTTTATTTAATCACAACATGAACCTCAGAAGTGCTATATCTTTTTAGTAGAGTCAGTATGATACTAAACCAATGTCTTCATAGCAAGTGAATCAGGTTGCAATCCTGACAGCCAGTCTGTTCCTTTAAAATCTTTACAGTGGCATGAATGAAATCTTGCTATTTGGAACAACATGGATGGAGCTAGAGAGTATAATGCTAAGCAAAGTAAGTCAGTCAGAGAAAGACAAACACCATATGATTTCACCCATATGTGCAACTGAAGAAACAAAACAAACATATAAAGGGGAAAAAAAAAAAAAAGACAAACCAAGAAACAGACTCTTCACTACAGAGAACAGGGTTACCAGAGGGGAGACGCATGGGGAGAAACGGGTAAAGGGATTAAGAGTACACTCACCATCATGAGCACTGAGTACAAGGGATAGAATTGTTGAATCACTATAATGCACACATGAAACTAATATAACACTGAACATTAACTATATTGGAATTAAAATTAAAAACTTAATAAAAAAAAATCTTCGCGGTGGTTACTAACTACCACAACCAAATTAGCCACGCAGTGATCGATGCCAGTCATTTTAACAGCGAGATGAAGAGCTAAGATGTTCCATGTCCATTCACTTCATGTATATAAATGTGCCTTTTGACAGAAAAGATGATTCAATAAGATAAAATGTCGGAAAGAACTGCTAGAGAAGAAAAAACCTGTCTACCATGGAGACCTTAATAAATATGCCAGCAAACATTTATTCTACACTTTTCAGTTTTGTTCCACATGATGCCTGATTATTTTGATCTCGAAAACCACACACATTTTTTTTTTTTAGCTGAATACTCTTTGAACACAGAGAGATCAAAGTAGACTAGGGTAACCCACTTCCTCTGAAATGGATATTAAGAATTCGCTACATGCTTCATTATATTCACTTAAGTTAATCATTATGATATAATCACAGGCATTGCCATTTAATCCATTCTTTTAAAAGAGCAAGCTCTTATTAGTACATTACTCCTGCTCTTTATGAATGAGCCTCTGCAGAGCTGTTAAATCACCATTTATGGGTTACTGACATTGCTATTAAGGGAAAGAGTAAAAATATTGTTATATGTATTTTGCCCTGTAAGTTGTCCATGATCAGTACCAAATGATGGCCTTTAATTATTTCATTATTATGTTATATAGTACAATGAGTTGTGTGGTAGACTAATTTAATAATTTCAGTTTGAGTTTACCATGTGAATAGGGAGTGGATTAATTAACATGAGTCTACTCAAACAGATTTGATCTTACAGAACAAAAATGCATTTCATCATTTCTATGAGCCATTTCCTTTACACCTTATGAATTGTTTAAATGATACTCCATAGGGAAACCACTGGGTAAAATATAAAATGTACCAAAAAAAAAAAAAAACCTTTTATGAGTTAAAAAAATTTCCTAAAATATTTTATTGGGGAAAATGATTAAATAAAATGTGTGATAAACTGACAGTTATTTACAAATAACAGAAAAGATTCACTTTTTTCCTACACTCCTCTGTAGTTATATTATCTTGGCACATACCTGCAACATTGATTTTTATACCCTTTTCTATTGAATTATGGCTTCAAGGTTCAGTGCACTGATAGGAAAAGACACAGATATGTTCTGCTTTCAGATATATGGGGAAGTAAAATTCGTCTCACTTGGTAAACAATAAGAAGTGAGACTCTTTCTCATAATAATTGGTACACATTTAACATATAATTATATATTATATATGAGCTTATACATATTTTCTTTGTATTGTACAAGTAAATAGTTTCAATATTTTACATTATTCTAATTTACTTTGAAACATCATTTTAATCCAAGTTTTATATACATAATAATTGATCACATTAAAACAAAATTTTATTTGAGAAATAAGGAAGAGGAAGCTGGTAAAATGTAGAAATGTTAGTCCAAAACAATGGATCTTCTGAAAAATCTAACTAATCCCTTTGAGACAGCATCTCAATACCATTTTACTTTTAGTAAGTGTTTTCTTGGTCCAATAGGTCGAATCCAATTTTCATGGTCCTGTGTTACAGAGAATTCTGTTCCCTCCACCTTCAAGGTTGTCTGGTTTTTATTTGATCCTAGTTAGGGTTTAGTACAGCTATCTCTGGATAAAAATGGGCAACGCTTTATGATCAACGCAGCAACTGATAAGAAGACAAGAAGTATTAAGTCACAATTTTACTCCAAGTATATAAATGTGTAAATTGGTACAAATCTGGAAATTTGATTTAAAAAAATCACTAAACTTGCTATATCAAAGTGCATTTTTCTTAAGGACACTTTTGTGACATTTCATCAGAATTGGAGGTCAGATTATTTTGTTGAGCAACCTTTTCTAAACATTACTTATCTCTTGGAGGAGGTTAAGGAATTTTATTTATTTTTATTTTTTATAAACATATAATATATTTTTTCCCCAGGGGTACAGGTCTGTGAATTGCCAGGTTTACACACTTCATAGCACTCACCATAGCACATACCCCACCCCAATGTCCATAACCCCACCCCCCTTCTCCCAACCCCCCTCCCCCCAGCAACCCTCAGTTTGTTTTGTGAGATTAAGAGTCACTTATGGTTTGTCTCCCTCCTAATCCCATCTTGTTTCATTTATTCTTCTCCTACCCCCTAAACCCCCCATGTTGCATCTCCACTTGGTTAAGGAATTTTTTTATGCTTTCCAAAAGTCATTTATTTAGTTAGATTTCCCTTGATTTTATACAGGTATATTTGAATAAAAATCCTAGGGTTCTTTGTAAAATTAACTTTAATATTTTTATTTTATGTGAGCACTTTATGGAGCTGGTTTGGCAAATGATTCAGGCAATAGTTTCATGCTGCAAGGAAAAAGAAAACACATTTTGAATTTCTAGATTCTGGGAACCAAGAACTTGTCCATCTATTCTGTGTCTATGCACATTGTGTATACTGGTGTGTGTGTGTGTGTGTGTGTGAGAGAGAGAGAGAGAGAGAGAGAGATAAGAACATTTAAAATGAGATCTAACCTCTTGAAATATTTTAAGTACAAAATTTAGCATTGTTAACTATAGGCAAAATGTTGTACAACAGATCTCTAGGACTTAACTGATTTTTTACAACTGAAACCATATATCCATTGAGCAGCAACTCCCCGAGCTCTGGCAACCACCACTCTACTCTCTGTGTCTATGAGTTTATAATTTTAGATGCCTTATTTAACCATGCAGAATTTGTCCTTCAGAGACTGACTTATTTCACTTAGCATAATGTCCTCCCAGTTTATCCACATTGTCCTATATGAGAGAATTCCCCTTTTTTAAGGCTGGATAATATTCCATTTGTCATCTATCGGTGGGCACCTAGGTTGCTTCCATAGCTTGGCTATTGTAAATAATGCTATAATGAACATGGGAGTACAGATGTCTCTTCAAGATCCTGATTTCAATTATTTTGGATATATATGGATGAATAACGACTTGTATAAAATAGTCATTGTCTTCAAGAAATTTAATATATTTGAAGAAATAAAATGCATATACATGGAAATGAGTCAGATAATTTATGTTTAATATTTAGACCACAGAAGATAAATTCAGTTCACAGAAAGAAATATGTAGCGGTTTGACTATCTGGGAGTATATTTAAATATATGTCAGAAAGAATTCTGGAAAAGGCAAAGATATCCAAAACAACTAATTTTGTAAAATAAATAACAGATTCTCTACAAAAGAAATCATACCTCACAAATTTACTATGATTACTATCCTGGGATGTATAAGAATAACATACATCATTTGAAGAAAAAAAAATTAGAATATGTCACTTAACAGCATTTTATCTAAAAGTATTAAGAAAAATTAAAACATAATTCCCAGTGGCTGTTTTTTCAGTAAAGATTCATTCAACAACTATTTATTTAATGCTGTTTAATTCTAGGCTTAGGAGTTAACATTTTTTCCCATTTGTTTTTCCCCTCAACTAATTGAATAGCCAACTTTCACCATGCCCTCAATGATACCAGCCCCCTAGAATTCATTTCCCTGTGTAATTCCCCAACACACTATCCCTGCACTGCTCTGCAGGACAAATAGGATACTGCAGAAGTGATGATAGGCTACTTCAGTTAATAGGTTATAAAACACTGTGGCTTCTGTCTTGAACCCATTCTCTCTTTGCATCATACACTCCATTGGAAGACATAATGTGAGCAGTCATATGCAGAGGCCCATGCGGCGAGAAACGGAAGACTCCTGCCAACAGTCATGGAAGTGAGGCTGGAAGTGGACCCTCCGGACCCAGTCAAGCCTTAGGCTGATAGCTGAGGCAACAGCTGATGCCCTGATTGTAGCCCTGCGCTAGACTGAGCCACAATCAACCAGCAAAGCAGCTTCCAAAACACTAGACACAAAGAAACTTTAACATAATAAACGTTTGTTGTTTTGATCTGCTAAGCTTGAGGTAATTTGTTATACAGCAATAAATAAGCAATATTTGGGTACCTGGAAGTGGCATGCTGTCCTAACAAAAACCACAATTATAGCACCCCCATGGACCAAGAAGACGGCTTTGCAGAGTGTCATGCCAGATGGAAGAGCCTTGAGGAAGTTGTTATTTGAACACTTCTGGTCTTTGATAAGGCTGTGGATGACAGCTTCAAGTAAAGGGAGGTAATACTACTGTTACCTGAAAGAAAGAAGAGCTTTGTTATCCAACAGAATAAAGTTTAGCAACACTGCCTTCTGAAATTGTTACGTAGAAAATCTCTCTAATGAACTGGATGACCTAACTTGCTAAGACTCCCAACCAATGTGTTTAATGTGCCACCTGGTTTCTTTCCGCTGTTTGTAGCAAAATGAGAGAGAATAGATAAACTAAAGAAATGGCTAATTTTAAAAAAGGGAGCCATGACTTGATAGTTCTTTAAAAAAAAATTCTCCGTTTCTCTAGGCAGCTAAAAAATGGCTTCTAAGCAAAGATCACATCCAGAGCAATGTGAGGAAAATATCCAACGATGATGCCAAGGTGTGAGTCTAAAAATACTGTGTTAGAGTGAGTTGTTGATAAGGGAAGAATTGACAGGATCCAGAAAATGGAATAAGTATATGATCAAACTGCTGGAAGAGGTCAAATACATGAAAAATGGGGCCGAAGAGAAGTAGAAAGGCAGCCACAGGAACCAAGAAAACTTGGGGAAAAGAACCAGTTCAAATGTGAGACTTAAAATTAATAAGAGATTCCAGGCTTATTTCATCAACTCAGAGCAAACACACACATCTCTGAAAGCCAACAAGAATTCTTCAAAATGCTGGATGAAAAAATTGAAAAGGGTCGAGATTACTGTTCAGAAGAGGATGTCACTCACACAGCACCGACTCTACCACTCAAACCAGGAGCTCCCATTGTGTAAACTGGTTATAACCCAGTTGAAATCCTTGCAGAGGTTGGTTCTCTTCAATGAACAGCACTATAGGAAAACAAGATCATTCCATGTAATATGCCCTGTCAAGTTACAGTGTTTCTTAATGAGTTTGCAAAGGAATAGTGCTAAAACAAACAAAAAATTGGTAATGAACTTTCTTTGTTGCTGCTAGTTAAAACCTGTTACAACCTTTTACTTCTCTTGTATCTAGGTATGCAGCAAAATTCTGCAATTTTAACTTAAAGATACTATTGGTTATCCAGATGCTCTCTAATCTATTTTAAGATGATGTAGTCATGAACTCAGATATCAAACTTTGGTCATAGAACTGTCCTGCTTCTCCTTCCCTCTCTCCTCAGTCCCTGTCTCTCCCCAGCAGTCCAGAGCCTTGCTTCTCACTAGAGGTGTTTTACATTGGAGATGGGATGGTGTTATGGCAAGCTTTGTTTCTTTGCTAAGAAGTAGCGAAGCCATGACATGATTTCTAGAGTGATGTAGGAACAAGCAGCAAGTTGTTGCATCTACTAGGTACGTTAATCAAAGAATAAGCTTGGGGCGGCTGGATGGCTCAGTGGGTTAAGCCTTTGCCTTCGGCTCGGGTCAGGGTCTCAGGATCCTGGGATTGAGCCCTGCATCAGGCTCTCTGCTTGGCAGGGAGCCTTCTTCCCCTCTCTCTCTGCCTGCCTCTCTGCCTACTTATGATCTCTCTCTCTCTGCCAAATAAATAAATAAAAAATTCTAAAAAAAAAAAAAAAAAAAAGAATAAGTTTGCCAAACTTGCTTTTCTCAGAGGACAAAAGAAGTGTGATCACAGATAATTTTGAAACCCTCTTTCCCACTTTTTTCCCTAAGGAAAAAAAAAATTCACTATATTTATGTAATAAATGAAATAAAAATAAAATAAAATCTTCTGTTAAATCTCAGAATGGTCTAAACTACGATTCAGTCAGATAAAAGGTCCCCTAGACAGATTAAGGATGTGCCTCAGCAACCCCAAGTAATAGTGATAAAGCTCATAAGCAGTTTAAAGGCATTGATCCTAAACCACCTCAGAAGAAATTCAAGGTAAAAAGGAATGATCTTAAAGAATTTTGCTCTAGTGCAAATGATTCTCAAGGAGGAGAAGTATTTCCCCTACCTCCATCCCCATAAGGGACCTTTGGCAATGTCAAGAAACTGTTTGGCTTATGATAACTTGGAGAAGCCCTACTCATACCTAGGGGGTGAGGCCAGTATGCTGTCAAACACCTTGTAAAATACACGAGTGTCCCCACAAACACAAGAAGGAAATATCAAGTCCAAAACCAATATACCAATAGTACTGAAGCTGAAAACCCTTGTCTAATGGAATTAATTATAACAAGATTCACAGAAGCCCAGCACAGTAATATATAGATATATAGATATATTCACAGAAACATCATCAGCTTACATGTTGAAATGGAGAGTAAGAGAACAAAATAAAAACCAGATTTGAACTCTCCAAATTCTATCAGCAGGAAGCTACTAAGAATATACTTCAGCTACAAACACATGCTGCCTATTATTAAAAAAAAAAAAAAAAGAAGAAGGTTGAATCAGTGGAACCAAGAGCTCAAAAGAAGGCAGAGTCTTGAGTCATGGAGAATTAATTATTTATAGGGCTTAAGACCTAATCAAGGACATTCCAAAATTCGCTCAGTGAATTTCAAATTTGTGATGGACTCCTTTATGCACCCCAATTTCCCCTTTTGTGAACAAAAATCTGTCTCTTAGTTGTCCTGTTTCTGTCCTTCTACTGCATGTTCAGTGTGCAGGGGTTAGATTACTTGTCTCAACAGTTTCTTAAGTAAGGAGAGAATATTCATGGAGATGAACTTGGGGGCTTGTATTCAAGAAGTCTCATCTCTATCTGGTCTTAATTTAGATGGCAAGGTTCTGGATTTTGAGTTGCTGCTATAATGAAGGCTTCGGAGGTTTTTTGAGAACTTGGGAGAGAGTAAGTTTATTTGGCATATGAGTGATTATCAATAATTAAGGAACAGAGGACAAACTGTGGCAGCCAACCATCAAGATGACCCCCAGTGTTTTCCATGCTCATTATCCACATCCTTGTGTAGTTACCGCCCACACAATATCAGGGTTGATTTATATATGATTTATCTTTTGCTATATAAAACAGTACCCCAAAACTATGTGGCCTAAAACAAGATATATTTTGATCCTCAAGTTTCTATAGGTCAAGAACATGGGCACAGCTTAGGTGGGCCCGTTGCTACAGAAACTGCCACAAATCTAATACAAGTGTTGATCAGGCCTGACCTTGGAAAAAGACAATTTCAAGCTCACTCATAAGATGACTGGTATGACTCACTTTCTCAAAGGTTGTTAAATCGAGGTTATCAGTTCATTTCTGATACTCCTCCCATTTCCTTACCAGTAGGACTCAAATGCTTGTGAAAAAGTCTGCTGATATCCTTACAGGCTACACTAAGCATTCCAAAGAGTTATGAGGATTAAACCTGTAAATGTAGGTAAAGTGCTAGGATTAGTAACTTAACACTTAGCAAAATCTAGGTGCCAGCCATTATCACAGTTATCAGAAAAGGAAGAGAAAAACTTTAATGCAATGCACTCATTTTTAAAAATTCACATGTTAATTGTCAGAATTCCAAAGATTATGAACATAAATGCATGGGTTATTATAAATGTGAAATGAAAAAAGAACAACCTCAGTATTAGTACTTCCTATTCATTTTCTTTCAAATTGGTAGATAATTAATTTAAGAAGTTAAAACAGCAATACACTATGTAGGTAATATTCTTATTTCTAGTTCATTAAAATTAGAGAAAAATTTAACTATATTTATAATATATTCATATAAAGTTTTCATTGGTAAGTCACAGAGCATACATCTGTTATAGCTTGACAAGAGAAATCTCTTGGGGAAAAGAAAAATATATGTACAATAAAGTACAATTATAACTGATTAAGTAGACAGTCAAGCTCATATATTATCATAAGCATGAAAACTATTGCCAGGATGTATTATGGAATTACACTAACAACTGTGATTTCATGTTAAAATAATACACAACAAATTAGGTTTTTATGTTGAACCATAAAGTTTTAGATGACTAAGTTACTCATATAATGTACAGACTATCTCTGTTTTAATGACTCAAACAAAATTCAGAAGTCGTTTATTTACTTTTACTCATCATAGCCTGTGATGTAATTACTAATAACATAATGTCCAAATATCATGCTATATACACAAAAGGATTATCCTCAAATTCAATTACAAGCCTAGTAACTTAAACAAAACTGCTTGCATATTATTTTTTAAACTTTGTGCTAGCATATATTCATCATTGTTTAAAAAGACATTGCATGTTGATAAACTTTTATTTCCTAAGATAAAAGGAGGGAAAAAAAATGACCTCTTGATTGTTCCACTCTATTTTGTTATTAGCAATGGTGGAAAAAAGTCCAAAGAGAGAACAAATCCAGGAAGAAATTCATTATCAAGATTCAGTCTTTGGGTTTATCTTTTCTGATTTCCCAGTGCGTTCTAAAGGCAAGTAGGTAGTTTTTCTAAATTAAAGGATTTAGAATAAATCAACTTACAATATATTCCTATGACAGTGTCCTCCCCTGCTACTACTAGGCTTCCAGGGTGTTTTTGGTAAAAAATCCATTGACCCTGTATGTGAACCTCAAACTTACTTCCACTATTACCCGAGTCTCAAAATTTTCTTCTGATTGGTACATGGCATACAAAGCCCTACATATATTGTATCTATATCTTGGTCTAAATTCATCTACCTATTCACTCTTTTAATATACTGAGAATTATTTCCAAGCAGTAATTATTCTGTGCTGTCCAGAGTTCCAAACACACATCAAGCAAAAACTTTCCAAATCAAGGCTTCACATACAAGTCAGGGTCCTCATCTGTATAGCAAGCAAACCTCTGGGCTCTTGGGGTGTGTGTGGGGGTGTGTGTATGTACCTGCACACGTACACTCATGCATACACATGTGACTATGCGAGAGGTATATAAACAAAGGTTCATATAAAAATATATATAAATATTTTGACATTTTCAAGGTTATTTAATGTAAACCCTTATCAATATTTCAGACAATGCCTCAGTTATATCAGGGAATGTTTTGCTTTGGACTACCGCTAAAGCACTGGTCTTCATGTTCGATAGCTAATGGTCATAATACTTGATTTCTTCTCTGGAAGCTTTCAAAGACTCTCCTTGAATAACCAATTAATTAATAACAAAAGAAATCATTCTATTTTCCAAATTAGCCAGATTGATATTTTTATATGAATCTAATGATTGTATCTCAAGTAATGATAGAGAACAAGAAAAAAAACACACTACAATATACCATACTAAATTGACAAAGTAAGAAATGAATTTAGTGCAAATGGTGAGAAAAGCAAAGCTGCTTACTCAAAATCCAAAAATAATCTTTTCAACATCTAAATTTTTAAGTTATTTCAAAATGTATGAAGATAATTAACATTAGCTGCCCCTACTTGCCAATTTTAAGGAAATATTGGAACTAGTAACATTTTTTTCTGATGAGACACAAACGAGGTGGCATCTTTTATTAATTAAACATGTAAGTTCTTTAATATGTTTCAAAAAGCAAATAAAGATTTTTAAAATAATTATTGCTCTTCAAAATTCTTAATTTTTAATTTTATTACTTTTCCAGTTTTTATTTTCTGATACTTTAATTATATACTCTGACTAGATTGCTATATTATGAAATTAGATGATATAAATATATCAGGTCATTTGTGACACATAAATCTCAAATGTTGATATCTATGAGACACATATATATATATGTATATAGATATATAGGTACATATTAATAAAGAAATAAGTATATATATACACACACACATACAAATCTTTCTATTTATCTGCTTAATTATCTGAAGCAAATTTTACTAGTTGTTTTCAAGCTCTATCTAGAAATTTCCTAAAACATTTTAATTTTGAAATATGGGAAGATATAGTAGTATAAACTATACTACTTATATTTTTAAATATATATTTTTATTTATTATTTCTGAGAAAGAGAAAAAAATCAGTAAAAAAAATCTTTATCAATTCACCTGTCCATATGAGTACCCATACACTCTTATTATTTCTACCTGCTATTCCAGTGTCTAGATAAATTATTTATGCCCCTGGCCAAGACTAATTTCATTTTTTTCAATAGATCCCTCCTAAAACCCACATAATCAAGGACATTTTCTTCTAGCACTTCTCCCTTCTTTCTAAGAAATTTTTATTTTTCTCTCTATATTGGATCATCCCTACCAGAATGAAATCTATTTTTTCTCCTATCTTATATTTTTCACTTGGTCTCACATCCCATGACAGCTATCACCCAACTTCTGTTCTCCCTGTTTACATCAAAACTTCCCTTAAGTGGGGTGCCTGGGTGGCTCAGTCAGTTAAACCTCTGACTCTTGATTTTGGCTCAGGTCATGATCTCAGTGTCCTGAGATCAAGCCCCAAGTTGGGCTCTGTGGTCAGTAGGGAGTCTGCTTGAGATTCTCTCCCTATCTGTCACCTCCCCCTCCAATAAATAAATAAATTAATTAAAAAAAAAAAAAACCTCCCCCTAAGAATTGTCTGTGCCCTTTGTTTCCAGTTCTCATTTCGTCTTATTCTCTGTTGATTCCAAGCAGGCTTTCTCCTACATTTCTTCAACAAAGATGCAAGTACAAAATTCAGCAATGCCATCTATGTGTTAGAGTTTAGGTGACAGAAATACCTGACAGAAGCTGGACACTTGGTGGGCCTGTCCTGCATCATGGAGATCCTAATGGAGAGAAAAGGATGGGGGAGGAATACCCTGGCATCTTTTCCATTTGCTTTCCAATCTTCTGTCAGTGTCACATGCTAACCCAACCAAATAGAAGACAGCTTATCCAGGGACCTGGGAAACATTGCCCCAATGAGTCAGTCCTCACATGAAAACAGAGCCCTTTCCAGTAAGTACAACCAATCTGGGATGTATAACAAAGGAAGAATGGGTCTGAGTGCAAACAGGCTTTAGGACTGGATCAACAGACACTGGTGAATGAATACTTGTGGATTAAATAAATGATCTGAAAATATGAGTAGATGTGGAAAATGTATTCTCTTTGATATATATAAATACAATTAAATTGAAATTAACTGAAAATAGAGAAACATTCTCTGCTTTATGTATAATAAAATTGCGCATGATTGTTACATTGTTACAATTATGTTATAATTATATAATATATATGTATATATATTATATGTATATATAACAAAGACTATCTTCAATAATTTTCCCTAAATTAAAAAAATGCCAAAACTAAATTTTGCTTAGCAATAATAACTTTTAGCATCCACATATGTTGTAAACATGTATTAATATTCATAAAACTAAAATAAACAATTCTTTGGCATTTTCCTCAGTGACACTTAGACCTTGGCAATAAGGTCTTATGACTTAAATAATTAAACTAATTGAGACAAACATGTATTTTTTGAAAAAGCATAGGGTAGAACTTTTACTTAATTGGACTACGAGTCCTTCCCAGGGCACAATGGGGTGGAGTGTTTGTGAAGGTGTAGGCCTTCCAAACTGAGAACATTTGAGATCTTTCTTAACACCCCTAAACTTGGGTTCTGAAAATAAAAGCAACAAAGTACCAAAAAAAAAAAAAAAAAAAAGTAACACATAAGCAAAACTTTATACTAACTCCAGAATTTTTTCACTTTTTCATTCTGCCACTAAATGTTAAATCCTACATCAAACATCTTTTTTAAAAAATAATGGTTATGTTAGTGTCTCATACAAATGACCCTCAGAAAATCAGTAATTGATTTTTCATTATACCATGGAAGACAGAAGACAGGGGGATGACATATCAAAAGTCCTGTAAACAAAGAATTCTGTGGCTGGCAAAATTGTCCACCAAAATGAAGGAGAAATTAAGGCATTCTCAGATAAACAAAAGTGAGGGGAGTTTGTTAGCACTAAACCTGTCCTACAGGAAATGCTAAAGGTAGTCCTCCAGAAAGGACACTAGACATTATCCTATGAAGAAATAAAGATCCCTACTACAGGTAAATACACGGGCATAAATGTAATCCAGTATTACTGTAGTTTTGGTTTGTAACTCCACTTTATTTCTTACAAAATTTAAAAGACAAATGAATAATTATGTATCTACATTACTGTACATATAATAGGTAAAGATGTAATTTGTGGCAATGACAAAAGAAAGCAGGGTATCAGAGCTGTATAGGGGCAGAGTTTTGTATGCTATTAACATTAAGTTGATTTTCAATTTGAACTGGATTGTTATAAGTTTAAGATGTTATATATAATTTCCACAGTGACCACAAAGAAAATATCTAATAACTATGCAGGAAAAAACAAAAACAGAAGGGTAACAAAACAGTTCATTAAAAAAAAAAAAAATTGGCTAGGGGCACCTGGGTGACTCAGTCAGTTAAGCGTCTGACTCTTGATTTCTCTCAGGTCATGATCTCAGGGTCATGAGATGGCCTTCCCATCGGGCTCCACACTCAGTGGGAAGTCGGCTTGAGATTTTCTCTCTCTCTCCCCTCTCTCTGCCCCTCTGCCCATAAGTAAATAAGTAAATCTTCTTTAAAAATCAGCTAAACACAATAGAAGACAGCAATGAAAGACATGAGGGACAAAAAAGTACATATGAGGAACATACAGAAATAGCAAAACAGCAGAAATAAGTTATTTCTTAATATTCACTACTTTGAATTCAAATAAATCAAACTCTCCAGTCAAAGGCAGAGACTGGTTGGGGCACCTGGGTAGCTCAGTCAGTTGAGTGTCTGACTCAATTTCATCTCTGGCCATAATCTCAGGGTCATGAGATTGAGCCCCACCGGGAGTCTGCTTGAGATTTTCTCTTTCTCTCTCCCCCCAACTATACTCTCTTTCTCTCTCTCTAAAATAAATATATTTTTTAAAGACAGAAATTGGCATAATGGATACAAAAACCAAAATACAACTATATGTAGTCTATGGGAAACTCAGTTTAGATTGAAAGACACAAATTGAAAATGAAAGGATGGAAAAAATATTCTATGCAAATAGTAACCAAATGAGAGCTGGAATGGCTAGATTAATATTAAACAAAATAAACTTTAAGTCAAAATCTACTACAAGAAACAAAAAAAATCATTATATATTTATCATTATATACTGATAAAAGGCTCAACTCATCAAGAAGATGTAGCAATTACAAATATATATGCATTCTTGTACATTGATAGTGGGAATTTAAAATGGCACAGCAGCTATGGAAAACAGTTTGGTTCCTAAAAAGCTTAAGAATCTTCAAAAGCCAAGAAACAGCATTGCACAATAGCCAAAGTGTAAACTAACTCAAATGTCCACCAACAGTTGAATGGATAAACAAAATGCTGTATATACATACAACGGAATGTTGTTCACTAATAAAAAGCAATAAAATTCTGACACATAAACAACTTTGAAAACATATGCTGAGTACAATAAGATACAAAACAACAAGTAGTAAATGATTCCCCTTAAAAGAAATATACAACATAGGTTAATTCACAGAGACAGGGAGTAGATTAAAGGTTATCAGAGTTTGTGAGGTGAGTTATTGCCTAATGATTATGAGTCCTGTTTGGGTGATGAAAAAGTTTTTTGGGCAAAAAATATATATACGCAATAAGAAAATTTCAAAAAAAGTTTAAAAAAATTATCTTTTTAACAGGTGATTTATTTTCCAGGGAATTTGCAACGTCTAAATCAAATCTTCCCCAATAGCCTTGAAAAGTCTCAGACAAGTCCCTGATGGCCCCACGTGAATAATGTTCTCCATCCTGAATCAATCACATTGATCATGGGAATTGGGTGTTTTGATTAGACAAAATTGACTTATAACCAAACCTGTAGCTAGAAGAGTAGATTATACCACCTGCAAACAGATGGAATTAACTTCTCACAGGAAAGAGGAATTCTGTCATCAGTAAAGTAGAAGGAGCCCAGGCAGATCAAAATGGCAAATTGCTCCAGCTATCTTTATCATAGATCTATAATTAAACCTAAAACTATAAGTTATAGGAAAAGAGTATTAAGAAATATCAAAAGTTGTTACAGAGTTTTTGAATCATTAAGAGTGATGTGACACATCTTCATGTCTCATTATTTAATCTGTTGTAAAATGAAATTTCTATAATATGATATTACTGTATATTAAGTCAATGTACTGTCACCTTAATTTCACCTTTGAAGTAATTTCCTAAGATAGGGATAGCTAGCTAAATGTTAACTAACATTTTTTTTTTTGCTTCATAACTTCAGAAGTTGATTGTACTGCTAGTTTATAGAAATAAGACATTCTTCTCTCCTTTTTTTAATAGCTCCTGTTTTCTGACATTATTGCTCATAGACATGGATCCTCATCGTAACATTGAATTCTCTCTTACCCCTTCATACTTGAGGAAACTCAGTCCCAGCAGCAGAACACTGGTTTTCTGGCAAGTACCTTTCTATAAAGTCCATTTTGTTTTCAACACTAATTAAGTGGTTGAATATAATCATCCCTGTTAGAATTCTAATGGAACATCTGGAGTGCCAGAAAGAAACCTATTTGCAGCTATTTGGAGTAAGTTTGTTTATAAAGTGACCTTCCAGGAAATGTACTTATTTCTGTTTTCAGTCCCATAGTGAGACCTTGACAGATAAGTGTTTTAGACTAAGTTGGGAAAAGAAGCTATTTAGAGGCAGAAGTGGTCTTGACACCCTCCAAATCATTTTATGTTATAATGTATTGGAGTAGTATGTTCAGGTTAAAATAAGATTGCTGAGATGCTTGACACAGTCCAGAGAAGAACACAACCTCTGGACATGATTCTATAATGAATGGCAAAATGCATAGACTAACATGAAACTAAGTTTATAAAAGGTAAATTATGAAGTTGGCAGACAAAATTTTGCTCAAGGTGTTCACATATTATAAATGCCACTGTCAGATAAATGCAAACATAACTTTCAAGGGATCATCTTGAAAACTAGGTGACAGCTTTGAGAGGAAAACAACGATTTATCCGACACCAGAGTAGCACAATTTACTACAGGAGTATTCTAGGAGGAGCAGTTTCAATATGTTGTTTTTAATTAGTCACTTGCTTCTCCCTGGAAGAAGAAAATATTTCCATTAATGACATTCCACTGGTGAATTCAATTTATGGAACAGCTCCTTTTAAAGCCAGGTTACCTCCAACATCTTTACCCTTTTGGTCAGTTACCCAACAGTGAGTGCTCTAGGACATAGTGCAGCTCAAGAACTGAGAATGAGATCTCTGTGTTACCACTTAGCAGTAGCTGGAAGCTGGGATGATGGAAGCTGCTTAAGAATGATATAAAGTCTGCATCACCGCAGTGCTTCTTTATATAACCCCAAAGTTTTCAGACCTATTTAGCCAGACAATAACAGTGCCCCTCGTGGTATGAAAAACTGAATGCAGCTGTAGACTGTTTAACTTCCTCTCCTGAGACAGTGACACACTGGGAGTCTCTGGATAGCATTTATCATCATTATATGCCCAGTTATCAGGGTATGGTTTGCAGGTAAATAGCTTCACCCTGAGAGAATCTGAGGTATGGTGAGATATCTAATTCTGGGTCCTAGAGCTGGCAAGAGCCCATGATATTTCACTCCTATTCCATGCTCATTCTCCTAGAATGTCTTCAAACGTTTCGTTAGTTGACAATTTTAGCCTCATTAGTGGCAGAGGAAAGCTCTCTGGCCCACTGCGAGAGGAAAAAACTAAAGTCAGCCACCATAAGCCCAAGGCATATCGGCAAATGTGCTTCATACTTTGTTACAGCTTCTTGTTCTTTGCGAAAATTCCCCCATTTTGAAAAACGAAACAAAACTAAAAAGTTCCTTTAATATTGTTTCTCCTCAAACTACAGTTGTAAATAATTTCCTAATCCATCATTTAAAAGATACTAATGGAAGAACTCAGCTCTAGAGAATCACTTTGGCATCCGTGTAAAACTTCAGTGAGCCTCTTCAATCTTCCATTTGGCACTTTCCCTTCCTCTTCACTTCCCTTTCACCCAAACACAGGGAAGATCTACAGCTACTGTTCAAATTCATGGACAGGTGTCATTTAATTCTAGTAGACCCATATTTTATTTCTATTTTAAATGTTTTCCTGGCAGGGGGTACTAAATCATACAGGAAGGAGAGAGCATAAATAATGTACAGAGAATCAATAAGAACCTATTTAACCATAACCTTGGATAAAAGATGCTAGTCCCAAGACTGCAGAAGACTCCTGTGTAGATCACATATCCCTCTCTGTTTCTTAGATACAGCCAATATCCTGACTTAACTGATAAAATTTTCTTGCTTTTTTAAAAATACAGGTTCTTCACCCATTTGTACATCCCTAAACAAAAATAGTTGAATTTTTCCTGTTTTTCAAATTTGCTGGAGTCACAGCAGATATATTTATTTGTGGGCTACACGATGCTGCAGTTCACCCTATTTCATCGCAGTCAATCCACTGTGTAAACAAATGATTTATTTTTCAGTTCTGTCCAGGACTGGCAATATAATCTGTGAGGCTCAATTCAAACGAAAATGTGAAGCTCCTAGTTCAAAAAGTATTGAGAAGTTTAAGATAGTGACAGTAGAGCATTAAACCAAGCACAGGGATATTTTAGGCAGGGCCCCGATTAGACCGCATAGATCACATGCCTATGAAGCCAATCCTGAGTCTATCACTGATTTACACGTGGATTATTTCTAGTTTTATTTTTCTTTTCTTATAACTAACAACACAGCTGCTACAAACATCCTGTTAAATTTCTCCTGTTCAAGGAGAAACTCTCCATGTTCAAGAGTTTCTTCAGGATACACAGGCCAGAAACCATTTGCTGCTAAAAGATGGACATTTTTTTTAGTAGCTAATGGAAAACAGTTTATCAAATTGCTTAATAAAAGTTGTGTTACTGTATACTTAATGATACATAGTAGCGACTCCTTGTGATTTTAATACGCTTACTAATAAAATAATGATTAATCTTTCTTTCCTAAACTGTTGTGATGATAACTGGAACAAATTTTTATTTACTCTATCAATGTGAGGAAAACGGACATCTCAAAGTGTTTTCTAATCATTGGACATTGTGCATATATCTCCATTTGTAATCTTTTAAATGTCATGCATTTAAACTTTATAAATTTTTTATATAATTCTTAGATTTTTAATTGGAATTTACACAGCACTTGATAGTTTTAAGATTTATCTAGTTTTAGCTCTTTTCAGTATTATGTCTGAATAACAGTCTGTGAACTAAAACAGAAAATGAAGGTCCGTTTCCTGTTACTAATTATCAAAATTTTCAAAAGTAATCTCTATTTGCTGGGACGCCAGGGTGGTTCAATCAGTTGAGCGGCTGCCTTCATCTCAGGTCATGATCCCAGGGTCCTGAGACCAAGTCCCGCATTGGGCTCCTTGCTCAGCGGGGAGGCTGCTTCTCTCTCTGTCTCTGTCTGCCACTCTGCCTGCTTGTGCTCTCTCTCTCCCACAAATAAATAAAATAAAATCTTAAAAAAAAAATCATGAGGTTTAAAAAAAGAGTTTCTATTTGCTGTCTTTATTTTCTGATTACTCAATTTTCTGATCAAAGGACTTCATAATCCATGTGTTTTGTTTGCTAATCTAAAATTTAGTTCTAAAAGATCATTGCCCATCTAATACTCTAGTCAGATAACTCTGGATCTTGTAGCACAGTTCCTGTTTGACAGCTCCACATTTCATACTTTCCTTTTTAAAGCTCTCTTCTCTCTTGGCAAGAGTGCACGTTCTTTCTCATTTATTTAATTATATTCAGTTAGCCACTGTGCAGTACATAATCATTGGTACAGTATTAAGCAATTCATTAGTTAAGTATAATACCCAGTGCTCATCACAGCACACACCCTACTCAATACTCATCACTCTGTTACCCCTCCCCCCACTTTCCTCTCCTTTGAAACCCCCAGATTGTTTCTTGAGGACCATAGTCTCTCATGGTTCATCTCCCTCTTATTTCTCCCCTTTGATTTTCCTCCCTTCCCCTACGGTCCTCCATGCTATTGCTTATGTTCCACATATGAGTGAAACCATATGATAATTGTCTTTCTTTGTTTGACTTACTACACTTGATAATCCCCTCTAGTTCCATCCATATTGACACAAATGGTGAGTATTCATCCTTTCTGATGGCTAAACAGTATTCCATTGTGCATATGTACCACATCTTCTTTATCCATTCATCTGTTGAAGGGCATCCTGGCTCCTTCCATGGTTTGGGATTATGGACACTGCTGTTATGAACATTGGGGGGCATGTGCCTTCTTTTCACTACTTCTGTATCTATGGGGTAAATACCCAGTAGTGCAATTGCTGGGTTGTAGGGTAGCTCCATTTTTATCATCTTGAGGAACCTCCATACTGTTTTCCAGAGTGCCTGTACAAACTTACATTCCCACCTACATTGTAAGAGGGTTCCCCTTTCTCCACATCCTCATCAACATTTCTTGTCTCCTGTTTTGTTAATTTTTTCCATTCTAATTGCTGTAAGGTCATATCTCATTGTGGTTTTGATTTGTATTTCCCTGATAGTTGGTGACATTGAGCATTTTTTCATGTGTCTATTATCTATTTGTATGTCTTTTTTGGAAAAGTGTCTGTTCATTTCTGCCCATTTTTTGACTTGATTATTTGTTTTTTGGTTGTTAAGTTTGAGTTCTTTATAGATCTTGGCTACAAGCCCTTTATCTGTAAAGTCCATGGGCTGCCTCTTAGTTTTGTTGACTGTTTCCTTTGCTGTGCAGAAGGTTTTTATCTTAATGTTTTCCCAAAAGTTCATTTTTTCTTTTGTTTCACTTGCCTTTGGAGACATTTTCGAAAGAAGTTACTATGGTCAATGTCAAAGAGGTAACTGCTTATGTTCTCCTCTAGGATTTTAATGGATTCCTGTCTCACATTGAAGTCTTTCATCCATTTTGAGTTTATCTTTGTGTATAAGTGAATGGTCCAGTTTACTTATTCTGTATGTTCTAACTGCTAGGGTAAATGAGACAGAAGAACAAATCAGTGATCTAGAAGATAAACAGATAGAAAGGAAGGAACAGCAGGAGGCCTGGAACAAACACCCTAAGATCCATGAGAACAGACAAAGAAATCAACAATGCATGAAACATTCCAATGTCAGAATTACTGGGATCCCTGAGGGGGTGGAGATTGAAAGGACTAGAAGATATATTTGAGTAAATCATAGCTGAGAACTTCCCTAACCTGGGGAATGAAACAAGCATTCATGTCCTAGAAGCAGAGAGGCCCCCTCCTGGGATTAAGAACAGACCAAAGCCCCTGCATGGAATAGTAAAACTCACAAATCTTGGAACCAAAGAAGATATCCTAAGGGCAGTTGAGGGGAAGAGATTCTTTATATACAGAAGGAGGAACATCAGAATAACATCAGACTTGTCCACACAGACCTGGCAAGCCAGAAAGGGCTGCAAGACATATTCAGGGTATTAAATGAGAAGAACATGCAGCCAAGAATACTTTATTTGGCAAAGCTGTCATTCAGAATGGATGAAGAGGTAAAGAGCTTCCAGGACTGGTAGAAACTGAAAGAATATGTGACCCCCAAGCCAGCCCTGAAATAAATACTAAGGGGGATTCTGTAAAAGAATCATGTACCAGAAATATATAGAGATAATCCATAGAAATAGGGATGGTACAGACAGTAGAATGGCAATAAACACATACCTTTCAACAGTAACCCTAAACTTGAATGGTCTAAATGCTCCCATGAAATGGCACAGTGTTGCAGATTGGATAAAAAGACAGGACCCATCCATATGCTGTCTATAAGATACTCATTTTAAACCTAAAGACACCTCCAGAATGAAAGTGAGGGGATGGAGAACCATTTTTCATGCCAATGGACCTCAAAATAAAGCTGGGGTAGCAATTCCTATATCAGACAAACAAAATAGAATTTAAACCAAAGACTGTAATAGCAGATCCAGAGGGGCACTATATCATTCTTTTGTTTTAAAGATTTTATTTATTTATTTGACAGAGAGAGAGAGATCAGAAGTAGGCAGAGAGGCAAGCAGAGGGGGAGGGTGAAGCAGGCCCCCTGCTGAGAAGAGATCCTGATGCAGGGCTCCATCCCAGGACCCTGAGATCATGACCTGAGCCAAAGGCAGAGGCTTAACCCACTGAGCTACCCAGGCACCCCAGCACTATATCATTCTTAAGAGGTTTATCCAACAAGAAAATCTAACAATTGTAAATATCTATGCCCCCAACATGGGGGCAGCCAATTACATAAGCCAGCTGTTAACCAAAATAAAGAATCAGATTGATAATGATACATTAATAGTAGGAGATTTTAACACTCCATTCAGCACTGGACAGATCATCTAAATAGAAGATCAACAAAGAAACAAGAGCTTTGAATGATATACTGGACCAGATGAATTACATAGATGTATACAGTACATTCCACCTAAAACAACAGAATACTCATTATTCTCCAATGCACATGGAACTTTCTCCCAAATAGACCATATAGTGGGTCACAAATCTGGTCTCAGCCAATACCAAAAGACTGAGATTATTCCCTGCATGATATCAGACCACAGTGCCTTGAAACTGGAACTGAATCACAAGAAAACATTTGGGAGGAATTCAAACACTTGGAACTTAAAGAGTATCCTGTTAAAGAATGAATGGTTCATCCATAAAATTAAAGAACTTAAGCAATTCATGGAAACCAATGAGAATGAAAATACATTTGTCCAAGACGTATGGGATACTGCAAAGTTGGTCCTTCAATGACATAGTCATTGAAGCCTTTCTCAAAAAATTAGAAAAATACCAAATGCACAAACTAACCCTACACCTAAAGGGTCTGGAGAAAGAACAGCGAATAAAACCTAAATCAAGCAGGAGAAGAGAAATAATAAGTATTACAGCAGAGAACAATGAAATAGAAACCAGAAAAACAGTAGATCCTATCAATGAAACTAGGAGCTGATTCTTTGAAAGAATTGGTAAGATGGATAAACCACTGGCCAAACTTATCCAAAAGAAAAGAGAATGGACCCAAATCAATAAAATCATGAATGAAAGGGGAGAGATCACAACTAACACCAAGGAAATAGAAACAATTATTAGAAATTATTAACAGCAACTCTATGCCAACAAATTAAGCAACCTGGAAGAAATGGATGCCTTCCTAGAAACTTACAAACTACCAAGACTGAAACAAGAAGAAACAGACAATCTGAATAGACCAATAACTAGTAACAAAATTGAAGCAATAATTAAAAACCTTCCAAAAAACAAAAGTCCAGGGCCAGATGGCTTCCCAGGGGAATTCTACCAAACATTTAAAGAAGAAATAATACCTATTCTACTGAAGCTGTTCCAAAAAATAGAAACAGAAGGAAAACTTCCAAACTCCTTCTATGGGCCAGAATTACCCTGATCCCAAAACCAGTCAAAGACCCCACCAAAAAGGAGAATTACAGACTAATATTCCTGATGAACATGGATGCCAAAATACTCAACAAGATCCTAGCTAATAGGATCCAACAGTACATTAAAAGGATTATTCACCACGACCAAGTGGGTTTTGTGGGTAGGATGCAAGGGTGGTTCAACATTCATAATTCGATCAATGTGGTAGAGCACATCAATAAAAGAAAAGACAAGAAACATATGATTCTCCCAATTGATGCAAAAAAAAGCATTTGACAAAATACAATATCTATTCCTGGTTAAAACTCTTCAGAGTATAAGGATAGAGGGAACATTCATCAATATCATAAAAACCATCTATGAAAAGCCCACAGCAAATATCATTATCAATGGGGAAAAGCTTAAGATAAGGAACACGACAGGGATGCCCACTCTCACCACTACTGTTCAACATAGTACTAGAATTCCTATCCTCAGCAATCAGACAACAAAAAGAAATAAAAGGCATTCAAATTGGCAAAGAAGAAGTCAAACTCTCCCTCTTCACAGATGACATGATACTTTACGTGGAAAATTTAAAAACTCCACCCCCAAATCACTAGAACTCATACAGCAATTCAGCAACATGGTAGAAAACAGTACACATTCCTGATTCCATTCTTCCTTCATAACATGACTCCAGAGAGTCACCAGCACTGATCAAACATTCTCCTAAATTGGTGCCTGATCATTGGCTTTTTTTTTTAAATGGTTTTTAGTAGTTGACCCCAGTATTTCTGTAGCTCTAAGTACCATACTTAGTCAATAAGTTTCCATTTTATAATAAAAACATCATTTTCCTTCTAAACTCAGTATGCAATTTCCAGTTGTTTGTCATATCCATATTTCTTTCCACACAAAATATCATCTATTTCATGAGGACTAAATTCACATATCCTTTTTCTGTCCCCAGCTCATTAATAGTATAATTTTTGTCAAAAATGTGACCATTAAACTACTCAACTCTCAGGAAAGAGAACTCTTTCAGTAGCCCTAAGACTCTAAACTGCTTCATGACATTTACATGATTTTGCCAGCAAAACTCTGTTTACCTCCTGGGCAGTAAGTCATGGGTTCACAGATTTTTTTCTTTTTCACTGCCTTTGTAAGTA
Source organism: Lontra canadensis (assembly GCF_010015895.1). Classification (NCBI taxonomy): domain Eukaryota; kingdom Metazoa; phylum Chordata; class Mammalia; order Carnivora; family Mustelidae; genus Lontra; species Lontra canadensis. The sequence goes on from NW_022631089.1 coordinate 4,469,022, forward strand.
GATACATTTTTTGAGCAAATTCACATAGCTTGTTAAACAGAAAATAAACCTCCCAAACCTTCATTTCAGTCTGTATTCTAAAATTCCATAATCTTTCCTAGTATCAGTATGCAGCTGAGAGGTTGCTTCTTTTCCTCTCAGTATGTGCTCTCAGCATTCAGTTCCCATATAAATTTTCACATTGGTTCTCCTCCATATCATATGAATTTCAAGATCTCAGAGTTCAGCAAAAACAAATAACGAAAAACAATAAGAAGCTTTAAAGTGTTTAGGTTGGATAATAAAAACAAAATATTTATGGAAGGCTTATTATGTTCTAGGGACTATGTGAGGCATTTTGCATACAGTAATTCATTAAAGTTCCACATAGATTGTAATGATTCCCTAATTAAAGTGAAGGAAAACTGAATCTGAGAGAAGCTAAGTAATTTATCCAGGATTACTCCAAGGAGTTGAGCCATTTGGCTCAGAACTGGAAGATTCAAAAGCCTGTGTGCATTTAAATGGTCTTCCTTGTGACTCTCTTTCCCAAAGAAAGAAATGCATGGTGACAGAGTGCTTGAGCTTTATCTAATTCAAGAAAACAGTGGAAAAGAAATATTGTCCAGACAGCTGTGAAACAAGATTCCCTCAGGGTATGAATCCCAAAAGGACTTCCTCAATTCTGATTGAAGTTACTTCGAGCACAAAAATTCCAGGCCATGAATCTCAATGTAATACTCAACTTCTTTGTCTGTTTCTAAAGTACCTATTCAATATTTATATCCCATTTGTTTTCCCTCTTGTATCTCAAATCCATCATATTCTTTTTATTACCATTGTACCAATGATCTACTTGGGAATAAGTGAATCATAGCTAGACTGCTGGAATAGCAGCAATCTTTCTAATAATTATTGTTATAGACTCAATATTTTTGTCCCACCAGAATTCATATATTGAAAACCTAAACCCCAAGTTGGTGGTGTTAGGAGGTGTGGCCTTTGGGAAAAAAATTAGATCACAGGGGTGGAGCCAACTAGTTTTAGACTTGCTGAAGACCTGTTACCCTTTTCTATCTCTACCTTTTGGAATGAGAGTATTTATCCCATACCTATCCCTGTCATTGTATTTTGGAAGTACATACCATGTTTGATTTCACAGGATCACAGCTAGAGGAGAGTAGTTTGCCTCAGAATGAAATATACCTTCAGTTTCACCCATAACCGATTTAGATGATAATTAAATGATACTTTGAACTTAGACTTTTGTTGATTCTGGAAAATGTTAAGACTTTTGTAGCTATTGGGATGGAATGAATGTATTTTGCATGAGAGAAGGATATGAAGACATGAATTTTGGGGGGTTGGAGTGGAATGCTTATATTGTGTCCCTCTCACACCCAAACTCATGTTGGAACCCTAAACCCAATATGATGGTATTAGGAGATGGAGACTTTGGGGCTTGATTAGGTCATGAGAGTGAAGCCCTCATGAAGGGTATTAGTGCTCTTACAAAAGAGTCCTAAAAGAGCTCCCTCCCCACTTCTGCCATGAGAGAACACAGTGAAAAGAAAGTAATCTATGAACCACATACTGAATCTGCCAGCACCCTGATCTTGAACCGCTCAGCCTCCAGAACAGTGAGAAATATATTTCTGCTATCCATAAGTAACCTAGTCTGTGGGTATTTTTTAATAGTAGCCCAAACGGACAACTATATATTTTTTTCATTCATAAGGGAAGGATTAAAGATGAAAATAGTGAGTTAAAATCTGTACACCAAAAAGAATATTCTTTATTTGGGGTGCCTGGGTGTGGCTCAGTGGGTTAAAGCCTCTGCCTTCGGCTCCAGTCATGGTCCCGGGGTCCTGGGATCGAGCCCCGCGTCGGGCTCTCTGCTCGGCAGGAAGCCTTCTTCCTCCTTTCTCTCTACCTGCCTCTCTGACTACTTGTGATCTCTGTCTGTCAAATGAATGAATAAAATCTTAAAAAAAAAGAATATTCTTTATTTGTCACTTAGAGAAAATATTTCTATCAAAACAATAGAGAAGATGAAAGCATGAAGACTGTATTTCATATACCCAAATACTGCAAAAGAAAGAAATGAGTACTCAAAATTTAGAAAGTATAAGAAAAATAATAACTAAATTGTTTAAAACAAATAATGTAAATAGGTCCTTTTCATTATGACTTAAATATACTATTGTAAGCCATAATATGATAGTTCATAAATACTTCTACTTCACCCTGTGAGAGAATTATACTTCCCCACCTTGAGGACCTCAGGATTGATATGAGTTGCTTTGCCATTGAAATATAAACAAAAAAGTGATTTATATAAATATAAAACAAAAAAGTGATTTATATAAATATAAAAAAGTGATGCTTTCAAGGAGTTAGCACATAGTTAGCCATGGTTTCTTTTCTCTCTTCCACTAAGAAGGGCAAAATTCTTGGGGGGAAAAGAAAGACTGATTAGCATCCTAGATGAAGGTGATATGGACGGAACCATACTGACTCATGGACGTGTGATCAAAAGCTTGAATTCAACCATGATAGTTGTAAACCATGGAGATTCTTCGCCTATTTTTCACTGGGGCACAAATTATCCTATCCAGAAGGACAGAATGATATCTAGTGGATTTTTTTGTCCAGATTAATAGAACCTATGTAAAGAATATTCTGCAGAGTTTTTTAAGAATCATACATAACCCCTTTTATATATCTACCTATACTAGGTATTATGCACCGAGCTCTGTTGTTGGGATGGTGATACAGCCATGTAAAAAAAAAAAAAAAAAAAAAGTCAAAGGTCCTCCCTTCATGGAACTTAATTCTAGTGGAAGAAGAAAGACAAATCAAATTCTTAAATTTTACAAACTGTTAGAAGGCAACAAATATTTTGAAGGAAATAAAGCAAGGAGAATTGATGGAGAGTCCAGTGTCTGGGAAGAAACTGAACTTTAAATAAGATTCCCAGGAAGATGTCACTGAGAACATAACATTTAGTGAAGACTTAAATGAGTGAAGGAGCAAGACTTAGGGTATCTTGGAGGAGAAATCTGGGCAGGGAGAGAAGGGTGGAAAAGTTCTTCAGCCAGGAGTATAATCATAGCAAGAACAACAGCAGGGCCAGACCACAGAGTTGAAGATGAGATCCAAAAGGTAATGTTATCCAGATCCATATCAAGTGAGGCCTTCTGATTTTGGCTTTTATACTGAGGGAAACTGGCAACTACTGGAAAGTTTAAACAGAAATGCAATGAGATGTGGCCTATACTGGCTGCTCCATTGTCAGAGTGCCAAAGAGAGAGACAGAATACAACTGGACCATTGGGAGGCTTTACCGGTCAGGGAGAAGAGGAGACGGTGCCTTCAGCAGCACAGTGGTAGCGGTGAGCTTTAGTTAAACTCTGGATATAATTTGAAGATAAAGCCATTTGGGAAGTGATGACTAATTAGCAAGGGAATGGGATCAAAAGATGGTGTAGTGGTGCCTGGGTGGCTCAGTGGGTTGGACTCTATGCCTTTGACTTAGGTCGTGGTCTCGGGGTCCTGGGATTGAGCCCCATGTCGGGCTCTCTGCTCGGTGGGGAGCCTGTTTCCCCCTCTCTCTGCCTGCCTCTCTGCTTACTTGTGATCTCTGTCTGTCAAACAAATAAATAAAATCTTTAAAAAAAAAAAAAGATGGTATAAAGGATGATCCAATTTTTTGCCAAAGTGACTGCAAGACTGGAACTCCTATTAACCTAGAGAAATTTAGAGAAGGTAAAGATTGAGGGTAATGAAAATCAGGCATCTATTATATTAATAGACATATTAAGTTTCAGATGTCTATTGGATATCCAAATGGATATACTGAGAAACTATTCATGGTCTGGAGTTAAGGAGGTTTGACTGGCTGCATTTGATTTTAAAGTCGTAAGAAGAGGGGACATACCTAAAAAATGAGAACTGAGGCTGATTTTATATTCACTTGTATCATACTTACTGCTCAAGGAAGTGATAAACTTTAGGATTATAATCAGAGTTAAGAAATCCTAGTTAGAAAAAAATGTTTATGGGACTTAAGTGTATAAATATATTGATTGCCAGAACCATTATCTAAAAGACATCATATATTCGAACCCACAAAAACATATGCAGTATATACCTTCTTTTTCCTTAACAAGATGGTATTATCTTAATATTTTATAGAAAAATGACTGTATGTGATCACTCATTGAGTTGTATCTCTCAATTCCCTAAATGATAGAATGATAAAAATATTAAGAAATTTCCTATGTAGGGTTAAAATTTATTAAAAATATATGTTACTAACATAATTAAGTAAAAAGAAGTAAAACATATTATCACATCATTTGAAATGATGAAAGAATTCTAACTATATTTATAAATTTTTTTCCAATTACTATATTACTGTTTTCTAGGAAAACATGCACCACTGATGATAATGTTAAATTATAAAAGCTATTCAAAGAAGTCAGCAAATGAGAAAATATTAAGCATAGAAATAACAAATAGAAAAATTGTCAATCAATTCACTCTAAACCATACAATTCTTAAAGGGGAGATTCGTCAAAACTTAGCCTTATTGGTTTTAATAGCAGAGATTAAAAACACCTTCTGCTGACAGATAATCTATACAAAACATAGAAAAAAATGAAAAATATATTCTTTTCACCCAACTACAAAAACATGCCTCTCTTCCTTCCAAAAATAAAAGTAAACACAAAAATATCAAGGTACAGACAGCAATAAACCGCTCTGACAGCTGTCAACTCAATAGCTGACATAGCATTAACTGTTAGGCTATGATGTTCTGCTGAACATAAATAATTTCTCAAACTCACAATATCAGATGAAATTACTCTATGATCCTGACGGAAAGAAAGAAGAAACAAAATCTCTCTGTAATCACTTCCGAGCACAAACAACCAATATTGTGAAAGCAACCAGAGACCAAACAGCCCCCTTTCCAGGCTACCACAAGTGACTGCTACTTCTTTTTCAATTACACTTTTAGCCTTGCTCTGTTTTTCCAATCCTCCTAGAAAACAATTATCAAGGTACTAATCAAGAGGGCCTTTATGTTCCCTTCAGCTTGACTTAACTTTAGTTGCTTCCTTCCTGACAACAGGACCCTGACTCACTTCTCTCAGAGGATTTACTTTAGAAAGCTTTTAATTGTAAATTCTTTCTATGCTCCTTTGAGATATAAACCTTCTCCCAGTCTCTTGCCAGCTTTACAAACTAGGAATGTCTTTCTTAAAGACCAGGGAGCCATCTTTTTTGAAATATAATCATCAACAAAGATAGCTCCTAATCTATGGTAGGGTGGGAACCTAACTCCTCAACAAACACCAACCAACAAACATAGATGGCCTAATTACTTTGACCAATCACCTGCCTAATAAGGCTAGCACTTTCCCATTAAACCACAACAGCATTAAAAAACTCTCCTGCCTTTTGCTTCAGTGGAGATGAGTTCAGTCTCTGTCCCTAACTACAAAAGCCTGTACCTCTACAGCAATAATCTTTCTTGCATACTTAACTCACTAGGTGTAGTATTTTTTAGACATTACTTAATTACTAACACTTCCTAAAGTAATCTAATTTATTGAACCCTTTCCCAAATCATCTAACACAACCACAAATCCTACATTAAGCACCTGCTAACATCCTCTTACTAAGATGTCCCATATTGACCCACAATGTCTGTTTGACTACTGGTGTTCTGGAAAATTTGGCTGGTAAGCACCAATAAGACTAATGTCATCTATAAACACAAGAGGGAAGAGACAACATAAAACACAATTTAAGGTCAATATTCCCCATTAATATTGGCACATAAATATTAATATAATAGTTACAAATAAAACCTGGCACCATATAGAAAATGATTATACATCAAGACTAAGTGGAACTTATCCAAGGAATACATTGTTGTTTTACAATCTGAGAATCAATAAATATATTAACCATACTAATTGGAAGGAATCAGAAATCAAAATGCCATCATAATCTCAATAAATGCGGGGGGGGGATTGACAAAGACCGACATCCATTCATGATTTAAAAAACATTCGGCAGGGGCGCCTGGGTGGCTCAGTGGGTTAAAGCCTCTGCCTTCGGCTCAGGTCGTGATCCCAGAGTCCTGGGATCAAGCCCCGCGTCGGGCGCTCTGCTCAGTAGGGAGCCTGCTTCCCTTCCTCTCTCTGCCTGCCTCTCTGCCTACCTGTGATCTCTGTCTGTCAAATAAATAAAATCTTTAAAAAAAAAAAAGAAACCTCCCTTTAAAAAAAAAAAACATTCGGCAAACTAGGAAAAGAAGGGAATTCCCTCAGTCTGATAAAAGCCATTTACAAAATCCTCACAGCTTATGATATCTGCAATGGTGAAAAATCAAATCCTTTCCTCTTAAGACTGAAAACAAGGTACAAATAACTACTTTCTCCACTTCTACTCAACATTGTCTTGAGACTTTACCCTGTACAATAAGGCAGAAATAAATAAATGAATAGATAGATGAAGATAACAGAAACAAAACTGTCTTTATTCACAGATGGCTTGAAATGTATGTAGGAAATGTCACCAAGGAATCCAGAAAAGAACTATTTGAACTAATAAACAAGTTAGTAGGGTCTCAAGATTCAAACTCAGTATCATTTATATTTTTATACTTTAGTAACAAAGAAACCAAAAAAGAAACTGAAGAAAGCAATTTCATTCACAGTGGCTTCAAAAAGGAAAAAAAAAAAAAAAAAAAAAAAACTTAGGCATAAATTTAACAAAATAATTGCAAGTCATATTCAGAATTATAACATACTGCTAATTAAAATTAAAGAACATGTAATGAATGGAGAAACATTCTGTGCTCATGAATTGAAAGACAGTATTGTCAATATGGTAATTCTCAAATTTATCTATCAATTTATTGCTTTCCCTTCAAATACTCAGCAGACTTTTATTTAAAATTTAAAATTATTTAAAATTGCCAAGCTGATGCTAACATTTATATAGAAATATGTAATACCTAGAATAGCAAAAAAAAATCTTATAAGAAAAAAGAGGACTTATACTTTGATTTCCAAACTTACTACAAAACTACAGGAATTAAGATAGTATGTGGTACTTGCATAAAGATACACATAATATCAGTGTAATAGAATTGAGATTCCAGAAATCAAACCTTAGCACATATTCATTTTCAATAAATGTACCAAAATGATTTCATATAAAATATAATCTTTTGAGCAAATTGTGCTTGGGAACATTACAAGAGAATAGATTTAGACTGTTACCTCACACCATACATAAACAATAGATTAGACCTAAAAGCTGTAGAAAATACAAGGGAAAATTTGGGGGTCTTGCATTAGTCTAAAAAGTGTTACATGTGACATCAAAAGTATGTTGCATGAGATTAAAAAAAGAGAGATTTGAATTTTATCAAAATAAAAAAATGTTTCAAAAACCCCTATTAAGAAAATGAAAACACGGGACACCTGGGTGGCTCAGTTGGTTAAGCGGCTGCCTTCGGCTCAGGTCATGATCCCAGCATCCTGGGATCGAGTCCCACATCGGGCTCCTTGCTGGGCAGGGAGCCTGTTTCTCCCTCTGCCTCTGCCTGCCTGTCTGTCTGCCTGTGCTCACTCGCTCTCTCTCCCTCTGTCTCTGACAAATAATAAAATCTTTAAAAAAAAAAAAAGAAAGAAAATGAAAACACAAGCCACAGTGGGAAAAATCTTTGCAGATCATTACCTGACAAAAGATCTGCCAGAATGTTTTTTTTTAATTTTTATTTATTTTTTAAATTTCTTTTCAGTGTTCCAGAATTCATTGTTTATGCACTATACCCAATGCTCCATGCAATACATGCCCTTCATAATACCCACCCCCAGGTTCACCGAACCTCCCACCCCCTGCCCCTTCAAACCCCTCAGTTTGTTTCTCAGAGTCCACAGTCTCTCATGGTTAGTCTCCCCCTCCAGTTTCCCCCAACTCACTACTCCGCTCCATCTCCTCCTGTCCTCCGTGTTATTCCTTATGCTCCACAAATAAGTGAAACCATATATTTGACTCTCTCTGCTTGACTTATTTCACTCAGCATAATTTCTTCCAGTCCCATCCATGTTGATACAAAAGTTGGTTATCCATCCTTTCTGATGGATGCATAATACTCCATTGTATACATGGACAATATCTTCTTTATCCATTCGTCAGTTGAAGGGCATCTTGGTTCTTTCCACAGTTTGACAACTGTAGCCATTGGTGCTATGAACATTGGGGTACAGATGGCCCTTCTTTTCACTACATCTGTATCTTTGGGGTAAATACCCAGTAGCACAATTGCAGGATCATAGGGAAGCTCTATTTTTAATTTCTTAAGGAATCTTCACACTATTTTCCAAAGTGGCTGCAGCAATTTGTATTTCCCCAACAGTGTAAGAGAGTTCCCATTTCTCCACATCCTCTCCAACACATTTTGTTTACTGTCTTGTGAATTTTGGCCATTCTAACTGGTGTAAGGGGGTATCTCAATGTGGTTTTGATTTGAATGTCCCTGATGGCTAGTGATGATGAACACTTTTTCATGTGTCTGTTAGCCATTTGTATGTCTTCTTTGGAAAAGTGTCTGTTCATGTCCTCTGCCCATTTTTTGACATAATGTTTAAAGAACTCTACAACACAATAATTATATGAAAACAACATCACACTTTAAAAATGGGTAAAGAGGGGCACCTGGGTGGCTCAGTGAGTTATGTATCTGCCTTCAGCTCAGGTCATGATCTCAGGGTTCTGGGATCGAGCCCCAGGTTGGGCTCTCTGCTCAGTGGGGAGCCTGCTTCCCCCTCTCTGCCTGCCTCTCTGCCTACTTGTGATCTCTGTCAAATAAATAAATAAAATCTTAAAATAAATAAATAAATAAAATGGGTAAAGAGTTGAATAGACATTTAACCAAAGAAGACACATGAATATCACTATCAGAAGATATTCAACATTATTCATTGGGGAAATACAAACTAAATCCCCAAGGAGAAACCACTATATACCTACTAAAAGACTATAATTAGAGAGAGAGAAAGAGAGAGAGAGTAACATGCTTTGGCAAAGATGTAGAGAACATGGAAGCATTATAAATTGCTGGTGAGAATGTAAAATGGTACATTTTGGAAAATAGTTTGGCAATTTCTGAAAAAGTTTTATTTAAAATCACCTCTCGACACAACAGTTCCACTCTTAGGAATTTACTCAAGAGCAATAAAACCATTTTCACACAAGGCATGTGCACAGTATTTGTAGCAGTATTATTAATCATACCTAAAAACTGAAAAAACAAATCCAGATGCTATTAAATGATGAATGAATGGATAAACAAAATGTAATATATCCAAATAATGGGATGCTATTCAGTAATAAAAAGGAACAAATTATTGACACTGCAACATGGATTAGCCTCAAAATGATACTAAGGAAAGAAAAGCATATGCAAAAGACTGTATGGTATTGGATTTCAATTCTATAAACTGTCTAAAAAAAAATAAAAACAGATTGACAGAGAAAGAAAGCAGATAGATGGTGGCATAGGGCTGAGGATGAGTGGAAGAATGATTACCTGCAAATGATCATTGGGGAAAGTTCCCACTCTGGATTGCGGATATGGTTGAACAACTGTACTGATGTAGGAAAAATAAAGATAATAAAGAAGTGAGTTCCTTTATGTCGGCACATCTCAGAGGAGTCATGACCTGGAGAATGAAAAGGATCCAGGCTAGGTAAAAGCATGGAGTCCAGGATACAGGGAACCAACAGAGCTGCCAGATAAGGCCCATGGGCACTTGGTAAAAGACCATCACACCAGGAAAGAACATGGTATGAGAGATATAAGGGGTAGTTGCTGATGACAAAGTTCTTACATCTGAAATGTTGGCCTGAGTTTGGCTCTCACCTTCCTCTTTTGGCTAGTATCAAATGGATTTCTTCTTCCTAGCGGGGAGAGCCAGGTACAAGAAGGACCAACCCCAATAGCTCTTTATCATGCCTTCCCTGGTGTGCTTGGGCATAGGTGAAGATGGGAGTGCGAAAGGTTCTCCATTTTATTTAGGACTGTCTGTTTGCCAACAACAGAAGGATCCAGCTCTCAACACTGGAAGCAGAATATAAAGTTACATATATCTCATTCCAGTGTGCTCTGACTCCTTGCAAAGCAGTTTCCTCCTTCCACTGAAGAAGCCCTTCCTCCATCCAATTCCCTCTCTTATGCTCAGAGAGCTGGATGCCCAAGTAGGAACACAGATCCTGGGGAGGTTTCCCTAGGGCAAAAGCAAGAAGACACAAGGAATGCACTTCTGCTCACTGGCCCCCTCTAACAGGGAAACTTGTCTGCACTCTTTAGGCAGCCTTTTATCCTCTGCTTCTAGCAAAGTGGGCTTTACGGGCAAGCATGTGACCTAATGCTCAGAAAAGTCTGTGATTTGATCCTCTGGTATCACTGTCCCAGAATTCTGATGATTTCATCTTGCAACTTCCATTCTCTAAGTGAAGTCTAAAGTGACAGTGGAGCATGTAAGTTTGTGGATGATGTAAGCACAACATACATGGCTTCCACCATTCTTTGCCATCCTGTTCATCTAAGTGTTTGGGATACCTAATGTCATTTTCCTAAGGAACGACAATGCATGGGAGTTTAGCGAGACTCAAGGTGGGTGCAAGATAAGAGAAATAGGTCTACTTCTGCGCAAGCAGGAGAGATGAGTGCTAGCAGACTATACCCTGAAAGGCCATGTCTGTTTGAACTAGAACTTGTGTGAAATGTCAAAAAAAGCAACAGTGTTCTCAGACACGTGAATGACCAAGAAACCATATCACAAACTCTCTTACTTATGTTCTGGCATCAACTAACCAGTTACACTGACCATGACAACAGAGAAGGAATAGCAAAGATAAGGCAACACTTTTAAGTCTCTCTATATTCATCAGTAAGCTGAAGATAGAACACTGGTGATATATGCACATAACAAAAAGTGAAAGGTAGTTGAATTAGTTTTGTGTTGCATTTCCACTGTTTTGGAATGATGAAATACGTATGCATATATGAGCTTAGAAGTACAAATTGTGTAAGTTCAGTGATTCCACACACAAGTTAAATGCTCTTACATTTGCAATCAAAGATGTATCTACTTAAAACTACTGCAGGAGAGGAGAGAATGCATTTAACTCCACTGAAACAAAAGGCAGTAGGGTTTGGAAGCATGGGATGACCTAGTGGAAGAGCACTAGAGGCCCTTAGGGGTGATATTAGCCCATGTGGTTGGGCCACCTGAGTTCACTGATTGGCTGGAAGTACAAGTTAGGCTCCCAATCTGCCACAGAAACCAGGAGATGGGGGAGATATCTCCTTAGATGATTACATTTCCAAGGGAAGTCACCCAAGTTTCTTAAAAGGAGTAGTAAAATTGGCAAGAAGCTGGGAGGAGATTTACATCTCAAAGGGACAGAGAATTTACAAGGTAAAGTTTTCTAAAGTAAATCATCAAGGAATAAGAATATATATATAAAGTTTGGTCGGGCTATGGGGAACTTAAAGACTTGGTCATACCCCTCACTCTCTGTTAATGACAAATTACTTTTCTTAAGACTTTCAGCACACTAGAATTGACCAATCTTTTCTCCAGGGAAGTGTTTTTCCCTTCCCCTCATGCAATCCAAGTCCCTTTCTCTGTGCCTTGAATCCCATCCCCTTGGTTTTCTTGCTGAACTCCTTTAGTTTCCCTAACTGCCGCTTTCATTTTTAACCAGCCAGTCTCTTCTTGCTCCTCCTCATTAGTATCCAGTCATTTCCAGAACAGCAGCAACAAAATACTACAGTCCCTTGGCTCCAAATCACGTTTGCTTTGTCATGCTGTATTATACAGCTTCTCTTTAAGGTCAAATTTATTGAACATTTTGGTAAAATCACTGTTCACTAGTCTTCATTTCCTACCCCTTCACCCATTAATTTTTCTCTGTATCACTTATATAAAACTTCTTTTATAACAAAAAGCAGTGGCCTAATTTTATGGTTTCTTTTACTCTTGCTATTTCAGTAGCATTTGCATCTACTGAACACACTGCCTGCTTCAGTACTGACTTCACTACCACTATACTCTAATTTCCTCATTTGATAGTTAAGGTTCAGGTATTCTTTGTTTTCTTCACAGAATGTTTCCTTCTGCCCTTTTCCCAAATGCTGGTGCTACAAGAACCATGTCCTTAATCCTCTTCTCATGCACACACTCTGCTGAGCAAACTACACCCACTTCTATTAGTGTCTGTGGGCTGATAACTTCTGATTATGTATTTCTACCCTAGACAGTCCTCCGAGCTTCTTGACCACACATAACTTAACATTTCACTATGAGTGTACGTATAGTACACAACTAGCCCATCCCAAACTGAACTTACCACCTTTATTCTCCTATTCCCAATAGTTGGCCTTGTATTTATTCCCCCCCACCTCATTTTTTAGATGGCATCATTTACCTAATAGAATTCTGGGTTTCATCCATGATTTCTTTCTCCCTCCCACTCACTTCAACTCGAATAACAAGTCATGTAGTTTCTAAGAGCTATATGCTCTAAATCCATGGTTTTTCTCTATTTTGACAGCTACTGTTCCACTTCAGGTCCACTACCTCCTATCCAGCTTATTATAATAGCATGTCTGGAATCAGGCATACCTTCCTTCTAGGAAATTCTCTAATTGGCATTTTAATATGTAAATCTGACTATTTTATTTACTTACTTTAAAACTTTTCATACTTTGCTTCTTACTTCAAACACTGTATAAAAAAGCTCAGCACTTTGAATCTCAGCACTTTGGGTAAACTTCTCCTTCTTGGAGCTTCTCCCTGGCTACGTTCGCTGTGCTGCAGTGGTAAAGAGTGTCAAACTTTTAACAACATACTTTGTTTTTTTTCCCTCATTCATTTTACATACCGCTATCATGGATCAGCTGTTATAATTTTTTTAATTTATTTTATTAATAAAATAATGATTAATACAATTTATTTTTATTTTTTTCATGTTTCCAATGTTCATTGTTTATGCACCACACCCAGTACTCCATGCAATTTTTGCCCTCCTTTTATTATTAATTTTTAAATTTTTTATTTTTTCAGCATAACAGTATTCATTGTTTTTGCACCACACCCAGTGCTCCATGCAATCCGTGCCCTCTCCAATACCCACCACCTGGATCCCCCAACCTCCCACCCCCAGCCCCTTCAAAACCTCAGATTGTTTTTCAGAGTCCATAGTGTCTCATGGTTCACCTCCACTTCCAATTTCCCTCAACTCCCTTCTCCTCTGCATCTCCCCTTGCCCTCCATGCTATTTGTTATGCTCCACAAATAAGTGAAACCCTATGATAATTGACTTTCTCTGCTTGACTTATTTCACTCAGCATAATCTCTTTCAGTCCTGTCCATGTTGCTACAAAAGTTGGGTATTCATCCTTTCTAATGGAGGCATAATACTCCATAGTGTATATGGACCACATCTTCCTTATCCATTCGTCCATTGAAGGGCATGTTGATTCTTTCCACAGTTTGGCGACCGTGGCCATTGCTGCTATAACCATTGGGGTACAGATGGCCCTTCTTTTCACTACATCTGTATCTTTGGGGTAAATACCCAGTAGTGCAATGGCAGGGTCACAGGGAAGCTCTATTTTTAATTTCTTGAGGAATCTCCACAGTGTTCTCCAAAGTGGCTGCACCAATTTGCATTCCCACCAACAGTGGAAGAGGGTTCCCCTTTCTCCACATCCTCTCCAACACATGTTGTTTCCTGTCATGCTAATTTTGGCCATTCTAATTGGTGTAAGGTGGTATCTCAATGTGGTTTTAATTTGAATCTCCCTGATGGCTAGTGATGATGAACATTTTTTCATGTTTCTGATAGCCATTTGTATGTCTTCATTGGAGAAGTGTCTGTTCATATCTTCTGCGCATTTTTTGATATGATTGTGTGTTTTTTGTGTGTTGAGTTTCAGGAGTTCTTTATAGATCCTGGATATCAACCTTTTGTCTGTACTGTCATTTGCAAACTGAAACAATTCATGGAAACCAATGAGAATGAAGACACTTTGGTCCAAAACCTATGGGATACAGCAAAGGTGGTCCTAAGGGGGAAATACATAGCCATCCAAGCCTCCCTCAAAAAAACTGAAAAATCCAGAATACACCAGCTGTCTCTACACCTTAAAGAACTGGAGAATCAACAACAAATCAAACAAACTCCACACATAAGAAGGGAAATCATCAAGATTAGAGCAGAGATCAATGAGGTAGAAATCAGAGATACAGTAGAATGTATCAATGAAACTAGAAGCTGGTTTTTTGAACGAATCAATAAGATCGATAAACCATTGGCCACACTAATCCAAAAGAAAAGAGAGAAAGCCCAAATTCATAAAATTATGAATGAAAAGGGAGAGATCACAACTAACACCAAGGAAGTAGAAACAATCATCAGAAGTTATTATCAACAGTTATATGCCAATAAGCTAAGCAACCTAGATGAAATGGATGCATTCCTGGAAAACTATAAACTCCCAAAATTGAACCAGGAAGAAATTGACAACCTGAATAGACTGATATCTAGTAATGAGATTGAAGCAGTGATCAAAAACCTCCCAAAAAACAAGAGCCCAGGACCTGATGGATTCCCTGGGGAATTCTACCAAACTTTCAAAGAAGAAATAACACTTATTCTCCTGAAGCTGTTTCAAAAAATTGAAGCAGAAGGAAAACTTCCAGACTCTTTCTATCAAGCCAGCATTACCCTGATCCCAAACCAGGCAAAGACCCTACCAGAAAGGAGAATTTCAGACCAATATCACTGATGAATATGGATGCTATGACTCTAAACAAGATCCTAGCAAACAGGATCCAACAGCACATTAAAAAGATTATCCACCATGACCAGGTGGGATTCATCCCTGGGCTACAAGGATGGTTCAACATTCGCAAATCAATCAATGTGATAGAACAAATCAATAAGAGAAGAGAGAAGAACCACATGGTCCTCTCAATTGATGCAGAAAAAGCATTTGACAAAATCCAGCATCCGTTCCTGATTAAAATGCTTCAAAGTATAGGGATAGAGGGAACATTCCTGAACATCATAAAATCTATGAAAGACCCACAGCAAATATCATCCTCAATGGGAAAAAGCTTGCAGCCTTCCCGTTGAGATCAGAAACATGACAAGGATGCCCACTCTCACCACTCTTGTTCAACATAGTATTAGAAGTCCTAGCAACAGCAATCAGACAATAAAGAGAAATAAAAGGTATCCAAATTCGCAATGAAGAAGTCAAACTCTCTCTCTTCGCAGATAATATGATTCTTTATATGGAAAACCCAAAAGACTCCACCCCCAAACTACTAGAACTCATACAGCAATTCAGTAACGTGGCAGGATACAAAGTCAACGTACAGAAATCAGTGGCTTTCTTATACAATAACAATGAAAATACAGAAAGGGAAATTAGAGAATCGATTCCATTTACTATAGCACCAAGAACCATAAGATACCTGGGAATAAACCTAACCAAAGAGGTAAAGGAACTGTACTCGAGGAACTACAGAACACTCATGAAAGAAATTGAAGAAGACACAAAAAGATGGAAGACCATTCCATACTCTTGGATTGGAAGAATAAACATTGTTAAAATGTCTATACTGCCTAGAGCAATCTATACTTTTAATGCCATTCTGATCAAAATTCCACCGGTATTTTTCAAAGAGCTGGAGCAAATAATCCTAAAATTTGTGTGGAATCAGAAGAGACCCCAAATCGCTAAGGAAATGTTGAAAAACAAAAATAAAACTGGGGGCATCACGTTACCTGATTTCAAGCTTTACTACAAAGCGGTGATCACCAAGACAGCATGGTACTGGCATAAAAACAGACACATAGACCAGTGGAACAGATTAGAGAGTTCAGATATGGACCCTCAACTCTATGGTCAAATAATCTTTGACAAAACAGGGAAAAAATATACAGCGGAATAAAGACAGTCTCTTCAATAAATGGCGCTGGGAAAACTGGACAGCTATATGCAGAAGAATGAAACTCGACCATTCTCTTACACCATACACAAAGATAAACTCAAAATGGATAAAAGATCTCAAAGTGAGACAGGAATCCATCAGAATCCTAGAGGAGAACATAGGCAGTAACCTCTTCGATATCAGCCACAGCAACTTCTTTCAAGATATGTCTCCAAAGGCAAAGGAAACAAAAGCGAAGATGAACTTTTGGTACTTCATCAAGATCAAAAGCTTCTGCACAGCAAAGGAAACAGTCAAAAAAACAAAGAGGCAACCCACGGAATGGGAGAAGATATTTGCAAATGACAGTACAGCTGTTATAATTTTTGAAGAGTCGGGCAATCTAATCATTGCTTTTCCCCTTTACCTTGACTTAAACACCCTTTTTTCATTTCTACTAGCTATTGTTTTGTCTATTTTTGTCAATACCTTGAATAGTATGTTGGGCTTCAATAAAAAATACTGAACCAAATGAGTATGTTAGCATTCAGGTGAACCTTGATGGCTATAATTTAGATTAATATACAATAAATATTTATGTAATGTATGCCTTTCTTTTTATTTATTTTTGGCATTATATGTTTTGATTTTCATCAAGGACAAGCACAAAAAAAAATTAAATGTGGATTAGTGTGTAAAAAACCATTACCTATTTTTGTAGAATTGACAGTAGTAGCTTTATAAAATTTCCAAAGGTTATGATAAGTATATTTCCTTCTAATAAGGTCAAAAGAAATCCAGGACATCTAAAATAAAGGTTTGATTAAGTATGTTTTAAATTACTTTTTTATTATTATTATTTTACTGCATTCCCAAGGACACAGTGTAAAGTGAATTGGAGTGAAAAAAAAATCTGAGTGATCAATATCATCACAGCCCAAATTACTTTGAATCATTTGCTCATCTCTAACTATTATGAGCAACTTGAATTGACATTTTCTATATCAATTAACATTATACTGAATATACTTCAATTTAATTTCCTCTTAAATACCTTTTTTATATGCTGCATGGAACAAGATCCTGTGGTGTAGCCTTCATTTGCAGTTTATATGCTTCAGTTAAAGATAATTTGATTGCTTTTCTTCTGTGTCAGTTAGGATCCCATTAGAAGTTTTTCATATAAATATGAAGTTCAAAATTGAGTTTATAATTCAATAATAAATTAGTCTACTTATGTGATCTTTTTCTAAAGAATGTAAGCATTTGTCTCTTACAAGACCTACAAGGAGAAGAACTGAAAGTACAGTTCAAACTTGTAGAAAACCATCCTAAGAGCTACACCACCCAAAGAGAGATCGGTAGAAATTCCTTTAGCCCAGCCCCAATTTACTGTCTTGGACTATTTTAATCAAGAAGCAAATTATTTCTCCGTACTAGACATGCCATGTTTCGATTCATTTATTATAGGCAGAGTAATCCTTCAGACTTCGAATACAGTCTTATTGTTACCCTGCCTGAAACTCATGATTGGTTTCTTATTATGAACTCTGTAAACATTTTCAATCCTTAAATCCCTTCATGAGCATTCTGGCTATATTGCATCATCTGTGCTGGTGCCAAAATGTCTTCATTTCCATGCCTTCATGTCATCTTCTCTGCATCTAAAATGATCTTCTTTTTCCTGACAAAACTTGTTGGCTTCTTTTATGACTCAATTCTAACTATAAGATTCTTTCTTTATTAGTTTTAAAACTTATTAATTTTTATTAAAAAATGATAACGTGTACAGCAAGTATGGCAAGACCTGAATAAAGACAGACAGACAGTCATGTTAAGCTTGTTGTGAAATAAAAATCAATGCCTCGTACAAAGACATAACAAAGTAAACAGTGCTGTAAAGAAAAGAAGCTGGAATTATGAGAGGATATAAATTAGATTACCAAATCACTTGAGTTTATAAAGCTTTTCCCAGGCAAATAATAACTAAACCAAAAACAAAGATAAGCAGGAGTTGACTACATGAAAAGAGGAACAGAGGGAATTCCAAGCAGGGGAAAGAAAAAAAAAAAAGCATGTGCAAAGTCTCTGTGGTAGAAATATGCTGGGAAAATATAAAATTTTGAAATAGGGCAAATATAGCGAGGGGGAATAAGCATGAAAGTCTACAGAGTCCAGTTCATAGTCTTGAAGAGTTAGATCTTTATCTTTATCTTTTTTTTTAAGATTTTTTATTTATTTATTTGACAGAAAGAGATCACAAGTAGGCAGAGATGCAGGCAGAGAGAGAGGGGGAAGCATGCTCCTCGCTGAGCAGAGAGCCTGATAGGGGGTTCGATCCCAGGACCCTGAGATCATGACCTGAGCTGAAGGCAGAGGCTTAACCACCCACTGAGCCACCCAGGCACCCCAGATCTTTATCTTAAGAATTGGAGAACTTTAACATATTTTAGGTAGGTTGTCAATACAATGAGAATTGCCATTTTACATAATTACTTAGGATTATGTGCAGAGAATTGACAGTAGAGGACAAAGAATGAGTTAGTGCTTTGATTTGGGAGGAATTCATATTAAAGGCACATTTTGGAAATTTGTAAAGGCTGTTGACACAATGACTGGGGCTCACAACTGTAGTTAAGCGTAGAGTATTCAGCGGTGTTAGACATTCTGCAACCAGTTCTACACAGAAAAAAAAAATTATCCTTTCAGAAATTAACATAGTTTGAATCATGTGTTTTTATTTATCTGAGACTAGAACCTAAGTACATTTTACATATAACACAAAGTAGGTTTTTGCATAGATTTAATAGATTGGGTATTATATGCAATCTATTTTTAGATCAATTAATTTTCCTAAGTGCAACTACAGGGTAAAACATGGGAGAACTGTATCATGCCTTATTCAAAATAAAACAAATGTTATCATTTTAGAAAATTTCATTACTGATACTACCAGTAATGATATTTGAGTCACCAACAGAACACAACTATATAAGTCTACTTTTACATGTTAGATTTACTATAATTCTAAATACACATTAAAATTCTGATTCAGTATTTTTTAAAAGGTAAAATAAAAAGAAATACAACAACAATATTCAGGTTGAACACTGAAATTGAGTTGCAAACATTCTTCACAAATTAACAGTTACCATGGCTACTATGACATGTTTTTTCCCCCATTAAAGCGATAACACCATCAATATCAAGTAAATAGTTTGCAAAGAAACACTGTGGATAAACTGGAAAAAATATATAAATTTAAAGTGTAGAAGTCTATAAAATTATCAATGCAATGTTAAAAATACCTTCCAAGTAGAAGTAAAAACCCTCTTGTCTTTTTTTTCTTTACAACACATATCAAAAATTTCAGTAGCCACACAATACTCTATGAAAATTAACAAAGCCATCCGCACAGGAAGCAATGAGTACAAAGAAAAAAAATCTATATGAAATTTCTACTGTAAATACTACTCTTTCAAAAAATATATTAATAAGGTGAAAATTAAGAAAATCAGATGCATAATTAAGTGCAGTCAAGAAAATTTTCCATTGCAGGTGGGTAAAGAAGGCACTCCATTTTCAAACACCCTGCTATTACATCCAACTTTTAAAAAATCCCTCTCTTGAGTTCACATTTCCATATAACTTCTACAAAATATCTCTCCTCTTCTTTACAGAAAAGTCCCCTTATAATGTGGTTCATGCTCTTTGGTTATCCAGAACTTGATCATTTTTTCCTTTTCTTTTCCCATTCTTTGTAATTACTTTCTTGGTGTTCTCCTAAGGCCTTATAGCTTTAGAAAACATCTAAGTATGAAACCCCTAAATTTATATTTTCAGCTTTATCCAAATCCCAAATGTGAGATCTAACTCTGTATTTAACAGCTTCATGAAGAGTATCTAAAAGGCCAAATTTTATATATTCAAAGGGATTTATGTTCTACACACATACACGTGCACACACACACACACCTTCCATAGGTTTCAACATCTCACTTAATTACAACTCCATTTTTCCAATTGTTCAGACCAAAGATTTTGATATATCCATAATTCTTCTCTTTCCCTCATATCTAAAACCATCTATAAGGATAACTTCTCAGTTCTACCTTCAAAATATATAAAGAATCTTAACATTTATTTGCTATCATTCTGGTATAGGTCACTACAAACTTTTTTCTTTTTTACTTAATGAACATATTAAATAAACTCACTCAATTTTTTTTATTGACAACCTGTTTTGGTAGCTAAGTATACTATAGCAATCAAAGTAGATATTTCTTGTCATGGACTTATACAAATCAATATATAATCGAACTGAGATAAGTACTAGAGTACAAGAGACAACAGGATGCTTTGAGAAATTGGGAAAATCTAGAAGCCTGCTCTGAAAAAAAAAATGTTTAAAATCAGACCTGAAATAACTTCAAGCTGTACTAAATCTATAATCAACAAGACAGTATGGTACTGGCACAAAAACATACACACAGATCAATGGAACAGAGAGAGAACTCACAAATGGACCCACAACTATATGATCAACTAACCTTCGACAAAATCCAATGGCAGAAAGACAGTCTCTTCAACAAATGGTGTTGGTAGAATTGGACAGCCATATACAGAAGACTGCAATTGGACCACTTTCTTACACTATATACCAAAATAAATTCAAAATGGATGAAAGACCTAAATGTGAAACAGGAATGCATCAAAATCCTAGAGAAGAATACTATAGAAGTGCTACAGAAGAGTTCTACTGAAGAAACCTCTTTGAACTCAGCCATAGCAACTTCTTACTAGACACGTTACCACAGGCAAGGGAAACAAAAGCAAACGTGAACTACTGGAACTTCAAGATAAGAAGTTTCTGAACAGTGAAGGAAACAATAAACAAAACTAAAAGGCAACCAATTAAATGAGAGAAGATATTTGCAAATAACATATAGCATAAAGAGCTAATATTCAGAATCTATAAAGAACTTATCAAACTCAACACCTAAAAACAAATAATCTAGTCAAGAAATGGGCAGAAGACACAAACAGACATTTCTCTAAAGAAGACATACAGATGGCTAACAGACATATGAAAAACTGCTTGGCATCATTCAACATCAGAGAAAGAGAAATCAAAACCACAGTGAGATACCACCTCACACCAGTCAGAATGACTAAACTAACATGTCAGGAAACAGATGTTGGTGAAGATGTGGAGAAAAGGGAACCCTTTTACAGTGTTAGTGGGAATGCAAAATTGTGCAGCCACTCTGGAGAACAGTACAGAGGTTCCTCAAAAAGTTAAAAATAGAACTACCCTATGATCCAGCAATTGCATTACTAGATATTTATTCAAAGGATACAAAAATGCTGATTCAAAAGGGCACATGTACCCTAATGTTGAGAGCAGCATTACCAACAACAGCCAAAATATGTAAAAGAACCCAAATGTCCACTGACTGATGAATGGATAAATAAGATGTGATACATGTATCACATTATTTGATATATTTGAGATATATATATTTGATATATATATATATTCTTTTTGATATATATATCAAAAAGAATGAAATCTTGCCATTTGCAATGACATGGATGAAATTAGAGTATATTATGCTAAGTGAAATAAGTCATTCAGAGAAAGACAAATACGATATGATTTCACTCATATATGTAATTTAAGAAACAAAACATAAACATAGGGGAAGGGAAGGAAAAATAAAATAAGATGAAAACAGAAAGGAGGCAAACCATAAGGGACTCTTAACTATAAAGAACAAACTGAGGGTTGCTGGAGGGGAGATAGATGAGGGTATGGGCTAAATTGGTGATGGGCATTAAAGACGGCACTTGCTGTGAGGAGCACTCGGTGTTATATGGAAGTGATGAATCACTAGATTCTACTCTTGAAACGAATACTACACTAAATGTTAGCTAACTTGAATTTAAATAAAATCTTGGGAAAAAATTAGACCTAATATAGCCATAGGAATTAAACTAAAGAGCTATAGATGGATTCAAGGTTTATTTAGGAATTATGACCAATAAAAGTTGGTGACAGATTGCTTTAAGAGTCTGTTATTTCTTTATTTTACTTAGGTATAATTAATATATAACATTGTATTCATTTTAAGTGTATAGCGTAGTGATTTGAGATATATACATATGTGTGTGTGTGTGTGTGTGTGTATGATTACTACAATAAGTTGTCTATCAGCACAATGACAAATTCATTTTTCCTGTAAGAACTTTTAAGATCTTCTCTTTGCAACTTTCAAATATACAATATAGTATTATTAACTATAGTCACCATGCTGTGCATTACATACGCAGGACTTAAATATCTTATAACTGGAAGTTTTTACTTTTTACCACCTTCAGTCATTTCTCCCACTCTCAACCCCTGTGTCTGGCAAGCACCAATCTGTTTTTGTATTTATGAGTTTTTCTTTTTATAGATTCCACATGTAAGTGAAATCAAACAGTATTTGTCTTTCCCTCTCTGACTTATTTCACTTAATAAAATGCCTTTAAGGTTCATCCATGTTGTCACAAATGGCAGGATTTCCTTCATTTTTATGGCTGAACAATATCCCATGATATATATAGATATATATACCATATCTTCTTTATTCATCTATTGATGGACACTTCTGCATCTTGGAAATTGTAAATAATGCTGTAATAAATGTGGGGGTACAGATATCTTCTCAAGATAATAATTTCATTTCCTTCAAATAAATACAGAAAAGTTGATTCTAGGTCATATGGTAGTTCTGTTTTCAATTTTTAGGCCATATGTAGTTCTGTTTTTAATTTTTTTGAGAAACTTTCATACTGTTTTCCATAGAAGGTGCACCAGTTCACATTCCCACCAACAGTGCACAACCACTCCCTTTTCTCTACATCCTCACCAACATTTGCTTTTTGTTTTTTGTTTTTTATTTTGATAAGAGATATTGTCAAGTGGGAGGTAATATCTCATTGTGGCTCCTATTTGCATATCTCTGATAATTAGTGATGCTGAACACTTTTTCATGTACCTGTTGGCCATTTGTATTTCCTCCCGGAAAAATGTCCATTCAGTTCCTCTGCCCATTTTTACATTACATTGGCTTTTTTAGGTTTGTTTTTGTTTTTGATATTGTGTTGTATGAGTTCTTTATGTATTTTGGATATAAGTCCCTAATCAGATACATGATTTGCAAATATTTCCTCCCATTCCATAGGTTGCCTTTCCACGAACTCTAACCTGAATGATTTTAACAGCCCTGTATATAGTATTTCTAATTCTATACTTCTTGAAGATACAAAGATCCTACTGCTATCCTTGAAAACAGATTTTTGATTTAAAACTGTGAGGTACCAGTAGACTATTGCGTAAACAGGAATATATATAAAAAAATCTCAGTTTAAATTTCAAAACCTTGAGCAAGGGATAATATATTCAAAACACAACGCTTATCATCATAAAGCTCTTATCTGTTAATACACAATAAAATAAATGTCAGATGGACATAGAAGCTAACTGGGATCTCAAACATGCTAGCTGAATAGTTAATAAAATGTTCATCTCATAATAGATTTTAAATGTTTAAAGTTGAAAACCATAAAAAAACAACAGATTGTATATAATAATATTTAAAATAGCCTATATATCATTAATTATTGTATGTAGTAAAATTT
The DNA here is from genome assembly GCF_010015895.1 of Lontra canadensis. Classification (NCBI taxonomy): domain Eukaryota; kingdom Metazoa; phylum Chordata; class Mammalia; order Carnivora; family Mustelidae; genus Lontra; species Lontra canadensis. The sequence continues at coordinate 4,492,730 of NW_022631089.1, forward strand.
AAGTGGAAGCGAAACTATTTTCATATATATTAAAATCTTAAGTTAAATAACCTGACTATATAAAGAGCACTATCTGTTTAAAAAGACTAAAGAGTAAGACACCAATAAAAATAGTTATACGATCTAAACAGTCAAACCTCAGAGAGAAAAATTTATATGCATGAAGTTTAATAGCCCCCAAAATCAAGAAAATAAGAAAGAATGAAACTATGTAATAGCATTTTTTGCATAGTAAGTTGTAACATTTATAAAGAATTATAGTGCTCATTACTGTAGAGGATTTGATAAAATGTGTGTTTTTATACTTTACTATTTTTGTTAAGAATTTATATAAAATATTATGACATTTCAGAAGAAAATAAAGCAATATAAATTAAACATTTAAAAAATATGTACATTTTAACTTGGCAATTTAACTTTGGAAAATTATCCTAAGGGAATATTCAGAGATGATATCAGAATTTTATGTACTATAAAATTCACTGTACTGATGTCATGAAGAAAAGAAATGGCTTAAACATTCCTCCCTGTGAAACCTATTAAACTGATGTTGATTACAAAAAGTTGAATATTATTTAGACATAATAAAACATATGTTTGAAGAAAATGACATAGGAAAATAGTCACAATATAAAGTTAAAAGTAGACCAAGTAAATTTTACCACATAATTTTCTGCACTTGTACATAGGTACATGTGAAAAAGGCAAAAGAAAAAGGAAAAGAAATACAATAAATACTAAATATTTTTATAGTGGTTTTTCTCTTGGCTGGGACACTCCAAGTGATTTTTAAAATCGCTTTTGTTCACACAATTTTGCATTTTCTAAATATTCTTCCTTATTTCTTATACTCCAAAAAAATATATTGAAAAAGAAAAAAATAAGCAAACTACTCCCACTTAACTTAAAGGAAAAAAATAAAAGAGAGTAGAAAAGGAGATAAAAGGAAAATAAGTTATAAGTAATTACTTAAATCAGTCAACTGCAATTTTATAAACAGACATTCAAAACATTCTGTTATATAAAACATTCATGTAAAACATATAAAACATTCTGTTTTATAGACAGACATTCAAAACACCCTAATATCAGTTACTTTGCTTTTGGTAGGGTATGAGAAAGCCTTTGGTAAGATGGTCCCATTTTCCTGGTCTCTTTGTGAAGTGCTCTGGTCAATGCATCTGTGAATCAGAATGCGGAAGCAAAACTAAATCATTAACAGATAAGGCTTCATCTTTATCTTTATGCCCCTTTCCAATCTCACTAAGACAAATAGATGGCCTGGAATCAAATCTTTAAGCCTCCCATTTTTGGTCTTTTTAACCTGGAGCTCTCCATTACTGTATCAGCAATAACTGAGTTCATGTTGTTCTCTCTCCTCTAAGCCTTACTCTGGCATCCAACTCCCAAAGAAAAGTCTTACCCAGTGAGAGTGAGAGTCATAGAAAGAAACAGGAAAAGACAGAGATGGAATTCCTCAAAAGACCTAATATCTTCCCTCAAAATATCTAAATTAGTGAAAAAAATGACTACTCAATTTTTGCCAGAATTTTATATAGCAAATTGGTGATTATAAAATCTTTGTAATATAGACTATAAAATAAAAAGCCTCTAGATTGGGTCTCCAGAATAAATTCCAGAACACCACAGAAGTGAATATCCAGGAAGCTAACACCACTGACACAATCAAAAGGGAAATGAGGTCACTGGAATTAACGTAACATAAATAAAATAGTAAATAAATAATAAAATCAACCCTGTAGGAGACATTTCTAAGTATTCCTTTAAAAAGCTCTAGTCTCAGATGAGAACCCAGGTAGTAACCTCTTTGACATCAGTCATATCTTTCTAGACATGTCTCCTAAGGCAAGGGAAACAAAACAAAAAAAGAACTATTGGGACTTCATCAAGATAAAAAGCTCTGCACAGCAGAGGAAACAAAAAAACTGAAGGGCAACCTATGGAATGGGAGAAGATATTTGTAAATGACATATCTGATAAAGGGCTAACATCCAAAATATATAAAGAACTTAACAAACTCAACATCCAAAAAACAAATAATCCAATTAAAAAAATGGGCAGAAGTCATGAATAAACATTTTCCAAAGAAGATATCCAGATGGCCAACAGACACATGAAAAGATACTCAACATCACTTATTATCAGGGAAATATTAATTTAAAAAATGAGATATCACTTCATGCCTCTCAGAATTGCCAGAATCAACAACACAAGAAACAGGTGTTGATGAGGGTATGGAGAAATGGAGATCCTCTCACACTGTTGGTGGAAATGCAAACCATGGCAGCACTCTAGCAAACAGTATGGAGGTTCCTCAAAAAGTTAAAAATGAAACTACCTTACCATTCAGAAATCACACTACTATGTATTTATCTAAAGAATACAAAAAAAAAAAATACTAATTCAAAGGGATACATGCATCCCTGTGTTTATAGCAGCATTATCTACAAAAGCCAAATTATGGAAACAGCCCAAGTGTCCAATGACTGGTGAATGAATAAAGAAGATATATATGTAAATATAGATAGATAGATATAGATATAGATATATGAATGCATACATACATGAATGAATGAATGACATGCATGAAGCTAGTGAGTATTATGCTAAGCAAAATAAGTCAGTCAGAGAAAGACAAATACTGTATGACTTCATTCATATGTGGAATTTAAGAAACAAAACAAAGAAGCAAAGGTTAAAAAAAAAAGAGAGAGAGAGAGGTAAACCAAGAAATAGACTCTTAATTATAGAGAACAAATTAATGGTTATCAGAAGGGAGGTTGGGAAGATGGGTGAAATAAGTGATGGGGATTAAGGAGGGCACTTTTGTGATGAGCACTGATATGGTATGAAAGTGTTGAATCACTATATTATATACCTGAAACTAACAGTACACTGTATGTTAACTAACTAGAATTTAAATGAAAACTTTAAAAACAATTAAAAAATAAAAAAGCTCTAGCCTCCTGAGATTCTTCACTAGATTTATAAGAATCAGATTTATAGCTATTTCTCTAGAAGACGGCTTAGATCTAAACAGATAATAGAACATTTAATTCTCTGAGAGATACAAACGCTTATAACTCAGACTAGGTCTCTAGGTTATGGCCCAGAATAAAGTACTTGCTCTTTAGGTATTTATATTTCAAAAAGAATGAAGCCCCAGAACTCTCTAGATTAAAAAAAACAACAAAAAACAAAAGAAACAAAAAACAGAGGGATTATAATAACATACAAAAGGGCTGGAGTTAGGGCTCAGGCCCCCCTTGCATTTCCTGTAAGGAGAGCAGGACAGCTGCCTCTTTCCCTCCACAAGCTGGGAAAAAAACATGTTTCTTTGCCCTTCACCTATGGAATGTCTGGATATTTGTGTGGGAAAATCTCTACTCGCTCTCATCACTTTACCCTAGAGATAGGCACCAGAGCAAAAAAGGAACCAGTGCACTTATTCATCATGAAGTGATAAATAAGAGATCTGTCTCTTGGATGCATTCAGAATAAAATTACTAAAGATGAATATGACAAACCCCATAATCACCAAAGCATTAAGCAATTCAGGGATCCAGAAGCTAAAACACCACAAAACTGGAGACTAGACACTCAAACCCTTTTGAAGCAAAATCCTATATCATCATAACCTTGACTGCCAGAAGAAAAAAAATTACCTATAACAGAAAATTGGATTCTGACTCAAGTTCATTACCCGAATGTCATAGGAAGAAATCTAAATTGTAAAATCTAATTGACATCCAGAATTCCAGGTATCAGGCAGCCTAAAAACATAGTTTTTGTTCTTTTACTTTCATACCACTGAACACATGAATGAATACTGAGTATCCATGTATAGACAGACACTTGGTAAAACTGTATTATTCAAAAGTCATGAAAAATGAAGTAGGTTCCTGTGTTCGTCAGGATCTGAAAATACTGTCAAAATAAGCTGAAGATATTTGGGCAGCTACAATATGGTAAGGACTTGTTTGCTACTTCAAGTCGAAAATTTTCAGTGGCTCCATTGGAAGCGGAGAAAAAATGTTCTTCTGTTCTGGAAGATATAAATTATGTATGTTTTAATGTATTTATAAACCTGAGAAAAATGAAATTCAGAGGATAATCATTGCCCATGTGAATCCTGTATTACATAGAAACATAACCATCCTTCAGTTACGGGCACACACACAATGTTCTGAATAGAAATAAAGATCTTTAAACATGTTTTCTCTGCCATATTCTTATCTTTATGTATTTGTTCATTAGTATACTATCAATTTTCCTGCAACAAAAAGGAAA